>NC_046288.1:51350262-51653292 GCF_004115265.2 Rhinolophus ferrumequinum
GGCGGCAGCGTCCTGGCGGGCTCACAGCTCCGCCTCTTCGCCGCGGCCTCCCCGCCCCCCGCGGGCCGCTACGGCGCGAGGCGCGTCTCTCGGTCCCGGACCGAGCTCCCGGGCCTGGGCGTCCGTACGCGACGCCGAGAGGCTCATAGCCGCGCAACCCGAGGGAGCAGGCGGGCGACACTAGCCCAGCGACCAGCTGGGGTGTTCCACCGAGGAGGAGACCGGCCACCAGCATTTGCCCCGCCGTACCCCCCGACCTCCCCTCGCGGCCGGTAGCCCGCCGTCCAGGCCGCGGGGCGACGGATGGGGGTTGGGGATGCTAATTTCCACGAAAATTCCCAGGGATCGAAGGCCCCGCCTCCAGGCGCCCATAGCTGTAGGAGGATTCGGTCAGGCGAGGACCGCGCCGTCAGTCCCTTCCGGTACAGGTGTTGGAACACATTAGAGCGTCGTTGGACCCCAACTCGAGCTTGTGTTATTGTCTTTTTATTTCAGCTACACACCATTTTTCTAACTCAGATTCCATTATAATTGTCTCTCAGGATATCCAAGAGGTACAAAAGTTTGCCGTTATTCTAAAAAGTCTTAACCCTAGTCCTTTTATGACATCAAGGCAGGAACCAGCTCTCTGGGAATGTAGTAGCATCACAGAAGTAAACTACTTGGTTTTCTCCCTTCTCTGGTTGTCATGACATTGTCCCTGTGAAATGCTGTACCGTTATGCAGGTCTCCTTGGAGGGGGTAGGGGTACGGTGGGGAAGGGCCACTTAATGCTTGGTAATGTCCTCATCCAAATTTAAAAAGACAAATAATTTGCCAGAAGCCAAGTGTCACAATCCACTCAATCACAGAATAACTATTTTTACAATTGTCAAGCTATTGTTAACCATGCTAGCAAATACCAAAACTCGGGACTTCCAAAGAAATCTTCTCTTCTGTAAAATGGAAATAGTATTCCCCAAAGATGTTACTGAGTACTGAACAATTTAGGTAAGACTTCAAAACTGTGTAGCACACAGAAAAACACTATTATCTCTAATCTAAACTGCAAGTTCCCTCTGTGGAGGTAGCTAGGGTACTTCACTACCTGTGTCCCTTCCCCCCACCACAGCAGTAGTGTACCAGTGTAGTGCTGTTACATACAGTAAGCTGTCAAAAGACAAATTAAGATGGTCAAACAACCTAAAAAAACGTGCCCCATTCCAGCTCCTGCCCAAATTTTAAGTATT
Organism: Rhinolophus ferrumequinum; assembly: GCF_004115265.2. Lineage (NCBI taxonomy): Eukaryota > Metazoa > Chordata > Mammalia > Chiroptera > Rhinolophidae > Rhinolophus > Rhinolophus ferrumequinum. Next base: position 51,351,492 of record NC_046288.1, read on the forward strand.
TTTAATAGCTCATTACGTATTTTAAAAATTTACACTTGGGCCTTCTAACTTTGTTGATCTACAGAATTAACAGTTTAATTCCAGAGAAGAAATATGCTTACATTATTGCTGGCTGAGATCCTATTCAAAAGAAGAGTTCTTATTACAGTCAGGCCAATTTAAAACACAACTAGTTTGGGATATGACCTTTATTGAGCTTATCCACCGGAGTGGAAATAATGTCTGTACAAAACCAAATGTTTGTTACTATAACTTCTGCATCACAATTAAAATCCAAACAGTTTTTTAAAAACAGTCAACTCAATCAAAACCCACTACTTCAGAATCAATAGCTTCTTTGAAGCCACAGTAACACTTAAATATGGTTAAGACTCGAATGCAGAAATTTGGTTGGTTGGAAAGCTAATTAAACTTCCAACTTGCTCAAATAGAATTACAAAAAGGCAAAATTGTGTTTTTCACAGAGATACAGTCCACTGGAATCACCAACACTGGACAGCTGTTAGAGTATTTAGAGTCCTGAGATGATAAGAAATCCAGGCATCCTTTAGACAGTCTTCTGTTGTCCTTTCTTCCCAATCAGAGATTTGTGGATGTGTGGAATGACACCTAGGAAAGGGACAGGGATTAATTCTACTTTTTAACACACATTTGTAAGACCACACTGTACTTGGACCAGGACAGTTTACTGTTCAACTTCGAAGATGTCTTTAAATGCGAAGCTCAAGTATACAGAGTAAAACTTCATTAAGTTATATACATAAATCTTATTTTATGCTGTAACCATACTCCGTATCAGTGAAAATATACAAGTGTCCTCTTCTAGGCTAAAAATTACTAACAGGAATTAAAACGAAGAATTTTCTCTAAAGGAATTTAAAGTAAAATTTTGGTATTTACATACCACCACCAGCAATTGTAGCCTTGATGAGAGAGTCCAATTCTTCATCTCCACGAATAGCAAGTTGCAAATGACGAGGGGTAATACGCTTTACCTTTAAGTCTTTTGATGCATTTCCTGCCAATTCAAGTACCTACAAGGCAGAGTCTAATCAATCTCTTTTCAAGTCTTAAGGCCAAGATCCAAAGCAGAATCAAACCTTCATGAACTAAATCTACCAACTGCCATTTCCCCCACCACCTGAATGGCAAGATACTCCAAAGCTATAATGAGGGCAACGCAATTTTATTTCCAAGAGCTGTTCAAGCTCGGTAGGATCCCGTAATGATCACAAGCTCCCTCTAGCGTTCTCAGAGGCTTCTCGCCGCGTTTACGGCCTGGGAGTTTTCTTGCATCACTTTCCTCCTTCCCTCTCGCCGCCGCCACCCCGCCACCCCCGCCCAAACCTTTTCCAGATTATAGGCGTACACCCATTTACCTCTGCGGTGAGGTACTCCAGGATGGCTGCGCTGTACACAGCAGCAGTCGCGCCCACACGTCCATGGCTAGTCGTCCTAGATTTCAGGTGTCGATGAATACGGCCCACCGGAAACTTAATTTTAAGCACACACAAACATAAATGCACAAAGATATGAGTCAAAAATGATAAAAAATAATACGCGCGCCAAAGCAAGAGGCATGGATGCTGGTGCAGCAACTCGCCCCAGTATCGACACACGTGATCGCCCCCCTTCCCCGATATTTATCGTATCGGCAAACCAAGTCGCGACACCGCATCATCCACGCAAAGACCAAACGTCCATCTAGAGCGATGATAAACCAGGAGGAGAAAAGAAAAACGACACGATTCCCCGACTGCACGGGCAACCACTGACCTGCAAGCCGGCTCTCTGCGAGCGGGAAACCGCCTTTGTCTTGGCCTTTCCGGAGTCCTTCCCAGCCTTACCGCCAGCCTGCAGCGCGCACACGCCCGCGAGCGAAGGAGGAACGGAGAATATAGGATTACCAGGGCGGAGCGCCCCTCCCCCATCGCGGCGCGGCCCGGGCGCGAGCGCGCCCCAGAGCCCTGCCGGGGTCTCCGGCCCGCCGCGCGTCGCAAGGGCGACCCCGCCCGCCCGTCCCCCGCTGCGCGCCCGCCGCGGCCGCGCGCCTCCGTCCGCCCGCTGGCCCCCAGCGGCGCTGTGTGCGCCACCCAACCGTCGCCGCCCGCCGCGAGATCGGAGGCGGCTCCGCTCGCCGCCGACAAATCACCTCCCCCCGCGCTTCCAAATCCTGTCTCCGCGCGTTCCCAACCGTCGCCTCTTCACCCCCATCTCCGTTTGTAACGCGTTTTCCTCCCGCCGACAAAAACCCACGGTGTCTTCGAGCGCCTCTGTGAAGTTTACCATTTCAAATTCTGCTGAAGCTCAAATAAGCAAGGCAGAGAAAGGACTAGTCAAACACCAAGCGAGATCCCACCGCCTACTCCTTCGTCGCACCGCGATTCAAACTGCGCTGTCTCCCGCCTTCCCCGCTCCCTTTATACTGCAGAATGTTCCCTCATCCGGGAACTCGGATTGCTCATCCCACCAATGGCTGCCACCCGCCTTCGGGACGCGTCCTTGAGGCCTCAGCCAATGAGAAAGCATAGAAGAGGGCGGAGGGGCGGGCGCTTAGCAGCTCGAGCCGCTATTGGGACTTGGGGAGGGCGATGGGGAGTGAGGTGGGGGAGGGCGGAGGGATGGGAACCGGGGAAAAGAAGGGCACCGCGGCGGGAGGGAAGAAACAGAGCGAACTACACAGAGGGAGCGAGGACACCCGCTGCCTGTGGTCACGTGTCTGGGAGGAGGAGCTGAGAAGCTCAGGGGAGGAGCACGCAGTAGCGCCCCCCAAGTCTCCTAGCGGCATTCCGTTGACCACGTGAAGTCGCTTACGGGTCTATAGCGTCCTCCTTCCCTTCCCTTCCGCCCCTAGTGCATCGCGGTTGGAGATCCGCTTGCCCGCATCCTTCTTCCGGGGCACCCTACTCTCCACCCCTCTCTGCATCCCCGGCGGCTCCTTTGGTCTGACAGGTGGCGCGAACGCGTCCTGTGACGGGAGCCGCGACTCATCCGCAAACCACAGCCTTCACAGAGATTCCACGTTACTTCTGCCTAGGCCAGTCTCCAGCCACCGACTGATTACGACCCTTTGCCCTCACTTCATTTTCAGCGGTATCGCTCATCTCTTCTTTCCTCACCACTTTTGAAACTCCCCACGGGAACAAACGGTGGAGCGGTCACCTCGCTGGACACAAAAGACCTTTTGGTCTATGCACGGAGGGCTTGGGGTGAGGCGGTATTCTTTAATCAAATCACATCAATGGGTTATACCTATAGCCTGGTGTCTAAAGTTGATTTAGTGAAGCCTCAAAGTTATCATGTGTCAATTTTTCTATACTGAACATTTTGCTACATGACAAATGTTCGATAAGTGTCATTGGCTAATTGCTAACATGATTCACGGGCAGTTACAGATGGTCCATGTAGTCAGTTGCAAATGGTGGGCTTAAAAAATAGTACTGTACCCACAGTACTAGGTATCATAATCCCAACTACTTAGTCTTCCAACTAATAGATTAATAACACCTGTGTACATCTGCAGTTGCTTGGAGACATTAGTGAGTTAAAACATATTTGTAGTGTTTAGTAGTGCATTACAGTTAACATAATTCACTATTTCTGATGTGAAGAAATTTTCAGATATGTACTCTTAAGTACTTTATATTGGGTTTCAATCTGAAACATTTTATTAAATTAGAGCACCTCTCTGTTTCTGGGAGATAAATTCTGGAAAAGAGGTTGCCAACAATTTTGACGCGAGGCTTATTATTTCTTTCCCTTGGAACTGAGTAACCCTTATGATGCCATGAATAGCAAGAGTTAATCAGTTCCCCCCACTGAATTGGTATAATCACAATAAAAAGCTATGAAACCTTATGTAATCGTTAACCTGGGCTCCACTAAAGCTTCCTGATATATAACTCACAAGCCAACATTAATACTTTTTTCAATTTAGGGAATATGTATGTACTCATTGCTATAAGGCACAACTAAAGGAATTCACTGTTGCCTCCCTGAGAAGTGGTTAAGAGAATAAACCCAGGTGCTCGCTTCAGCAGTATATATACTAAAATTGGACCGATACAGAGAAGATTAGCATGGCCCCTATTCAAAGATGACATGCAAAATTTGTCAATCATTCCAATTGTTTCATTTTGATGGTTGCCAGATGGGAAGGAGTTTACTGGGTGGGTGAAAAAAGGGGAAGGGATTAAGAAGTACAATTTGGTTGTTACACAGTACTCATGGGGATGTAGGGTATAACATAAGAAATATAGTCAATAATATTGTAATAACTGTATGGTGTCAGGTAGGTACTAGATTTGTTGCGGTGATAGATGGGAAGGGGTTGAGAGAAGAGTGAAAAAAGTGGAGGGATTAAGAAATACAAATTGGTAGTTACAAAACAGTCATGGGGATATTAAGCACAGGGAATGTAATCAATATGGTAATAACTATTTGTAGTTCCAGGTGGGTACTAGCCAGGGGGATCACTTCCTAAATTACATAAATGTCTAACCACTATGCTGTACACCTGAAACTAATGTAAAATAATATTGCATATCAACTAATTGAAAAGTTTTAAAAAGGGGGGGAAGATAAAGAAGATTAAGAGGTTCAAAGTTCCAGGTATAAAACAAATAAGTCTTGGAGATATAATATATAGCATAGGAAATATAGTTGTTAATATTGTGTTAGCATGATACATTGTCAAATGGTTGCTGGACTTACCATGTTGGCCGCTTCTTTAGCATAGGGAATATAATCAATGTGGTAATAACTGTATAGTGCCAGATGGGTACTGTTGAATAACTATGATGTACACCTGAAACTAAAATAATATTTTATGTTAGCTATTTTTAATTAAAAAAAAATCTTTTAAAAAGGGGGAAGAAGCTCAGGAGCAGATAGGTGTGAATTCTGCTCTGCTTCCTTCTCACTGTGTCATCTTAGTTACAAACCTTTTGGAGTTTTGAGTTCCTCTTCAATGAAAAGGGTATAGTAACACCTATTTCATGTGGTGTTTGAAAGATTGAAGGTAAGGTATGCAGTTTACACTTTCACATGTATTTGTCACACAATAAGCAGTCAATGATAATTGCTGTTATCTTCTCCATTGGATGCTGGGGAGGGGTTGAAATAAAATGTCTTTGATTCCTAAATCTTTTTTCCTATTTCCTACACTGTCTTCCTTTGACATGAAAGCAGCAAGCTGAAACCTGCCCAAGTAAACATAACCAAGTCATCTTACATCCAATCTAAAATCCAAAATTGGTTTAATACATTCAGTAGTTTTCCTTTTCCTTTAGAGAACAAGAAAATATAAGTTTCCACACTTTTCACAGAAGTTTTGTGAAAATGTCTTACTCTCTTGGCTGCTCTAGAAAAGCATGGGGCAAATATGTTAATATTCTTTGCTTATTTCTCCTCTACTTGTATTTATGCTAATACATGTGCATAATATACATATCCAGAGCTATGTAATTCTTATTGTTCAGAGCCATTCCCAGTTAGCTACTTAATACAGTCATGTCCCACTTAATGATGAAGACATGTTGAGAAATGTGTCATTGGGAGTTTCATTTTCATGATAACATCATAGGGTGCACTTCCGAAAACCTAGACGGTATAGCCTACTACACAACTGGGCTATACGGTACAGCCTGTTGCTCCTAGGCCACACGCCTGTACAGCATGTTACTGTGTAAAACAACACAAGATCAAAGACAAAAGAAATGCAATCAAGAGATGCAGTAAGCATGAGATGTATGAGGCTGCTGCCGCCGGTATAACAGCATACCGTTTTACGGCAAACTTTTAAATAAAATAGTAAGAGCACACTCTAAAACAACAATAAAAAGTATAGTCTGTTAAATACATAAACCAGTAACATCGTCATTTACTGTCATTATCGAGTATTCACTGTACGTAATTGATGTGCTATACTTTTATAGGACCAAAAGCACATTAGGTTTGTTTATACCACTATCACAAACACATGAGTAATGTGTTGCACTGCAACGTTAAGATGGCTAGGACAATGCCACGAGGTGATAGAAATTATTCAGCTGTTACACTGTTAGGGGGCCACCATAGTAACTGCAGTTCTTCATTGACCAAAACATCGTTCATTATGTGGTGCATGATTATAAGTTCTCTCTTGTCATAAAAACAAAACTAATAAGAAGGAGATGGCCCCACTATTGTTGACTTTCTCCTTACTAGCTGTTTCCTACTTCAACCAGACTTTCTATGACCAGACACTGTCTCCTCTCAAACACTGGCATATGTGTTAACTACTGTTCCTGACTTTTTATGTTGAGAATGTGAAAGTCTCACACTTGGGAATCTCAAATTTCTCGAAGACATCTTGCTTTAAACAGCAATTTTAAACAAATACAAACAGACTTCCCAGTTATTTCAAAGGATATTAGCCTAGATAGATAATGGTGGAATTTTTCTCTTCAGGAAATCCACGTTAGAATTTTGGTTCTCTCTACGTAGGGCATCCCAGAAAGAATGTGCCTTCAAGTACTCACTCAGTTGTCAATAGCAGAGTTCCAGTGCAGTATAATAAAAATATTTACCTACACTAAAAGAACTGGGAATGAGTCTGGGTGGCCACTCACTAGCTATACGGCCTGAGTAAGTTAAACTCTAAGCCATAGTTTCTTCATTTGTTAAATAGAGGTTCATAGCACCAAATAAACCTCATAGAATTATGAAAGAATTTCATGAAGTGAAGAATATATGGAATGATGTATTAATATTTGTGGCACAAAAGCTATTGTTCTTCCTGAATTCTTCACATAAAGATGGTTATGTTAAGAGAAGCCCACATGTTTGACTCAGTGTTCATGAAACTAAGGCCATGGATTTAAATTCCAAACTTGAGTTACAAGCTTGCCGTGACCACAGATTACATACTCAATTCACACCTAGTAGGACATAGGTTACAAAGGGGATCAGCTGAATTTACCCAGATCCAATGCTATTTCAGAAAAACAATTCAAAGATTATGGGACCCAATATCTCTTGTAATATAGCACTAACCTACTTTTTCGATACTCAACAGATGTCAGAATTTTTGGAAATTTGCTGATTTAATATAAACTATCAAGGGCCTTTCCTCATATTATCCTTTCATTATCTAATATTGATCTTTAGGATTTGCTGGGCAGAGGAATGGAGTCTATGTGTTGATACTGTTTTCCCAAGTAAGATTTCAATTGTCCACATTGGTATTTTATAAAACTCTTATGTCTCCAGCAAAATTGTAAATCTACTTGCACAGTAGTGTCATTTAATACAATTTTATCATTGAATTGTCTTCTTTTGTCTGTATATGTGCAACTGAGATGTGGTGCAATCCACACATCATCACTAACACATGATACATACTCCCTCCCTCATAAAGGAAAAGATGTGATATGTTCTAGGTTCGTGCTGTCAGCCTGTTAGGTAAGCTAGAATACAGTCATTAAGTTGTACTACTTGCCAGGCAACATGCCAAGCAATAGTGTCGGGAGATGGGATGTATAGGCCTTAGGTCCTTCCCCCAATCTAGCTGAGAGGATTAGACAAGAAGGAAAATTTAAACAATGCTCTAGTCATTCAGACCACATTAATAAGGCTGTTACAAAATGAGTAACTGATTGGCTGCCAAATTGACTGTTGTTTCTCTAGTTTAAAAGACAAAGAAAAGTGTGAGCTGGAGTGTTTTGAAGAAATTATGTTTAAATGACAACGGGAAAGGTTGACAAGAATGGCAGGTTTGCGTAAGGAAGTGGCAGATAGAAGGTGGGTGTGGCAGAGACTCCTGGTTATAACCCAATATCTATTTTCCCATCTCTCTGAGTAATAGAACTTCCAATTTTTAGTGGGACACTTGGTCGTCAGAATATAAGTCTATTTGTCCATGGAAATAAGTTTTAACTCAAGGGTGTAAGCAGCAGTGGTAGGTACAATATCCAGGAAGTTTCCTTAGAGAAAAGGCAAGCCCTTCTTGCTGATTGGAGTGAAGATAGAGTTGGAAGCCATTTTGGGTCATGAAATGACCTTGGGAAGGTAGGCCACACGTGAAAGAAGAACACGATAGGAGGATGAAGAGTCTTTGATACTATGGAGTATCAAAACTGCCTTGGATCTCTGAACTTTTACATCTACATTTTGTCTGAGACACTTTTAGTTTGGATTGTCTGTCACTTGCAGCTGAACCCAATCTTAACCATCACAGTAAGTCAACACCCTAAATACTTGCAGAAAGATAGCAGACTTCACCCTGAGGCACTAAGAAACCAATTAATATTTCTGAGAAGAGAAGAACACAGTGCTCCTCAATTTTAGCATTGGGTACAAGGCAAATCATAACAGGGAAGATTTTGTTGGAAGTCTGGTAAAAATGATATATGTCATATAGCTATAAAGCCTGACACCAGTGTAAGGCTAAAACCAAGAGAAGGATGTAAAACATCTTGAAAGAAGAATCACTAAAATGTATTATAGTAACTGACTGGGTACGACATTTAGGAAGGCAGAGGGGGTTGACATGGGCACATGAGAGATTACATCAAAGGAAATACCCAGGTTTTTTAGATTCATGGTCTGGGATATAAAGTGGTATCCACAGAAACAGGAAAGCCAAGAGGGTAGGTGTGGATGGACAGGAAAGTTATGAAATATTTCAGTTGACATTAGGGGGATCCAAGTGGAATTTTCTAGAGTATTCCAAGGAGTATTCCTAAAAAAAAAAAGATGATGTCAGAATTATTAAAAGATAAACTGAAGCATATTAAAAATTTCAAGAGTTTCTTTGAGCAAAACCTGATTCCAATTGGACAGCACCAAACTGGAAGTGACAGGAGCTGGGGTGAAAGACTTAATGAGATACATAGATGGTATGGAAGCAAAGCAAGGACTTTATTTGATTGGCTATAGCTTAAAGCCTAGTTGGCTGTCATTGGCTGTCCTTTGGTTTTTATTTTGTAGTCTTAGATTTTGGTTTGCTTATACCTCAGCTTGAGAGCCACCTCAGTCTAATGGCATCCAAGGAAAAGGGTGAATACAATTGAAAGCTGAAGAGCAGGCAAAGAAAAAGAGCCAGAGAGGTAAAGTGTGGTATCTCACTAGGTATAATGATTCCATACCAAACTAGAAAACTTCCTATAGTTCTAATATCTAACCAGGTGATGTTGAGACCATCTCCACACATGTATTGCTAGCTCTCGGTAAGGAACGTTAATCTATTTTTGATTTTTACTACTCTCTTCTGTTTATCAAAGATAATGTTGCAATAGATTCTGTGACTAAATCTGGTTTTATCAATACTCTTGGTTGCTATATACATGCCCTGTGTTATAAGAGAATGATAACTGAGAAAAGCCAGTTGGCTAAATTCTGTAAGTTTGAAATTCCACACAACTTTCTTAGTGTTAGAGGGGTTCCAAATGCCACTTTCATCCTGAGGAAAGGGAGGCAGCACAAAAAAAACAACAGTGTAAAACCACACAACATATACTTCACACCCCTCCACAGACTCAGCCCCAGGGCAAAATCCACATAAAAGATGTGGCCATCACACCTATTGTCACAAATTTATACAGATAAATGTGACTCCTCACTTCTCTCAATTGGATAGAAATGGCTCAGAGAAGAATCTAAAGGCTTTTCCACCCCTTTAGATTTTCCCAATTTCATTTTGGGTGTAATATGTGTGTATGTAGGGTGCGGTGGGGTGGGGTGGGTAGTTTGGAATTGTTACCATGGAATAACCTAGTGAAAGCTAACTAATACAGATAACAATACATCTGAGAATCAGATACCTAATGTATTGTTAGGTATTATAACTCCTTTAAGCAGTTTTTCCACAGTTTGTTCCAGAATAACTCTTACTGAGGTTTAATATCGTCAGGGCCCAGGCAGAGAATGAAAGAGCAGTGCTTTTGCTCATAGGAGTAAAAATATGGTTATCAGATAATGATTGAGTCATGAGGTTTAGCATGTTTGAAACATGATATTAAGCAAGATAAATTGCTCGAAAATACTTCCTAATGATTCTTTACATTTATATGGTATTTTATGAGTTTTCAATGGAATTTGACCTAGGGGCCCATTTCAACCTAAAAATGTCTGAGGTAGACATCAGTATGGCTTATCCTCATTTTAAAAGATGAAGAACAGAGTTAGGGGACATTCAGGGATACAAGGAGCACATGTAAGTTCTCCATGTGCTCTTTCTATAGCTTCATACTTCTGAATGAAAAACTTCTCAGAAGAGGATTTAGTTAGTGCCTATGACCAAACATACCTGTGATTTTCTGTGTCTTAAACGAAATATATAAACTCTCTAATTGAACAACTTTTAAGACATCAATGTCATTCTTTCTAGATGGATACTGTTTTCATTCTCTTCTAGTGATCTGATGTTTCCTGAAATAGTCATTAATTTCTTTAATACAAGGTTCTACTACTCAGAATCTCAGCAGTCTGAGAGGATCTCTTCCTTCATTAATAGATATAGGCCAGGGCAGACGGTTAGTTCAGTTGGTTAGAGCACAGTGCTCCTAACAAGGTTTCCAGTTCGATCCCCACATGGGCTAGTAGGAGCTGCACCCTCCACAACTAGATTGAAACAACTACTTGACTTGGAGCTGATGGGTCCTGGAAAAACACACTTAAAATAAATAAACGTTTAAAAAAAATAGATTTAGTTCAAAAACTTTAGGCAAAAGCTGTCCAGGTCTTTTATCATATTTCACCACAGCATATGGAAATTTACATGCTGGCTCTTTGTTTAGATTTTTATTTCCTGTTTTAAAAAATTAAAACAGTGTATTCATCTTACTTCTCAAAATTGGCACAAGTCACTTCTTCTCCAAACTGAGCTGGCAATTCAGGCATTTTACAAAATCTACAAGGAGAGGAAAAAGCCTGGCAAATCTGTGTTATTGTATATTATTATAATGTGTAATAGAAATATTTGTTTCATATCACCGATTTTGTGATGTAGTAAAACTACTAATTTGCAGAAAGAGCTTGTTCAAATTAATGAGTATCATGAATTACAGAGCATTTTAAGATAAATACAATATCTTGAAGATAAATACATGATATGATATATAAATATATAACAATGTTATAATACTTTTACATATGAATACAAACACATGAAACTCCAAGTGGCTGCTAAACAGTATTGCCAAGAGCAAATACTACATTTAAATATTTAAAAAAAGAATTTATAATAATATTAATTGTAATGCTATTATAACTGATACAGGTCTACTTGTGTCAAAGCTCAAGAACTTTTAAAGTATGTATTTGAAAATTTCTATATTTTGTGTTCTCTTAATTGGTTTGTAAACATTTTTTATGGGTAATTAAAACTATAGTTCAATTTCCAATGACACTGAAAATTCCAAATGAACAGGATGTGAAATAACCTCTGCTCTTGGTTGCCTCTGGCAATCTGAATGGCCTCAAAGACTGGGAGGCATGACTTGAAAGTGCATTCACAAAACATCACATTTTTATTCAGGCAGTTTTGAAGGTGGCCACATCTTCCAGGCCACCCCTGGGTGTTGAAATTTGCCTTGAGTGATAGCTCAGGTGAAAATACAAACATTTTCAAAACTACACCTGTCATCAGCTCCCTCACTCCATTTGCTTTACACATTTCCAAAGGCTATTTTGAAAGAAGGGCACAGTGCCTTTTCATGGACATGATCTTTATATGGGTTATAGCTTCGTGTATAAACACAGGATTGAATATACTGCAGAATACGAAGTTGGCAATCAGAGCCCTGAAAGGCTGAGACTGGCTCACTGTTCACCAAAACCACTGCTTCCTGAGTTTCCACCAGAACTCCTGCTCCCTCCCAAGGAGGGGTGGCCACATGACGGGTTCTCGGTCAAGGTGTGTGGAAGTGGCCTGTGTCATTTCTACATCCGGGCTTTCAAAAAGTGGGTGTGCCTTCTCCACCCTCTTATTCTGTAGTTGACTGTGGTATACAGAGCAGGAGATTTGAAAGGAAGAGAGGAGGTTAGATCCTCAACACCAATCACAGAGAAGGCCACCTGACAGCCAGGAACACCGATGAATACTCTCATTGTGTTAAGTCGCCACAATTTTGTTGTTTGTTTGTTACAGCAGTTAGCCATACACCAGGTTTACAGCCACAGCAGTTAGCCTTCCCTAACTAACGCACTAGGTTTACAGCCACAAAGGAATCAATGCAAAGGTGATTTTGAGAGACCTATATCTGTGTAATCTTTTATTATTAGGATGCTACTCTCATTTGCTACTACTATACAATAGAAGGAGAATTTTTGACAAACGTTCCCTACTAAAGCATACTTGTTTTCGTTATTCTATACTTTTAAAAAGATTGTGCTTTGCAAAAATACAAAATGACTTATGCACAAGTTATTTATTGTGGCAGTATTTGTAATAGTAAACAATTGGACATAACCCAGATGGTCATTAATAGAGAACTTATTAGTAAACTATGGCATATCAACATAGTGAAGATGGAGCTGTGAAAAGGAATGAGGAAAAATCTCTGCACACTGATATAGAATGATCTTCAGAATAAATTAAGTGAAAGTACAGAATGAAAGAGCAGTGCTCTTTCATTATCTAGTATCTTTTATGCAAGAAGTTGCATATTTGCTCACATGCAAAAAGAAACAATAGTGGATGATAAACCAAAAAATAATAAAAATTATTATAGCAAGAGGGAGAAAGGACAGAGATGGAAACAAAACTTCTTGTTTTACAGTTTGTACTTTGGTATGTTGTGAATGTTTTTATATAATTAAAAAAATGAAAATGTCCTAAGCAATCTGTAAATATTTAAAGCAAATGGAATTAAATAAATCTAACTGGATATTAAGTTGATGCCACATTCTTGCAGAGAAAGGAATTATTCTAACTTGGAAATAGTATTATTCTCAATTTTCAGTGGGAAATACTATAGTCAAAAAGATATGCCTAGAAGTCTTACACTTCATTTAATAGCCAATGTTGGAAATAATATCAGTATTATTACTTTAAAAATTATTATATAATATGTATATTATAGGATAAAGCAAGTTATTAAGTATGTTGATTTTCTTAAGTATCAATAATTTAGCATAAGAAAAAAGAGAAATGAATATGAAATTTAAAAAGTTAAGATCCTGTAATCTTATATTTGAACATCAGTGAGAATATATGATTTCCCCCTCCTCTTTAAAAAAACGTATATCTTAGCTCTGTCCAAGGAAAAGGCTTGGAAACCATAACAAGCCAATAGCAATAAATAGCCCTAGTGGAAAGATCCTGGTCTTTAAATTCCGTTTCCCACTAAAAGGAATCTTTGGAGAAATGGCTGACTTTAGGACTGGGTCAGAAAATGTACGTAATGAGTTTGTGCTGTTATATTGTCCCAGAAAGTAAGGATACTACCAAAGGCTGGAGTTCTGCTAAAAGAACACAGGAAGAAGTTTGAAGAATCTCTCACTGGCCCAAATGGGATAATTTGAATATCAAAAGAACAATGACTATAAGTTTAAGTCAAACACACTGAATTTAGGAAAAGCAATGAATTCAAATTGAAAAGAGAGAGAAGAGAGACGACAGATAGGGTAGGAGGAGGGAAGGAGAGAAACAAGAGAAAAGAAAATTTACGGGATGTCATTGGAAGTATCCATAGAACCAACTGCTTACTTCAAAGACTGATAATTAAAGATGAAGACATGAACATTTATCTCCTCTTTCTGCTATAAACTATATTTCAGTTTCTACTGAACTAATCGATGAAGAAAATTCTTCTAAACAAAAAATTTCCAGCTAATACCATAGAAATGATATATTTAGAAAACATCTCCCATTTATAATCTTCACATGAATCATTTAAAGGTCATCAATCGATGGTAAAACCATCTTGTCTTTATAGTATATTCTAATGAAGATTGAGAGTAATACTATTTCTAAGTTTACTTGGAAAAATTTATTTTAAAGAATATTTCATAGATGGGGCTGTGTGGTTCATATTTGTTCTAGTCTTTAGAACTAAGTTCTGGGAGACTGGAAATTAAAGAACACCAGACAGTCAATGCAAAGGAGCATTAATCACATATAGAATGTGGGAAATGGGCCTCGTTTCTTCAGTAAGGAAATAGCATGGAGAAGAGAGGAAGGGGAAGAGAGAGAGAAGCTGTTCTAGATTAAGACATTTTAAAAAAGAATTAAGAAATAGAACAACCGAATATAATGTGTGAACCTTGTTTGGAAGTTGATGTCTTTGAATCCCCAGGTTGTTTGTTTTTTTTTTTTTTAAAGTTTTAGATAATTGGGAAATTTTCAATGTGAACTTACTATTAGGTAATATCAAGGACTTAATGTTATTAGATAAAATAATGACATTTGGTTATGTAAGAAAATGTTCTTCATTTTATTATTTTTAAAGATGCACACTAAAGTATTTAGGGAAAAGGTAAAATGATTTTCTGGAATTTGCTTTAAAATTTCTAATCAAAAAAATAAATTTTTTTTTAAGTGCGTGAGAGAGAAACAATATGGCAAAATACTGATGATTGTTGAAACTGGGTATTTACATTTTGAAAATTTCAGGAAAAGTTGAAAACAATTTTAAAAGTAATGAAATTACTACAAATGGTATCTTCATGTAGGAGAGGAAAAAAATTGTGAAATTTGCATGCAGTTTGCCCATTTTTTAGGGTCCCAAACAACCGTGTTTCCCCGAAAATAACACCTAACTGGAAAATAAGACGTAGCATGATTTTTCAGGATGCTTGTAGTATAAAATAAGGTCTAATGTGTCTTTTGGAGCAAAAATTAATATGAGATCCAGTGTTATTTGGGGGGAAATATGGTAGGGCTTATTTTATATTACAAGCATCCTGAAAAATCATGCTAAGTCTTATTTTCCTGTTAGGTCTTATTTTCGGGGAAACACGGTATGTTTTGCATCATAGTTTGCCCTTAAATTTTTTTTTTTTTTTTTTTTTAAATAAAGGGCAACCCCTATATCTGATTTGAACGAGCCAGGCTGGCTTCTCAGCCACTCTGTTTTCACCACACAAAGGATATCTTGTTTTTTGAGGTTGTACTTAGCAGTCTCTAACAGATACATTTATCCATATAAATGCTTTTGTTGTTAATTTTACTTTGCTTTGGTTATACTAAAATAACATGCAGGGAACTTGTATAAGAGTTCACAGGGTATCAATATGGACCACAAAAGATAAGGAGCAATGAGACAGTAGTGGAGAAAAAGAGGAAAATTCAATTCAGACAACATGTATTTGACATTGATATTTCCCAGCTAAAAGCCATTGGTCAAATCAACCTCTGGGAATATGACACTTCTCCTGGGAAACATGGGAATGGTAACAGGGCTATTCTAAAGACTGCATGAGCTACATGAGGGGCTTTTTCTACTCTAAAGCATCAGACCAAGATAAATACTATTAGCATGAAGGATGTATGCTGGTAGTATTTCATATGACTATTTTCACTTTACAAAAGTGAAAAATTATCTGAGTAGATTTTTTAAAATAAATCAAATAAGCACTCCAAAATTTTCCTTTAAAAGATACCAGTGTAAAGAAATAATAATTTTATAATACAGATAATTACCTCAATTTTTCTGTTTTATGTCTTATTTTAATGTATCAAGATATCTGTGTGTGTGTCTTTATTTTAATTTCAGCACTTAATAAATTCCACCCACCTCTTAAAAAACTTATAGGTGTGGGGTGGCCAGATGGCTCAGTTGGTTAGAGTGCGAGCTCTCAACAACAAGGTTGCCGGTTCAATTCCCCCATGGGATGGTGGACTGCACCCCCTGCAACTAAGATTGAAAACGGCTACTAGACTTGGAGCTGAGCTGCGCCCTCCACAACTAGATTGAAGGACAACGACTTGGAGCTGATGGGCCCTGGAGAAACACACTGTTCCCCAATATCCCCCCCCAAAAAAGAAATAACTTATAGGTGAATTTAGTACCATACTAAGTAACAACAGGCAACATTTGTGACTTAGATTGTTTTCAGTAATTTATAATTTCAGTTTGCAGTTAATATTCAGTGCTGTTAATGCTTGTTATGTCCTTGAACACAGCTTTTCTCTAAATTGTTTAAGGCACTTAAGCATCTGTGGGGACAGAGCCAGGAGTGCAGTTTCCAGGCTCTCGACTGGAAAGGTGCTGGCTCAGGTAGTAAATGGCCATCAGCTGTGACTAGTTGGCCATCAGCTGTGGCTACTTGGCCGTCAGCTGTAACCAGTGAGCCACTAGCCACTAATATAACTGCCGTGGCTACGCTGGTAGAAAAATGGGGGCGAGCAAGAAGATGGTGACTGGCGGGCGCAGACTGCAGTTAGCACAGCGGAGTGCGGGTTGCGGATAGCAGACAAGTGGACGGCAGGTTGCGGATGGTGTGGCTCCTGCTTCCTGTGTCTCCAACCCAGCCGCCAGCGAGACTATAGTGGTATGACTCCCCCATCTATGGCTCCGTGGGTGTTCCTTTTGGGCCTCACCATGTCCTGCGTTCTTATGTGGGGAGTGGGAGCTGAGACCCCGCTGGACGCCTTGCACGACACATGGTGCAGCGAGCAGGGTACGGTGTCGGCCAAAGCTCTCCGAAGAGAGGTGGAGCGCTTTGTGCATATGAACACTCAGTCCCAGGAAGACCAGGAGGAGCAGCTGCCGGAGAGCTGGAACCCTGTGGAGGGGTGGGAAGACATGGACGGTTCCCCAACCAGCAGAGGCCAGAGAAAGCGAAGGTCGTTGTGTCCCTGTGAGCTGGGAAGTCCTTGCTGAGGCAGCCCGGATGCAGGACTTGTAGTCCCAGGAGGAAACGCTTGCTGAGTCCTCCGTGGGAGCTGAGGGTGAGGTCAAAGTCGTCCCTCACCCCCAGGACAGCCCTGGCGAATGACTATGGACTATGGGGAATTGCCTTCTATCCCTAATTTAATGGACAGCTTGACTGTTTGTTTGGTTGGGAACATACCACCATGTAGTGGAACTGGAGAATGTTTGCTTTTGTGTCTCTACCAGCCGCCGTGGAGAATATGTGAGAAAGACTGGCTGTGCCCAGGAAGTCTGGCTGTGCCCAGAGAGAGTGGCAGTGCCCTGAGAGCCCTGGCTGAGTCCAGGAAGTCTGGCCATCCCCAGAAGAACTGGTGGTGCCCTGAGAAACCCTGGCTGTGTCCAGGATATTGCATTCACCTCCAGGCTCCTCGCACAGGGCCCCTCGCAGGAGACGCTTGTCGTGTAAATTGTCAGGCGAGACACTGTAGGCGTGGAGTGTGGGGACAGAGCCAGGAGTGCAGTTTCCAGGCTCTGGGCCTCACGTGGAAAGGTGCTGGCTCAGGTAGTAAATGGCCATCAACTGTGATTGGATGGCCATCAACTGTGGCTACTTGGCTGTCAGCTGTAACCAGTGAGCCATTGGCCACTAATATCACTGCTGTGGCTTCGCTAGCAAAAATGGGGGCTAGCAAGAAGGTGGTGGTTGAGCTAGCAAGAACGGATTGCAGAGAGGCGGATGCCGCCAGCGAGAATATAATGGTATGACTCCCCTTTCTATGGCTCTATTGGTGTTCCTGTTTGGCCTCACCATGTCCTGAGTTCTTACGTGGGGAGCGGGACCAGAGACCCCCCATGACATCTCGCACGACAGCATCCTACATTAACAAAAAGTTGTTCTTATAATTGTAAATGTAACCTTTTCTCTCTGCCTTCTCTTCAGAAAAAAAAAATGCCACATGAAAGAACATGACTATCTCTTTAAAGCAATTAATGTTTTAAGAGCTACAGAGTACTTTGAAAACAAACAAAAATATTTTTTCCCTAATAAACAGCAATAAAAAACACATTTCATCTGACTCTGTATTATCATCGGTAGAAGGATTAGATCAGCTCAACAAACACATACTAGTTCCACTTTGGCTTTTTATTTTATGTCTGCATTATGCCTCATTTCACTACAGTGATGTTAGACTTCATTGAGTAAAATAATTATACTGTCACTTGAGGTGAAATGATAGAGAAAACAGATTATATTCCTGTAGAGATTGTCGGCATTCCCAATATCTTCATCGACTGGCTTTTCCATATTTCCTCATCCTCACATATTATATTCTTAATTCTTTCAATCCAGATTGCTCTCTTTTCATTAAAAATTATTTATTTTCGCAAGGTTAAACTTTTGCACGCTTCAATATTTAACAAGTTAAAAAAAAAGAGCTATATAGTGAAACTTCTCTCTCCTACCCTATGTTTTCATCAGGCACCTGCTTTGGTTCACACTGCTTCCCCTATCTGAAATGTCCTTCATACATCTTTCAGTTTTTGCCCTTTACTTCTTCAAAATGCAGTTTAATACTCTTAATGAACTTTCCCTGAACCATCATCTCTAAAACAGATCCCTTATTTCTCTTATGCTTCACTGAATGTGGCTTGTACCCCACTTTCTTTAATATGTTTAAACTTGCTAATAGTCCTAAATTATTTTCATATTTCCTGAACAGATTTGAGATTTCCAAACAGCTTACAGATTTGTAGGCTCCTTGAAAGCAAGAAATGACTCGTATTTCTTTTGTTTCCCAGATAGCAGGTAGTCTGGACTTATGCAAATAAATAATTGATGCTTCATACTTTATCCTCAGAAAACCTTACCTGGTGATTCTCAAAATTTGCTGCTATTAGAATCACCTGGAAAGGTATGGCTACTCAGAGTGGCTTAGCTTCACATCATACCAATTAGATCAGAATCTCTGGGGGTGGGATGTAAGCATTAGTACTATTTAAAATTCTCCAAGTGCAGCTAAGTTTGAGAATCAGTAACTAACCCACCTCCACGCCCTCTATCCCAGTTGAAGATCTCATTTTGTGAAAACATGCTCTTCCTACCAACGTCAAATATGCCCCCTTCTGCAGCTGCACCCCTCTTCTGCTTTCCTCCCCTTGTAGCTAAGATAGAGCTCCTCTTTGTCCCATAGGCTTCCTTCTAATACCCATATTTTCTTTGCTCTCCTTCACTGAAAACCTTCTCATAAGGCTTTGTTATGCAGATAGTTGTCATTTTTTCACCTCCAAGTTTCTCTTCAACCATCTTATATCAGGCCTCCAAAAATGTTCTTGTCGTGTTGCCAAACCCAAGTGTCAGTTTTCTGCCTTCTGTCTCTCAGCCACATGACATTTCTTGGCTACAAACACTGTCTTTTCTTGATTTTCAGGATACCAGGTTGTTGCTCCTTCTCTCCCTCCATTGCCTCTTCCCCTTTTATTGCCTCTTTGCTACCTGACTTCAAGATGACAGCTTCCCAGGGCTTCGTCCTAAAGCCTCTGTTTTCTCTATTCATTTCTATGTACCACTTGTACATAAAGATGATTTCAGAGAGTAAATGGTTGAAAATTTTTTTACCTTAATAGATAAATATTTCTTTTCAGTGGTATTGGAAAAGACTATAATCTACAAATGAAACTCACTTGAAGACTATAAAATGAAGGGAGATGAGTTTAAGAAAATCATGAAAAACTTCATAAAACACCTTTTACACATCTGTGTTCTTCCCCTAAATTTCTTCAGGTCACAGCTTCCTTTCCTCTCCCAAATCCTCCATCAACTGCTAGGTTTCCCTTTCCCTTCAGCCTCTCACCCAAACATACTCTCCAGCTTCCTGTCTCCATTCTTCCCCCTCCTCACTCATCTCCAGTGGAACATATCTTGTTGATGAGCTTTTGTACACCCTGCATGGAAACTGTCTGTATTATTGAGAAGTTAGGGTTCACCTACTGTACTGGGAAATCTTCCAAATGGGGAATATTTACATTGCAAGGAAGCCTTAGAAAAATTTGCTTGACATAGAAGAAATACTTTGGGGAATAAAGAAATGTGACAATAAAACAACATAAAAATATATTTCAATATTAAAGACTGTCTCAAATATGTTTTAATTTTCTAAAAATCCAGAATAATTCGCATTTAGAAATGTTGGTATACTTTAGGAATGGGGAGTCTCAAATGCACCTGGGTCAAGACCTTTATCACAAACTTAGGTGCTTAACAGGACTAAGCATTGTCAATGTATAAATCTATCTAATTATTAAATTTGTATCTCTAAGATTCTAATAGGATAGTTCCAATACAATAAACCTACTATTTTCTAATCGTTCTGTTAGAATCTTTTTAATGCTGACATAATAATGTCTGACATGATATATCTAATAATTCTATTTGTATCTACAGGTTATATTTATTAGATTATAATAAAGCTCCAAGAAATAAACTGTTTCTGTAGGACAGGAAATAAAACAACACAGATGTCAATAACTTAATAAGTAACCAATTTTTATTATCTTATTACTGCATTTGGCTTTGTTTTGCAATCTCCAATGAGTTTCTTTAGTATGGCGAGTCATCTCTTTGCAGCGTCACAAACTATATTCGCTGATAAACTGCATATGAGTCAGGTAAATAGGATATAAATCCTCAGTTCTTTGACAGTGAAACACTACTTACTTTATGCCTTTATGTAGTGACTTTGAATAAATCAGCCCTAGCATTATGTGCAGGCTCATATACTATATTCCTGAATATTTACATGTTAAGAGTTAACCTAACATTGTTAAATAAATTATGCTTTATCTCCCTACATTGACCAAATTACATTTACAATGACGAAATAGAAAAATGTGAAGAGCTGTGTTATTTTCATAATAACTCCAACTTAGAAAATGTAAAGAATGACTGATTTTAATTATGGTTGACATGTCTGGCCTTCTGTTGATAGACCAGTGATGTTTGGATAGTATAAAGGAAAGATGTATACAATTAAGAAATTATATATTTACTCTGTAAGAATTGTTTTTCTGGCTTTCATTTTAGAAAAATCACTATGTTATGATCAAGATTTTCATTTAATATGTGTTGACAACATACCAAATTAAACAATTTTTTGATTCATTAAAACTTTTTGATAGTTTTAAAAATTAATTTTAATTGGGCAAAACTATTTGGTTGAAGCAATAACATCTGGATTTTTAATACAATTCTTAGAACAATAATACTTAGATTTGGTAATGAATCGTGAATTTTACATGTCATCTTCAAGTGTTGTAATGGGTTCTCATGTGACAAATTATTGGTACCCCATAAGATTTTACAAAACACTTAAAACTTCATTGCTATTACCTACATAGCAATGTATCCTGTCTCTTAAAGCAATACTTTTTTGTATAGTATCTGTATAGTAATATAAAGAATTGATAGCAGACTTGACTGATGTTATGATCAAGATTTTCATTTAATATGTGTTGACAACATACCAAATTAAACAATTTTTTGATTCATTAAAACTTTTTGATAGTTTTAAAAATTAATTTTAATTGGGCAAAACTACTTGGTTGAAGCAATAACATCTGGATTTTTAATACAATTCTTAGAACAATAATACTTAGATTTGGTAATGAATCGTGAATTTTACATGTCATCTTCAAGTGTTGTAATGGGTTCTCATGTGACAAATTATTGGTACCCCATAAGATTTTACAAAACACTTAAAACTTCATTGCTATTACCTACATAGCAATGTATCCTGTCTCTTAAAGCAATACTTTTTTGTATAGTATCTGTATAGTAATATAAAGAATTGATAGCAGACTTGACTGATGCTATAACTAGACTTACATATTCAATTGTAATATGAATTACACAATATTGAAAATTGTTCCTCAGTTACCACGTGCAGCTGTGGGGATTATCATTATTAGCTAATTTGTGAGTGTTTCTGGAACCACAAAAGGAACACACACTAAAAAGCAAAAAAATGGACACTAGGCACTACTGGGAAACAATATTTTGTTATGTAAGAAACTATTGTATTGCCCTGGTTTCAGAATTGCCTTGCAAATATGCTTTGCTGTCAATGAGTAGCCCTATTTCTAAACAATGAAGTATATTTCTAGGGCATAAGAAACAAAGCCAAATTTCTATTTTTGTTAGAGTTATACAATAGGGGACAAATGCAAATATTTTGAAATGTCACATATAATTGAGCTAATGAATTACAAATACCTATCTACTCACCAAAATTTTTAAAGTTGTCATAAATTATTGATGTTAATTTGTAACTAAGTGATAACTTTTAGAACAACTTTATTCAAAATAAGCTTAATTATACATAATGGTGCTAAATTTCTATTACTCAAAAATATATTCAATAAACATTGAATACAAGTGAAATTCATAAATATTAGAAAGTCAAAATATTGATTTAATGAAAAGTGGTATGTGGAATATTAAGAAATAATTAGTATTCAGGAAGTAGTATATATCAACTGCTAAAATATGAAGCAAGATATGTATGATTTTTTAAACATTTTCATTTTCTTGTGGTAAGACCTCTTAACATGAGATTTACTCTCTTTACAGATTTTTAGGTGTACAATGCACTATTGTTAACTATAAGCACAATATACAGCAGATCTCAAGAACTTATTAAACTTGCATAACTAAAAATTGTACCTGTTGATTAGCAACTCTGTTTCCCTCTGCCCTGTGTCCCCAGCAGTCACTCTCTGCTTCTATGAGTTTGACCATTTTAGGTACCTCATACAAGTGGAATCATGCAATATTTGTCCTATGACTAGCTTACTTCACTTAGTATAATGTCTTCAAAGTTCATCCATGGTGTCACATATTGCAGGATTTCTTTTTTAAGGCTGAATAATATTCCATCGTATGTATATACCACATTTTCTTCATTTTATTTTATTTTAATTTTATATTTTTGTTCATCTCCTGTCCTTTCTCTATTCTGTATCATGTACACTTACTGCTTTAATCTTGATCTGCCATTGTTGGCCTAAGATGGCGATTCTCAAAACGTTGGCCTCACACCATCCTCAATGCCAAGAGGTGCTTTGCTTGTGCAATCATTTTCTGAATCTTTGGATTGTTACACTCCAGTCCTGGGGTTCAGCGTCAGATAATGCCACATTTTCTTTATCCATTCATCTATCGATGTACACAATATGGATGATTTTTTAAGTGAACCACATATAAATATGTGAGGTATGGCAATATATTTTATTGCAAACTTGTGAGATGTATTTTATTGTTTTATTTATATTTATTCATATACTTCCTTTTGGAATTTTTTTAAATTAGAAGTTGGAATGAAGGAATTAATTGAGTTTTAAGGACCCTTAAACACCTTTCTTATTTAACATACTTAGACCTAAACTTGGTGAAACAAAATGCCTTCTGGGTGTTTGATGACCAAAGAGTCATCAATTTATAGAGCAAAAATAGAATCTGTCCCAGAACAGACAACTATATTCAGTAACTTAATGAATTTTTATTAAATACCCGTTATGTATCAGCCACTGTTCTAGATTCTGGTTCACAGGACTGAATTGTTCAGAAAGAGCAAGGGGAATGGAAGAAATAGGGCAAGTGAAGGGAAGACGATGGAAGACAGAAATTTGAGTATTTTGTAGTAATCAAAAATAACACATGTATGTCATGGTACCATGCTGTCTTATTCCATTCGAGCTGCTATAACA
The DNA here is from genome assembly GCF_004115265.2 of Rhinolophus ferrumequinum. NCBI lineage: Eukaryota > Metazoa > Chordata > Mammalia > Chiroptera > Rhinolophidae > Rhinolophus > Rhinolophus ferrumequinum. Next base: position 51,375,053 of record NC_046288.1, read on the forward strand.
AAATAGTACAAACTATGTAGCTCATAAACAACATTCATTTCTCACAGTTCTGGAGGATGGAAGTCTGAGATCAGGGTGCCCACATGGTCAGGGTCTGGTGAAGACCCTCTTCTGCATTGCAGACTGATGACTTCCCGCTGAGTCCTTCTCACATGGCAGAAGGGGGCAAGGGATCTCTCTGGAGTTTCTTTTATAAAAACACCAATCCTATTCATTACGGCTCTGCCCTTGTGACATAATCATCTCTTAAAGTTTCCACCCCCTAATACCATCATCTTGGGGGTTGGGATTTCAACATATTAATTTGGGACGGACACAAATGTATAGACCACAGCACAGGCCAATCTGAAATTAGCCTTCACTTTGAACCAGACTCCAACTTTTGTTGTTAAGCCCCTGAGGAAAATAGTTGCGATAAACCTTAATCCCCTGCTCTAAAATAAAAGAGGATTGAAGTCAGCCTCAGACCACATGGACTAACATTTTTGTGTAAAATCAAGCTTAGTGATTTAGAAATCCTTAGACTATACATCTGAATAAGTATGAGGGAGAATGAAGAAAAGCTGATCATAGGTAAAGAATCTGATAGCAAAAGTATAGGACCAATCCATCAACAAATATTTAAAGAGTTTCTATTAAGACACAGGAAGAGTCACTATTGATCATGCTTTTCATATTTCAGTAGTCTCTTAGGATTGCCTTATATAATAACACAAGCAATTAATGTTCACAATACTGAATGAGTCATCTATAAAAGGCAAGGTGGTGATCCATTCATTTTGTTTTTAAAGGCAGAAAAGTATAAAGTACACACAGTACAGATTTTTAAAAAATGGCTGACATTATTTAGTGTTTAAATTTTAATTATCTGGAGAATTTACTTGTGGAAAAACTCCACTTTATTTATATAGTATCATTAGAAAATAAAGTGCTATTGTGTGTATTAAAGCCAAGCCAAACTCAAGGTCCTGCATCGTCATTGATTCCAGACAGCTGCTGGATCTTGGGGTAATCATTGTATCTCTTTGGACCTTCAGTTTCCTCACCCCAAAAATTAGAGAGTTGGTTTAAATTAACTTAAAGACAATTGTCAACTTTAAAATTCTGTATCTTCAGGTAGTTTAAGATATGTGCTTTTTGTCTCCTATAAGGAAATTAAAGTGTGTATAAGCCATTAAATGATAAAGTATTTTGTATTGGGAATTGCCCAATGGGGCCAAAGAGACTGATTATAAATGAAATCTTCACTCACAAGACACCCACCTAAGTCTAAGAATAAGGTGTGGTTTTCTCTCAACTGGTAGAAAATTTGAATGATGGAGTAAAGAATCCATAACTAACTACCGTTTGAGACTTACGTTAGAGATTAGCTGTTGGAATTTCCCATAAGGTAATTTCCTACGACAGCCTACCTTTCTCAGTGAGGAGGCTCCTTAGATTATGTATCAGAACATTTGATTTGTATGGTACTTCCACGATGAGTACCTCTAACCCCAATTTCCCCCTTCTGACTTAAAGTCTGTTTCATCAATCTGGCTTCTAAAGGATGTAACTTTAAGGTCTTTGTTTGGGTGTATTTTTTCCTGACTTAGCCCATATTTCCTCACCTGGGATTTTGGACCAGAGAATATTGAAACTTATTTAGATATTAAGTGGAAATTAAAAACAAAAGACTACATGAAGAGATTGCAAGAGGTAGAGCTGGAAAGTGATAGGCCACATGCCTGCTTGGATTATTGGGTATAGATCGATTTAAAAGTTTGAGGAGAAAGGAGAAAGGAAATGAACATGGACAAACAAAGACGCATACATTATCTTAATTTAATTTCACAGCTACCATGAGGTAGTGTCATATTATTATTATGAATTGAAATTTAAAATTAGAAGACTAATACTCAGAAGAGTAAACGACTTATTTTCCAAAGGTCACATGACTAATTACCACTACAAGTTTGTTATGTTCTTTTGACTTCTAAACTAGTTCTCTTTCTACTACACTGTACCAACAATATTGGCTCTGCCCTTGGCTTGGCTTGTGACCTTGGGAAAGTCAATTAATCTCTCTGAGTCTCAGTTTCTAGGTCTGTAAAGTAGAGCGAAAACATAAGTTAACCCTATTTTTAGGGTTGTATTAATAAGATATAAATAAATATCTTATTATGTTTTATAGTTTATAAAAGGACACTGGTGCATGGTTTCATACAATTTGATTTTTACAAAAGTTCTGTAAACCTCAAATGAGAATGTATAGGAAAGCAGTTGCACTGTAATTATCACATATATCTATCTCCACATACTACTTCCCATCTCTGAAGCTGCTGAAATTCATGAGATTTTAGTTAAAATTGAAAGATTGTCCAGTGAAACATTTCAAACATAGTCCATACCCTCTGATTATGCTTAGAATTAAACAAAGGCATAATGAGAATTTTATAACCTGTGATGTTCAAGTTCTTCACACTGACTTTCAGGGACATTAATATTCTATCCACCATGACTTATAACATTCATCTCTACATCCTCCCTATTTATTATTCCCAGGCCCAAGTGAATTTTTCCTCCATTTAGACCTGTTTGGGGGTTCTACTAATGGTCAGTTCTATGTCTGTGTCTTGACACATTCAGTTCCCTTGCTTAACATTCGTTTTATCCATTGCCTACAGTCTACATTCATGGTTTTGTTCTCTAATCATTATTAGTTTTTATTGTGTATAACAGGAGTCAGCAACCTATGGCCCACAATCCTTTTTTATAAATAAAGTTTTATTGGAACTCAGTCTATGATAGGCTACAAAGGCAGAGTTGAGTAGTTACAACAGAGACTATATGACATACAAATCCTTAAAAATTTTCTACCTGAACCTTGACAGAAAGTGTTTGCCAACCCCTAGTCTATAGCAAATTTTACTTACCTATAGAAAAATCTGGATCTTGCATGATGGAAACAGTACATTTTTTCCCCCTGAAATTATTTATTATGTATAGTAAGTTTTAAGACAATTACAATTACAATAGTATGTTCAGTGCATATTTTATTGCTATCCTTTAAAGCACAATTTAGACATTCTATTAAAAGATGAAAATAATATAATTTAGTGATATCATGATAGAGTTATAAAACTACATAATATTACACAAATACTATCATCAATACGGTTGACCTGTGAACAACACTGGGTTCATGGGTGCTGACCCCTCCCATAGATGAAAATCCATGTATAAATTTTGACTCCCCCAAAATTTAACTAATAGCCTGCTATTGATCAGAAGCCTTACCAATAAAATGAACAGTCAAGTAACAGATTTTTTATGTTATACGTGTTATATACTGTATTCTTACAATAAAACTAGAGAAAAGAGAACATTATTAAGAAAATAATAACAAAGAGAAAATATATTTACAGTACTGTATGTATTTATTTTTTAAAAAGGCACGTATAAGTGGACCCATACAGTTCAAACCATATTGTTTAAGGGTCATTTGTAATAACAATAGGTGCCTAAGCTAATGGGGGAAAATTAAAGTTTGCACTGAATGGAAAGAGCTAAGTTTTGTTTAAACATTATCCTCATTTGCTAGCATCTTTGGTAAGTCATTTTACCTTTGTAAACCTATTTCCCAAGGATAATAATATTTACCTTGCAGAGATATTAAATACTAAAATGAGATAATTCACCTAAATTCAGTTTGTGAACTCAAGCACTATACTAATATAATATAATATAATATAATATAATATAATATAAGGGGTTTATAATATAAACTTATAATATAAGGGGTTTAAAAATGTTATTTTACAAACAAATAAAATATTAACATTTGAAAAAAGATTTTTACTAAAGTATAGCTAACGTACAATATTATATTAGTTCCAGGTGTACACCATAGTTATTCAACATTTATATACCTAAAGAAGTAAAAATATTAACATTTTAATGGCCATAAAGAAGTGCCAAAATTTCCCAACATTCTGCTGTTTGTTAAAGAATGTAATCAAAGTCGTACAAATTTTCCCCAATGAATTCCAAATGTTCCCCATTTTGAGTAAAACAAGGCCTTACAAATATTGTCACTGAGCCATGTGCTCAAAAGACTCTTGTCTACCAAAGCACATGGATGTCCATTTCAGCATGAGCCTCTGTGACACCGAATGCCACCCACCACACACTATTCCATTTCCATAACTTCCACTAATTCATCCTAGTTCTGCCCCCACAGCCACACAGAATATCGTTAAATAAATTCTCCCTAAATATTTGAAAAGAGCAATCAATTTCTTCTGTTGTTTTTTCCTCGAGACTAGGTTTTCCAAAACTTTTACCAGTTTAACTACTGCCCATAGGATATTTTAGTTTCTTTATATCTCTCATGGTGCCTAGGATGGAATGAAATATTCCAGATATGGTATGAATAACACAGGGGGAAAAAATCACCTTATTCTAGGTCTTGTACTTATATTAATATGTCCTAAGATCGTATTAAAGTTTTTAGCTAAAATCTTGACTCTTTCATAATAGTTGATGGTTGAGCCATGTTTTACTCATTCCATTTTCCCACAATGGCTTTTTAAGATTCAACTGAAGGACTTTAACATATTCCTTGTGGATTTTGTCCTGTCAGATGCAAAAGTAAAAGAATATAGAAAACATTTTTGGTTCCTAACTTTCTATTTCACATGAAACCAGTCCTTACTTCTTTCCTGTCCTTGGAGTATGTATAAAACCCAAGAACAGTGCTCCTCTATCCCTCTGTAGTATTTATTGGCTTTCCTTTTACTTGAACTAATTTGAATGGGTTTCAGATCTTTGCATTCGAAACATCCTTGGCTAGAAAACTGCATTAACCCAACGAGGGCTCACTTCACTCATCCCTAGTCTGTAGGACTGGAAATCAGCTTAAGGAGCTGTCCCAAACGGAAAGATCAAGAACTATAACAGCCTTCACTACACGACTTCCAGAATAGGAGGGAACCACTCCTCTATATTTTATTTCTCTTGTACTAAATTGAAAGAAGCAACTGTGTCAAAGGATCATTTACAGGAAGAGAGGCAAAGTGTGAATATTGGAAAAATCATTGGATTTGGGGTTAGGAAACATTGGTTATTGTTCTGATTCTGCTGCATTCAGACTGTGTGACTTTGGGCTCATCACAGCATCACAGCTGCCCGAGGCTTCAGCTTCTTCATATGAAAAATTAAAGAGTTAAGTGGATCGTGTATAATATCTTAAGTCCCTTTCAGCTTTAAGTGTACCTCTGGTATTGCATGCTCAGCACCACTTTGTCACTGCCTGTAGCAATACCTTTTATTCTTGCTTTGCTTTCTATGTTTGAAAGACATTTGTCCAAAGTCCCGAAGACACCTGAAGACAGGTCACAGGTGTGTAACCAGGGTTCCTGGGTTCAAGACTCTTCCCTTCCTTCCATAACGTTATCTCTCTTTTTCTCTTCCCCAAACATATACGAGCTTTCTTCTTCTTTGTTCTTCGACTTGGGACAAGTCTATTTCTGCTGCCAAATCCTCCAGGCCTAAGGTGAAACCTAGCATCAGAAGGGGTTTTATGTGCCTCATTCTATCAGCAAAAACCAATAGACTTGGGTTGTTTAGAAACAAGTTTATGGCTATTTTCTGCATGAATCTAATTCTTGTTAAAACTCTTATTTTTGGTATTTTTGGTTTATTTTAATGATTTTTGATAGATTTTTTTTGTACTTATATTCTTTATAGTCACATAAAAGTGATTTGCAAATCTTTATATACATATTTGTGAATGTGTTTGCTTTAGTACTTTTTAACGATTTTTAAATAAATAATACGGAAACACAAAATTTGAAGAGAGAAAAAGGCATACGTCTACCTGTCTACCCTGTTTTACATAATCTATCTGTTGTCTAATCTACCTCTTCACCCTGTTTCCTGGACACTTATTTTCCCTATTTAGAAGCAATCACTACTTGCATTAGCAATTTTTTTGTTTAGTGAGGCCTTCTAGAAATATTCTACCATACATAAACATGTGAATAGAAGTATAGTCATACACATGAAGGTAATTATAATTATTGTTTGTTCCCATAATGGTCACATGGTATATAATAAAGCATTTAACAACCCCTACCCTCCCACCCCCGTTCTGAGTAAGTCTTGGCTCTGATTGCCATAATAGCATTTGGAGCTTCCTGGTTTATTTTAACAACTTCTTAGTATTCCATTGTATGGATGTATCAGAATTGACTTAGTTCTCTATTACAGTTGCAAATAATGTCCTTTTACTTTTGTAGCTTTGTTCATGTATGTACCCATTTGCAGGACCTATTCTTAGAAATAAATTGCTGAGTTAAAGGGCAGGTATATGTGTGATCTTGATGGATACTTTTGAAATTCCCTCCCGAAAAATGATTGTCCCAATTTATATTCCCACAGGCAATATGAATGGGCCTGTTTCTGTACACTCATTTCAACACATATTATCAAACATTTTGGGTTTTCCAATTTGACAGGTACAATATCTCACTGTTGTTTTAAATTGTATTCTCTTATTATGAGTGAGGTTGACTGTCTTTTCATGTGTGTAAGGGCTATTTCATGTAAGTCAGGGCTATTTGTCCATTTTTGTTAATTATCTTTTAATATCACTTGCCAATGTTTCTAGTATTTATCTAACCTAAAGATAAGTTTGACACAGGTTTTTAAAATTATGTAAAACAAGGGCCAAGTAATGGTGAGAAATCAAGACAGAAGGTTTTTAATCTTAAAATAAATTTTTAAAATTTTGGAGGAATTTTTAATGACCACCTTTCCTTCTGCATTTCATTCTCTATCTTCCTTTTTTTCTGTTTACCTCTGTACCTTCTCTCTCTTAACTATTCATGAAGAATTTATATATACATTTAGAATTTCTACATACTGAGTAAAATTTTATGATGCCTTTCCCTATTGTATAAAAAGAAATTAGAGAATTTTGTATTTATTAAAAGATAAATTAATACACATGTTCTTTATGTCAGAGTTCTTAATTAAAAACAACAGAACTAAGGGGGATCAAATATATGGTGATGGAAGAAGAACTGACTCTGGGTGGTGAACACACAATGTAATTTATAGATGATGTGATACAGAATTGTACACCTGAAATCTATGTAATTTTACTAACAATTGTCACCCCAATAAATTAAAAAAATAAATAAATAATAAATAAATAAATAAATAAATAAATAAATAAAAACAACAGAACTACGGATGATTTAAACAGAGGGATTGGCTCTAGAATCTCTGCCTACTGCTCCCCTTTGAATAGTGGTTAGAGTCATGTTACAGAATCATGAATCCATCATAGTTGTTGAGCACTGTCCTCTGTGGTTTGATCTCTACTGCTAATAGACAGGAGTGATAATAAACATTAGGGGGCTGATGGGGTGCCGCTGCTCCTGTTACCCCAGAAACTGGTTGTGGCCGCTATTGGTTTCTCTAGCATGGATTTAGAGCAGTCCTGCTTCTTTGGACCCATAACATCTGATTGGGTCAGTCTCGGCTATGTCTGGTCTGTGGCCTGTCTACGCTCTCCCTGAAGGGAGGCCCTGGAAATCAGTATCGGCGTTTTCAGTTTTTACTGTTAGAGGAAGGTTCTGACTCTTAAGATGGGGAGGCTCTAGAAGTGGAAGGCTGTTTAGAGTCTGGATGGTCAAAAAGATTGTCAATTGTCATCAGCAGTCCTCAACTGATTTTCTTCTTCTCTGGCAGAAGTCTTTATAAGACTGACACTTGCGAATCAACTAAAAAAATACTCTCTCTCTTCTGAAATATGGCCTGAAATATTCAGAGCTAAAGAGGAAATAATTGGCCCCCTCATCACATAGCCTGATCAGTTTGGCTGGGACAGGAAATAAAGGGATGCCATTGGAGAAACAGCTGCCAAAGCCAAAATTCATGCTTGGAAGTACCAATTTTCAATCCTTAATCTGATTTTTAAATTATACAATCTTTTTCTACCTGCTGACTTTTCTCAAAAATAATTTAACACACTAACATTTTCTGGATGAAAATAGCAATTTATTGGTTTTGTCTTTTCTAAAATTACAACAACTAAGTGATGGCTCGCCTCAGATATACACATGGCCTAAAGAAAAGTTAATATAACCCCTTTCCCTCAGGCTAATTGTCCTAGTTTGTTAGAGCTGCTGTACCAAAGTACCACAGACTGGGTGGCCGCAACAACAGAAATTTAGTGTCTTACAGTTCAGGAGACCAGAAGTCCAAGATCAAGATATCAGTGGGGTTGGTTTTTCATTCCTTATGTACAATCTGTGAGGGAAGGATCTGTTCCAGGCTTTCCTTCTCAGCTTATAGATGGCTGTCTTCTCCCATACCTACACATCATATTCCCTCTTTATGTGTCCCTTTCCAAATTTATTATTTATAAGGACACCACTTGTGTTGGATTAGGGCCTATCCAAATGACCCCATTTTAACTTCCTTACCTCTGTAAAGATCCTCCCTCCAAATAAGGTCACAGTCTGAAGTGCTATAGGTTAGCACTTCAACATATGAATTTTGAGGGAGATACAATCAACGTTAAACTGGTTGCTAATCTTAATAAAATTTGTATCTAGTTGAGGAGAAGACTGTAAAAGACTCTATGGGCTGTATTGGCTTCTAATTTGTGAAGGAAGTAGTGCCATGGGTCAGGAGTCTCACATAATGGCATTTCCAATCTGGCCAGGCCCGAGAAGACCTCTCAGCGCACTATCTATAGTTGTAATCTTTTTTAAAGAATAACTTGCTTACATGACCTAGGCAATTAAATAGAAATAGTTTGGTAGATATATGTCTTGTACAAAGCACCAATTTTTTTTCAATTTAAAAAGCACAACTTCTAAAATTTATTCTGGAAACAACTTGACAATATTGCAATAAAACCTAATACTATTAATTTTACTAAATTTTTCTTTGATGATAAGAAATCATATACAAAATCTCAATATTCATGAGTAGTTTCACATGGATTAATCCAAATGAAATCATATTTTTTGACCATATATATATATATATGTGTGTGTGTGTGTGTGTGTGTGTGTGTGTGTGTGTGTATATATATATATATATATATATATATATATATACATACCTCAAAATGCAATAAAGAAATGTACTAGAGTCAGAAAATTTTGATGGAATCTTTTCTAATCCATGGGCCTATGTACCTCACAGGACTCAAAATCAATAGTGTAAATGATACAAAGCTCTACAAGTCCAAGGTATTTTTATACCAAACTATGAGCAGAGTCTTGCTTTTGCTTTTAGGTTACTGAGACATGTGGCAAATTCTCTACTGGTCACAAGCACCTCAGAATTAAGACGGAGATAATAGCTGAGACGTTGGAAGGAATTAAAACTATAAGCAAACACTGTCAAAATTTATTAAATAACTTTCTTAAAATTACAGCCTTAAGATTTTGAAAATAGACTGGAGTCTGAGACAAAGTTGACTCTCCCTTCTGAGTCTCTTTTGCACTTGGTCTGTCTTTTTAGGTTCCTACTACATTCCATCTTGCATTTTGGCAAATTACAGATATATTTCGCAACTTTGGCAAATTGTACATGTGTGCTACCATAATCTGCATTAAGTTTATAGGAAGACTGTTTTGTATTCACTTTCATTTTCTTTGGTAGCTTCCTACTTTGTACCTTGCTGAGTAAGAGGTCATTGTATTAAACTTTGTTCTTTGAAACATTTGAATGTGAATGAGAAAAGCAACCACATGATGGCAGCATGTGAAAAGAATAAAGAATTGTTTACTTAAAGCCATCCTTTTAATTTTTAAAAATCTGCAGGAACAAAGAGGAAAACTTAAGATCTATCTACTTAGCGAACCCCTTGTTCTAGTTGATTCTTACAGATGAAGGAGTTAAGGCTAAGTGATGGTTTCCAGATCTCAGAAACAATGAGAAGCAAGAAAACAGAGAGCTTTGAGAGCTGAGAGTTTAAGCTAGAACTAGACAATCAGGCTGTGACTCATCCTTCAGGCTGAATGGTTTTTGTTAACAAGTAAGAGAATTATTTGGCAAATTGTACAAAGAAGAATGATAATTTATGGATGTGACTAATCTTAATGTTTAGTAGTTATACAAGATGTTTTTTGTTGCTCTGATGATTAAATAAAAAAAGAAAAACCTGTCAGTTATACACATGTATGTGTGATATATTTTTGAATGAATCACAAAAACATTTCAGTGATGGATTTCAACAACCTCCCAACCTTGTCATCTGTGACTAAGGATTTTTATTTTATTGGTAAGCAAATTAGTGACATTTGTTGAAAACCTCCAACTGCATGATAATTGCCTAGGTAGAGGGGAGAGAGAGAAAAAAAGGGAGAGGTTCTTTTGTTGAAAAAATCTGGGTGTGATTAATTCAAGACCACTAACAATGTGACTAGACATGTATTTGTATTTCAAACTCTTGGTTCTGTTTTCTTTTGCATTAGCTTCATTTTCAACTAGGCTTTCTTTTGTGATGGCGAACATGACTCCAGGTTATATTTAGCTGATGGTTTAGCTGCTTGGAAAAGACAGTTAGTTCTCTTTCCCAATGGTTTCAGCAAATCTTCTGGGGCTGGCTCCCATTGGTCGGCCTTTGGTCACTTGCAAGTTCCTGAGCTAATCACGTGATCATTATAAGAACAGTTTGTAGTTAAGGACAAAGAGAAACACAGATATTAAATGATTTGCTTAACTGTTGTTTATCATGCTCAACATAGAGCTTATGTCAAAGCTGAAACTCATATTCATGTTTCCCAAATGACAGTAGTTCTATCTATGTACAATAGTATGCAGTGCCTATGAGTATTTATTTGTGAGTAAAAAAGTATATTTATGTTATATAACCTAATATGCAATAATCAAGTTATGTGTGACATAAGAAAAACCACCTAGCACAATGTTTCTCAAATTGTGATCTGCCTACGTCATAATTTCCCGAGGTATTTGTAATAGATACAAATTCCAGGGCTTTATTCTTCAGACTTCCCGAATCAGAATCTCAAAAGATGGGGTCCTAGAAATTAGTATTTTTAAACAAGAGGCTCACATGATTTTTATGCACCATGATGTTTAAGAATCTCTGGCTTAACATATTCAACTGCATGCAGCCTAGAGATTGTAGATTTATAGAACAGAAATCAGAGATCCACAAAATACCTCTCAGTCCCTCCTTCAGGTTCTATCCCTCTAGTCTTCCTTTTTTTTGTTCTTTTTTCTTTTCTCTGAGTTAAAATATTCATAAATTAGAAAGGCTAAGAATTATACCATCATTATATCTAATCTGTGACATTCTAAAATAATCAGTGAATCAGAGTACTAGTTTTCATAGCAAATACCTTAAAATAAAAATTGAGAATTAGAAAGAAACTTAGCTCTTATTCTCAGATAAGGAAACTGATTTCCAGAAAAGTAAAGTGACTTGCTTAGCTAGGCAGTTAGTATGGATGGCCGTCTTGAAACTATTCATTTTTAAATGACAGCTTCATCTGGGGAAATGGTCATAAAAATCAGTTAGCATTTAGAATTAAAACCCAGTTTTAGTGACATTTAATTGTGTGCATACTGGAGCATAGAATTCAATTTCAGAATCCTAAGCCATATTTTATGACTTATCTTATTACTAGTTATTAGACATTTGCTATCACTCTACATGTGTTCCTCATTTAATTCCACAACGTTAGGAGTAAGTACTAGCATGTACATTTTATAAATGAGGAAACTGGGACATTTGCAGATTAGGTAGCTCACTCTAGACCAGTATTTCTCAGAATTTTATATGCAAAAGAATCACCTGGGAGTCTTGTTAATGAGTAAATTCTGATTCAGTAGAGCTGGGGTGGGACCCGAAATTCTCCTTTTTTAACTAGCTCCCAGGTAAAGACCATCACTGTTGGCTTATTGCTCATACACTGAGTAGCAATATCTTATATCACAAAATAGTATGTACATGGCAGACAGAAAGTGTCTTAACTCTGGCTGTCTGACACCAAAGACCATGCACTTAACCCCTATGGAGAGTATGAGTTGACCTCTTTATTACACGACGATTTACATCTTACAGATAAAGGAGTGAGGCCAGTTCTCACTGCATGCACATTTATGATATAACTTTACTCTTGAGGAATATCCAGGGAAACAAAGCACTACTGGGAACATCCTTACCCCAGAAACGCTCTGTTCCTTATCTGCCTCTTCTGGGGCCGCTGCTTGTGGGGACAGAGCCCCACAAAGCAGTTTCCAGGCTCTCAGCCTCACATAGAAAGGTGCTGGCTCAGGTAGTAAATGGCCATCGACTGTGATCAAATGGCCATCAGCTGTGGCTAGTTGGCCGTCAGCTATAACCAGTGAGCCATTGGGCACTAATATAACTGCCGTGGCTACGCTAGCAGCAAATGGGGGCTAGCAAGAAGATGGTGGCTGAGCCTGCAAGCGGCGCAGTGAGGGTTGAGAATTGTGTGGCTCCTGGTTCCTGTTTCTCCAACCTAACCACCAGCAAGAGTATAGTGGTGTGACTCCCCTACCTATGGCTCCGTGGGTGTTCCTTTTTGGCCTCACCATGTCCTGCGTTCTTGTGTGGGGAGTGGGACCAGAGACCCTGCAGCCCGCCCCGCACGACACATGGCACAGTGAGCAGGGTCCCCTGCACGACACTGCTCCTCAGAGGAAAGACATAGGTGGCAGTGATAGCTGCCACTTCACTTATCCTTGAGTCATAGGGTTTCTCTTGTTCAATGAATGAAGCCATTCAACAATGACTTACTCCCCCTGACATACACACACACACACACACACACACACACACACACAAACACACATATGTTGTCGAATGACAAACTAAAACAATTTAGTAACGAGTTTGACGTCCTTTATTCAAGGGAAACAGTGCATGGTTTGGGGGAGTACAGTGCCTCACAAGCAGTGGTGCACTGTTCCCTTAGAGATTTGGGGCAAGAGCGCCTTTTATAGAGCATTAGAAAGGCACTGGGGGGACAGGGCATGATTGGCTAGGGACTGGGGATTCCTTGAAAGGCTCACAGTCCTGTTTTCTAAAGTCAGCTAGCTAAAGCTGAGTGGAATGATTGTGATTGGTGTATGTTAGGTTTCTTTGACAATGAGGTATTTCCTGTCAGTGCAGGCTGACTTAGGTTTAGATTTCTGACATGGCCAGGCCCCTGGGGCGGCCTCCTTAATGTGGGTCCCAATATATAAGTTAACTTTATCAATATAATCTAACTATGTTACATTTTCTTTATGATTTAGCTTACCTTACTTTACTTTCCATTTTCCTTGGTGTTCCTAGTTCATTTTCTTCTGATGTGTCTTTTTATCCTACACTTTCTTTTCATCCCCAAACACTTTCTTTTCATTGTAGTACTATAATTTTAACAGTTACTAAAAATGAAGATGATTAAAGTTAGGGACCTTTCATATGTATTACTTTGGTAAAAACAGCCTGGAGTCAAGGATTTTTTTTCATTGTTTTAGTTTTCTTCCGGTGAGACAGTTTGACTGACTTGGTTTGTTCAAACAAAGGGACAAGGGGGAGATAAATCTGGGTGTTCAACATAAAAAGAGCTAATGGATAAAGCTATTTTTAGGGAAAAGGTCTTTTTCGTCTTTCCTTTGTTATTCTTATGTCTGTTTGATATCTCTGTTCTCTGGTTCTTATCTTTAAAAGGCAGCTGCTTTACCTCAGGCATAAATCAGAAGAGGAAAACCAGCTACCCAATGAAGCCTGGGCCTAGAGGGAGGATGAAAGGGAATAGAAATGGAGAGAAACAGAAAGAAGAGAAAGGATCCCTGGAGAATCCTTGCTAGGCCAAAGACAACAAACAAAAGTCCTCTGCTATTCCGATGAGCACTGATCAACTGAGAAGCTAACCAGGTGAGAAAAAGTTGAAGCCCTTCATGGCTCAAAAGCAGAAAGAAGATCCCTGGCAAGTGACATAAATGTCTTGAGAGTAAATGTGTCCCAGAAATACAGGGCGCACAGCCCGGATTCATGGAATAAATGCAAGGTAAGTGCTTAATTTCAGGACTCAAGACAGAACAGGGAGAGAGGGAGAAACCCTATTGTAAATCATAATTAAAATAGGAACCACACTTTTTCCCCCCACAATGCTCCATGTTTAAGAGTTTATAGATGAAATATTTCAGTTTTCTTGGAAAATATATTGAAGATTTATTCAAGATTATACATATCAAAAAACTCAAAATTCATATGTATGCACAAATTGGGACTTCCTGAATGAACCAGTTTATTTATTTATAAACAATTTGCAAAATAAAAAAAAATCAGTCAAAATAATTATTTGACACCAGGTAGCTCGCTTTACATGTTTTCATTTTGCAGCCAGCTGCTAGGAATCACATCAACAGTCTATTTTATACAAATGTAGCTGGAAAAGTAGACAAGTATCAATTACAGTTAATGTTTCTGTCTCTTGAAAATTAGTGTAAGTTTGGTATTGACTATTTAGAACTTTAAAAATTGAAATCCTGTGTAAGAAGAATAAAAACGTATTATCAGACTTGCTCAGTAGTGAACTCAGCTCACTCATATTTTAACATAATCTTACCCTAAAGTATTAGAGAGTGGGTTATTTAAATACACGTAAATAAAAGTGTTAGGGGCTGCAGAGGTGGTGGCAGGAGGAATGTCAGCTGTTTGTGGTGGCCAAGTAAAACAAAAAAGTATTGATTAATAAATGAAAAAGTGCAAATTAGCTCTTATTTTAGACATCTATTGCAGCTAGAAATACAACTTTAGGCTCTTTAAGGATTCCAGTCTTGATTTATATTACTCCCAGTAGCTCCATTTAAGTATGTCTAACTCTATGTCTCTACATTTCTTTTCTCTTACTAGATGGCTAATGGACATCGCGCACATGATATCCCCCAAAGAAATGAAACTAGAAGGACTTTTAGGAAGCATAAAAATTCAGCTCCCAGCTGTGAACACACACACACACACACACACACACACACACACACACACACACAGATCAGAAACAAAAGGAAGTTAGGGAGAAGCTGTCATGCACTCATAGGAAGAAAAGCCATGGAGTATATTAATTTGCAGAATCTCAGTTTTACAGAATATTCTTGAACAGAAACTATTGTAATTGTTGTGCTAACAAGCAACACTGATGTCTGAGAGAGAGCGATTATATGAAGAGTGTAAGACTATAAATCTACCCTCACACATAGTGTTTTTAAGAGTTAGTTTTTTAAAAATGGTAATATATGCATATGGTGCAAAATTCAAGAGTTACGTAGTAAAAAGAAAGCCCCTAACTTCCTCTCACTATCCCCTACCCCTATCACTCCTAACCTCCACCCACCCAATCATCCTTAGAAGCGACCACTATTATCAATATCCTGTGTATTCTTCCAGAGAAATTACATCAAAGATTTTAAACTCTCTCTTCTGTCCCTCTGTTGAAACTTAAGAGGTTCTGTTTTCCATTGACTGAAAACAACAAAATGGAACTGTAGTCTTTGATTCAGATCTGGAAGTGACTTCCACTTGTAGTGCTGATAACTGAGAACTTGCTGGATAAACTCAGAATGGTCCTGATCCCCTTCCTCAGGAGAGAGTTCTTTTCTCTAGCAACAAGATAAATAGCCAATTCCTACGAAGCTGTCCTCCTGTAATGGGCCCTATTTCATTAGTTCACTGCCTAGTAATTACAACTGAATCCAAATGAAAATGTAAAATGAATGTGACTCCCTTTTGCAGGTTAAATGGTATGGTTGGCTCTAGCCTGTGAAAGGAAACAGATTGCTCTTTGTTTTTTGTTATATCTGAAGTTTCCTATTTGCTTTGGGTGAATTATCACCAGCCATATGACAATACATTGATAAAAAAAAGACAGGAAGAAGCTACACATCCCCCCTGTGCAGAGTGCTGATAAATTTATATGACTATATTGTCTGTATAAAAATACAGCCATTAATAATTCAGCAATAGATCTTTTGAGTTCTAAGCACTTTAAAATCAATAATGTCTCCAAAATAGCTATAGTTTGCACCCATTTAAAACTTATCAGGATGGTACAGCAGAAAGTCCTCATCAGAATTCCACGGCTCTTAAAATGCCAAAGTT
Source organism: Rhinolophus ferrumequinum (assembly GCF_004115265.2). NCBI lineage: Eukaryota > Metazoa > Chordata > Mammalia > Chiroptera > Rhinolophidae > Rhinolophus > Rhinolophus ferrumequinum. The sequence goes on from NC_046288.1 coordinate 51,391,197, forward strand.
TTGTTTGTTTTGGCGTTTATAGCAGAGTTCACTAAATGCCAGCACTACGTTAGTTCTCAATACTATATATGTGAAATTAAATTGGAACAATTGTGACAAATGTGCCAGGATGACAATGAATGATGAAAACACCATTTTCATTTTCTTTTCACACCTAACTTGGTCCATCTAGCAGACCACGAGGTGAACTGCCAGGTACAAGCAGGTATCTGCAGCTAGCAGCACCATTTAATTTTGGCAGAACAGTTATACAGTGATGGCATTCAAGATGGGAATGTCACTCTCAGAATGTATTCTAATAGTACCATTCACTATGAATTATTATGCCCTTAGTATATGCCAGTAGGAAGTCTAAACCTGTTCAATACTTATTTTCCTAGGTCAACCATCTATGAGATATTAATTTGTTCTTATCTATAAATTAAATTTGAATTTATGAAGATAAAACAGTCATATTTCTTCTACTATTTAAACTAAATTTTTATTTTCAAAGCTATACAGATATATAGTTTAAAAAGCCAAGTATTTCACAAGGCTTATCATTTAGAAATAGTAATCTTCTCCTGCTTCCTTCTCCTGATTATTGCTCCTCAGAGAAAACCACTTTCAACTTTTTCTTGGCATTTACTGCCATACTTCTAAATAACATTTATTTAATATAATTTTGTTCAATTTATATACAAGTGATCAATTCCTTATTTCTAATCCCTGTCCTCCTGCCCCTCAAATATGAAGTTACTTTCTCCTCTTCTGCTATAGCTACAGCTTCATTTTTGGCTAAATTAACATTCAGTTTTCATTATTATAGCTATTTAAATACTATTCATAGCTCACCCATGTAGTATATTGTAGGGGAGGAAAAAGTTCTCCTTGATCCTCTTAAGGTCCTTTGTTGGGTCTGAAAAGTAAATTGACAAAGACTGAGTAACAAGAAAAAAGCATACAAATTATTTAATACAAGTTTTGGTGACACGGGAGCCTTCATAAGGAAATGACCTGAAGAAACAGTTAAACCTGATTGTTTTTTGGTTAGGTTTGATGAAAACTGGATAGCTGTGGAGAAATACAGTAGGACAGAGTGTGAGCCTGTTGGGCCGGACTCTGGGTCCGGGAGGTAAAGATGCTCTAGTCCTGTGGGTATAGGGAGGGTGCCTGTACAGAAGGCTGTTATGATCTGCTTCAGGGGAGAGGGTTAGGGGAAGGTCAGTGAGACCTTCCAACTTCTGCTGTTTCCTCAGACTCTTTCAGCTTAAAATATTCAATGTGCCAAGCTACCATGTTTTGGGGTATTCTGTCCTGAACCCCATCATATTGAAACTTTGTTTTCTAGATAGCTAAAATTTCATTCTTTATATGCTTAGTTTTCCATGTGCCATGTCTAATTCATCCTGTGTTGCTTCACAAGGTATCAACTTTCTTTGAAAATATTCTAACACTTTGGATAATCTCTCAGTTTCCCCATATTCTTTAAGACACGCCTTCTGTCCTGCTGCTTCAGTCTGGACTATTTGTCCACTCCACATCTCCTCAGTTGCCATCCTGGGATTTCCCATTGCATCATCCAGGAAACTCCCTTCATCCTCCTCCTGTAGTGGATCCCTCATTCTTGGATCCTGAGACTTCCTCCTTCTTGGCTTACTCTCCCATTATGGTGGAGCTCGTTCTTTAGTAGCTTCCTGCAAGATTTCATTAGAGGTCAACTTTGAAATGTTTTCATATCTGAAAATGAAAATGTCCTAATTCTACTACCATCACACTTATTTTACAGTTAGATTGGCTGTAGGATTCTAGATTTGAAATATTTTATTCTTAAAATTGAAGGGATTATTCTACTATGTTTTAGGTAGGTATCAGCTTTGGTGCTGAGACATCTGGTGTCTTCTGATTCATGCTTCTTGATGTGTGACCTTCTTTTATTTTCTTCTTTTTTTACTTTTCTCTCTTTTTTTCTTTCCTTTTCTCTTATATTTTCCTTTCCTTTGTTTTCTAATCTTTCCCTTCCTTTCCCTCCTCATTCCCCCACCCCTAAGCTTTTAGAATCTTCTTGTTTATAGCCAATGTTCTGAAGTTTCTTGGTGATATGTATTTACTGGAATTTTTTCTTCCTATTGTGCTGAACTTTCGTCATAGTGTGATTTTCTAGTCCAGAAAATATGTCCTTCAGTTCTGGGCAATTTTCTTGAATTATCTCTTTGATAATTTTCTCCCCTTCATTTTCTCTGATTTCTTTATGGAACTCCTATTATTAAAAAGTCAGATTTCCTGAAAAGATGCTCTAATTCTCTTTTATGTTCTTGTTCTCATTCTCTTTCTCATTGGTTTCCTACTCATTTAGTGAGGTTTCTTGAGGGAGCATACATAAATACTGGGGATGCCAAAAATATGTATACACATGACTTGTATTCATCTTTTGTTATTGGTATGAATATTAGAATTTTAATACAGTTTTTTCCTTTCTTAAAATGTATACATTTTTTTGGGTACCCTCTGCATATGTTTATTGCACCATATTTAACCATAGGTCTCACAATTATGAAGGAGCTGGAGTTTCTCAGAGAACTAGTGGCTAACATGATCCCAAAATGCCTGTGATTAATCCCAAAATGCCTGTGATTAAACAAGCAATTGATATGGAATTATCCTTTTTATTATTCAGATATGAAATTATCTTATATGAAAATTTCTGTGAGGTGGCCTGATTGAATTAGCTATTAAACAGTCTTGAAAAGCATCCACAAAGTTTAAGATAGGGAAATAATTTCAATTCCTGAGGGAGAGAGAGATAAAAAAATAAATCCCTTGTGTGAAATCTCCACCTTGTCTCTAACATTAAAGTGGTCTAAACAACAGTGGCATTCTCTTAGCCGTAGAAAAACCCCAACAAACAAAATACAAACTTTTTTTTAAACTATTGACATAATTTAAAAAATGCTACAGTTATTAGAATTTGCTTTTTATACATGGATTGCAAGCACTGCTGGTAGCATCCTCTTCCAACATGAAGACCAAATCTGTCATTAGAGCTGAGGACATGGAAGGATAGCAGGCTGTGAGTAAAGGGTTAACATCAGGCCTGCCTAGGAATGTCTTCCCATTTCCTTGGCCATTAAGGAGTTAAGATAATATGTGGAATGTTGTGTCTATTTTGCTTTGTTTACCCTGGGTCTGTGCATCTGCACCTGGGCAGGGGGATCTGAGTTGGTAGGCGGGCTTTAGGCTGACAGGACTGGAACAGTTTAAACGGTAGGTGGGGAATCCAGGGTCGCTTCTCTGTGGCAGCCCTACAAGCCGTGAGTGAGGGTGGCTCCTGGGCCTCCCCATGAGATGTGGAGACTGTACTTACTGTATCTCCTGTCCTGTTTCCCTCCCTAAAGCTGAGCAAACATAGGGTTAGATTAAAGCCTGTTTGTGACTCATGACTCTGATTGTCCGCTTGAACTAATAACAACCACTGTGGCACCACAAAGGCATGTTATCTCAGCTTATGTTTAGGTTTTTTCTCAGTAAGTTTAAGCTACGTTGGTTTTATATATCCCCAATGTATTTTATGTTTTTACTATTTCTTAATAAATACTTCAATGTCCTAAACTGGTTTTTCCGTAAGAATTGATACTAAGGACAAACTAGAGATAATAAGTTTCATAAATTAAGTTCAAGTTCTACCCTACTCAAACTCAGCCATTCGAATACTAAGGGCAGTGTCTGAGGCAGTTAGCTAGGCAGCAGGGATACAAAGATAAATGAAAACAAACAAAGCCATCCTTTCTTTTGTGGAACTTACAAAGTTTGGGTGTAAGTGTGTATGTGGGGGGTTATTGTTGATACTGCAACAGAGGTGAGTACATGTTGCTGTGGAAGAAAGGAGGGTCATCTAAGCCACTGTCTGTGGTCTATAGAATGGATCGAAGGGCTCAACGCTGGGTCTGGGGAGGGGCTCAAGGTGGCTGAACAACTCAGGTGAGAGGGTGGTGGCTGAATTAAGTGTCTGACAGCAGGGAAGGAAAAAAGTGAATGTCTGAGAGATAGTAGGAGTCTGATTAGACAGGACTTGGGATTGAGTGAATGTAGGGGAAGTGAGGAAGGGTGAGTTGTGAGGGAGAAGATAGGGAATTTAATTTTGGACAAGTGGAATTTTATTTGCCTGTGAGATATTTAAGTGGGGATATAAATCAGGAGCCAAAAGGAATATTTGCTCTGGAAATAGATAGTTGGGTGTCATGCACACATAGGTGATATCTGAAGCCATGTGAATTAAGATCACGGGAGGAAAGTATCCAACTGAAGTGGTTAAGAGGTTTGATGATGGAATCTGAGGGAACACGGACATTTACCAGGTAGCAAGAGAAGACTATCTCATCTATAACAGAAGAAGAAAGGGTTCAAGAAATGAGCAGTTAGCATTGATGGGGTTCAGTGTAGGCTACCCCAAAAGATAGCACCATGACATTAAATATTTTAAGCTGAAAATTAAAAAAAAAATTTTTTTAAATAGTTTATTGATCAAGAGAAACTATTCCTTAGCCCAAATTTTCATGTTTCATAGTTCAGGAACACAAGTCAGTGACAACCTTCCATGGACGTCAACTCAAAGGAATTCTTTCCACTCCGAAATCACTTTGCCCTCTGAAAAATACCAGCCTTCCTCATCTCCTCAAAATCTTTCATGGAATCATAATTTCTGTAGAAATCTGCATATGCCTTCTTCCTTGGTTCAGCCATAGCAAACTTATAGAAAGTTGTGACCCCCAGGGATAAAATGATCACCTCAACAATATCACAGACGCTTGGCCAGAAGGCCACACATCTGAGGTTTTGTCAAAGCACTGGAAGGAGTGGTAGCTATATTCTCCCTTAATACCAATGTCCTTCCGGATAAGCTGAAAAAGTTTGAAAAAACAGCGGAAGCAGAGGCCTCTCTTTCTCTCATCCCTCTCCCCTAAAGTAGTCATAAGACCCTCATGTGAGAGGTGCCCTTTCTATGCCCTCAGGAAAGAAGCATCCTTATCTTTAAGACCAAGGGACACTGAGAAGAATCTGAACTCACCAGCTTTGCTAAGTTTCCCCTAGTTTACTACATTTGTTCCATTTTATTTCTTCACAACTGTCCAAACTCCATCAAACTGAGCATAAACACATTTAGGGTTAACTGTTCCCGTGGTCTTTATTTTCTTATGAAGGCTCCTGTGTCAAACTTATATTAAATAAATATGTATGCTTTTCTGTCTTTGTCAGTTGAATTTTCAGACCCAGCCAGAGAACCTAAGAATGTCAAGAAAAACTTTTTCCTCCCTACACCATCATCAAATGCCATCTTCCATTTGTATAAAGCTTTATGATACGTGTAAGTTTCCATATGTTTTCTCATGTAATCCCTCTAGTGGCTTAATGGGCCATATAATCTATCTTAGTTTTACACTTTTTGTAAAAAATTTTAAATGAGGAAACTGAGGCCTAGAAATATACTGATTTGTTTAAGATTATGAAAGTTGTTAAAGGCAAACTCCGGTATTACACACAGATTTTTCTGAGTTTATGAGGTGGTTTGAAGAATGGAGTGCCCAGAGTTAGGTAATTACTGAAGAGCAGGTCATTACTGAGCACTCATTTTGTGGCAGGCACTGTGCTGAGGGCTTTGTGTGTTGTCTCATTTAATTTTCAAATCCACTAAAGTGATTCACATTATCCTCCCCGCTTAACAAATGAAGTAAATGAAGCCCAGAGAGGTTAAATAACTTGTCCAAAGTCACACAACTAGTAAATGACACAAGCAAAACAAGAATCCATGTCTGTCTGTGCATGTCACAAGTGTCAACAATTCCATCCTTATGTATTAATTTTTTCCATTTGGAAGACTTTCCCCGGCTCTGTTTTACTTGCTAATACTTCAGATCTGGATGAAGATAAAGATCATAATAAATAATGCCCATTTTGAAGGGCCTACCATGTGTAAGGCAGTAAACTAAATAATTCTTACTCTTTCCCTTCCCCCCTTCACAACAGCCTGAATGGGAAAGGAGTATTACCCCCATTTTACAGAGCAGAAAACTGACTCAGAAATGAAATAACTTGTAAAAATTAAGAAGCGGCAGAGTTGGTGTTCTTACTCAAATGTGTTTAGCTCCAAATCCTTTTCCTTTTCTTCTTTTCCTTCTTCTTCCTACTTGTCCCCGCTTTTCTCTTTCCTCCTCCTCTTTTTCCCTTTTCCTCCATTGCTTTCATTTGGCCTATTGCCTCCTCGGTGACAATAAGGGTTAATGTAGAGAGTGAGCCTTTTAGGAATGGAATCTAGGCAAGCCATCAGGGTTAAGAGAAGAGACAAGGGGCGATAAGTCCACTGCTAATGTAATAATATTTGGAACGAACTGCTTAAAATGTTCACCAGACACTCTGGTGCCCTGATACCCCTGAATAGGGGTTATGTGATTGAGAGTGAAAAGGGTTTCAGATGCTTAATCAGAAATATATTCAACTGTATACATCAAAGTTTGTCATTTATTTTGAAGCTAAGGGTTGACAATAAAATTGGTATATGTTTAGTTAAGTAATAACAAAATGTATACCTCAGTCCTAAAGGAATAATAAGCCTACGCGGTCATTCATAATTTTGTTCCTTTTTGTATGAAAATTATTCACTTACCTACACAAAATCTGAGAGCTCATCATGTTTATCTATAACATGAAACTGAAGGGACTATGTCTAAGTTCTACTTTGAAGGACGGACAACAGCATTCTTCGTCCAATTCAGAGCTCTTCTCTGTGCCTCAAAAACCAATTAATAAAGAACATTGCAATGGTACGCCATAAGTGTTCTCTAGGCAAAAAATATTGGCCATTCCAGTGGCAGAAACTTGGGAAGAAATTAACTAGGTAGAATCAGGTACCATCCTCTCTTCTTTGGAACTTTGTACATTCTGCATCATTATTAAAGCGTTTATGTTGTTTCACAGCTTGCTTATATCTCTGCTCCACAACTGAAACGCTTGAGAGCAAGGTCTAGGTCATACTTGTATATTTATCTTTGTAACCACAGAGTTTAGCACAAATTAGGTCAACAAACATAGAACTGACCATAGTCGGGGACTAAACCAGAAATGATTCTGGTCTGTTCATCACTATGTAAGGTCCTTTTAAAATGATTTTTCCTTTAATGAATTTCATGTTTTAACAGATTTCTACTAAACAAACTGCAATTTTAAAACAGTCTCTGACTTCTCATTACTGTTGATGTAAACATACACCATATGTGTTGAAAAAATTCCAAACAAGAATAAAGCTATTTGATGTTTGGCTAGCCTTAGCAATACTACTGTAGTTAAATATTATTTTCATTAAACCATGTAAAATACTAAAATAACTTGGGACATCTTTTTTTCTTTCACATTTGTGTTTAAGATTTATCCCTGTTGATATAGCTAACTTGAGCCCATTCTCCCTTAAAAAATTAATTAGAATGTTGCATCCTTAAATGCAGGCTTAGTGGTTACCTCTGGGAAGTTGGGCAGGGGGAAGAGGTGAGGGTGGAGGTGTTTTTATTTTAAAAATGCTTTTCTTTAAAAAAAATCTGGAGCAAACACGGTAAAATATATACCTAGCAAATATGGCTCGTGGGTGCATGGGTATCTATTTTTCTGTATGTTTGAAAACTTTATACTTTAAAAAGTAAAACAGTTGGTTTCAAATGCCTCTTTTAAACAAGGACCCATATAAAAAGTTGTTAATACCTTTACTCATGAAGAAAAAAAATACTGTGAGCTCCACATGTAAGATCTCAGATTGGAAACATTTTTCCCTTAATTTTAGAAAGGATAACTTTGAAAACATTAGAGTAAATATAGAATTCTGATCATTTAAAATAGGAAAGACAGATCACAGAAATACAAGGCTTCCAAAAATTGAAATTTTGATGCTTAAAGTTAAGATTTCATGAAAGCCTATATAACCTAAATTACCACTTTACTTAGATGACTCAAATGTTTAGTCTAGACATCTGTAAAATTCCCGACATCCATATTGAAAAGCACTTAGTTGAGCCCAGTATGGTCCAAACCAAAATCATGCCGCCCTGGACCCTCTCCTCCACAACACACCCACACTTGGTCCTCTTATTCCAGGGCTAGAGTCATGCAAGTCAGAAACCCAGGGTGATTTCTTGATCACCTAGCCTTACAATGTTAGTATTAACTTTATTCCATGTTTTGTTTTGTTTTTTAAAAAAAAAAAAACAGGAGTCTTTTTAAGATTGTGGCATCTTACAAAGATTATTTCAGTTAAACTAGTGTTCTGTCCATAAATACACTTAACCTGGAATGTATAAACAAAGACAATATGTGAATACGTGAATGGATGAGGATTCCCCAGTCAACACTGTGGAATAATTATACTTTCCTTAGGTTAATCTCAGCTATCCTAAGCAACACCTGACCACCTGACGTACAGACTAAGTGAATCCCTGTGTTAAATATTAGTAAAGCTTAAGTTTCTGATGTAATAATACAAATGCAAATACTGTTCTTGCCCTCCAACGGAACATCTTGTGTACTCTACTTTAGGCTGTAGCTCTAAACTGAAGTCGGGGTTATTTTTCTGAAACTCAAAACGATCCTGTTCCCCACCGTTCCTCATCTCCCCCCACCCCATACACATTAATGTTCCAGAGACTTCCTGTTGCTCTTAAAATGAAAACCAAAATCTTTAACATAGCCTTTGAACAAAGCGTTTCATAATTTGCCCCCTGTCTCCTCTTTCTGCCTCATTTTACCAAAACTAATCCTTACTCTTTAATACAAAGAAATGAAGAAATCAACCTCCCTATTACAGGGTTCATTCTAGTACTTACCACAGTTGAAATTTTACTTGCATATTGTATTATTTGTTTAGCGTCAGTCTCCCATACCATAAGCTATGTATGTTTTGGGCTCTTGTTTTTGTTCATCCCTAATATCTAGCATAGTGCCTGGCTCAACTTTTTAAATTTAAATGAGAGAATGGTCCAAAAGAAAAAGAAGATAACGTCTTCTCTCAAGAGATGGATATTTACACAGGGAATTGCCCTATGTAATTAACCCAGAAAAAAGAAGGATATGGGGGCCGGGGGACAAGCCCCAGAGGGTCATATAATAAAGGGAAAAGGAAGTAACATTTAATAAACATTTAACATTAATATAAGAAAGTAAAATTTATGTGCTTACAAGAAGAAAATAGAGGTTTTTAAAATTGGAAAAGACAATAAAAATGCTTAGAAACTTATTTTGGAGAAAGGCATAGACTTCCTGTTTGAGCTGATGGTATAAAATTACAGATGACAGTGACAAAACAAAACTATTTAACTTTCATTTCTTTATTAGTATTCCTATTTGGGTGGATATTACAGATTGTGAAAATGGCCTAGCTGCTCTCTATTGGTTAGCCAATATATATACTATATATATATTTTGGGCTCAACTGAATTACGTACTTAGAAAAAGCTTTCAGATGGGATTAATAAACCAACTTTACATATATATATATATATATATATATATATTTTTTTTTTTTTTTTACTTAATTTTTTAAAAGAGTTATGATATTGCTTTTTCCATTACAAATTTTTTTGAATTAGTTTCAAACCTAGAGGAATGTTGTCAGAGTAAACCAAAACTCTTCTATCCCCAGCATCTGGTTGGGTGATCAGTTAACATTTTATTGCATTCGTTCTCTCTCCTCTCTCTATCCCCCTGACATGATGCCGTATCACCCCCTAAATACTCCAGTGTAAACCTCCCCCAAACTGGAATGCTCTGCCTCTGTACTGACAGAAAATACAGCCAACAAGAATACCAACATTCATAAACACTACCTTTGAATCCACAGAGCTCATTCACATTTTGCTAATGGTCCCAACAATGTTTCTTTTTCCTTTTCAATCAGGTATCCTGTCTAGGAACTTGCATTACATTTAGTGGTCATGTCTCTTGAGAGTCCTTCAATCTGGAACAGTTTTAAACTTGCACTCTCTCAACTCCCTGAGTTTAAAGAATACATGCCTTTTACTCTACAGGATGATCCTAACCCTGAGTATGTCTGATGTTTCCTCGTGACCAGAGACAAGTCATGCATTCTTGGCAAGAATATCAAGAAATGATGCTGTACTCTTCTTAGTGCCTCGTTATCAGAAGCCACACATGCTGATCTGTTTCACCACTTGATCTTATATGTGTCTACTTTAGTAATCAACATTTGGATGCAGAGACTCTAAGATTTTACACTAATGACCTATTCCTCATCAAGTTTTCCATGTTAGCCTTAGTATTTATTAATGACTCCATATTAGCCTTGGTATTTATTAATGATTCCAGCCCAAAACAACCATCATACTGAGGGCTACCAAATGGTGATTCCTTGTTTGCATCAATCTTTTTACATTAGTTGACATTCTACTGTAAGGAAGAGCTTTCCTTTCTCGCTCTTATTTGCTTGTTTCAGTATGGACTCATGGGTTCCAATTGTATTGTGTGGTTTTTAATCTGGCAATCTTATTACTTATTGTGGTACAGAAATTGTCTCAGTCTGGCTAGTGTAAGCTCTTTTAAAGCTGGCTTCTGTGTCCTTTTGACATGTCCCCATCATTCACTGAACAGTACTGTCAGGGCTAAAAAGATGCTCTTGGCACATTTTTGTTCATTCCATGTTCTAGTCCTAGAATTAGCCATTTCTTGAAGAAGCCCTGGTTCCTTTTAGTGGAAAATGGTATTTAGAAATAAAGACCCGGTGCTCAGCGTGCTCACTGCTACTGAGTGTCATTGCATCTAGGCCTTTTCAGTGGCGAGAACTAGGAAATTTATATATATGTATATGCATATACATGTGTGTGCACATGCATACAATTCAAACTATTTCTAACTGTGTGTGTGTGTGTTAAACGTGATTTCATGGTGAAACTTTAAATTTAATCCTATGCCTTGGGGTTCTTTCTACTTGCTCTTTATATGTTGTAGATTTCTTTTCAGCTAGTAAGAAATGTGGTTCCCATTATCTTCAATACATTTTCTTATATGTTCAACTGTTAACTTGTTTTCTCATTGCAATCAATTTCCAACTACTCAGTCGGCTCCCGTGCTCACCACCCGCTTACCACTGGTCTTGCTTGGACTCTGCACTCACTGGCATCTCCCTGGTGGGAAAGGATGGAAGGTGTGGGGAAAAAAAGGTGGGAAGAGGAAGGAAAGATCAGGAGAAGGGAAGAATCCAAGAGAATATTTGATAATTCACAGAGCTCCTACAGATGGAGTCTTTAGAACCCAATTGAATGTAACATGATCTATCCTTACTGGATCTCAACTAACTAGCACAACTCATTGGCAACTGACATCACTGAAGAAGGTTAAAAAAAAAAAAGCCAAAGCCACTTCCCACAGAAAACTTTAAGTGCATATCTGTTTTATTGATCATGATATTTGGTGATCAGAGTAATCAGAAAGAGTGGTATTAAGACAGGTTGTAAATGCTTAGGAAAAGGAAGTAGTCATCATAAGAAGCAAGCAGTACTCCCAAACAAATTACAGCCAACAAATCTTGTCTTTTTAAATGGAATTAACAGCTGTGATATGGGTATCAATTGCCACAATGTAGGTATATTGCTTTTGAATTTTAGCAAACAAATGTCTCATGATGTTTGGAAGACAAAATAGAGAAATGGAAGCTGAGTGTTAGAATAGTTAGGTGAACTGCTGGTGCTGATTTAACTATATGGAGCTTTCAGTAATTTGGGGGTATAATCAGGGCACAGAAGGCAAAGAATGAAATACCTCTTTCTCCCACAGTCTGTCCCATCTCAGGAAATAGAACCATGCTATTCACCCTATTGCCCAGGTCACAAGCCTTGAGGTTATTCTTGATTTTTCTATTTATCTTACTCTTCATATCCAACTTATCCTACTCACAAATTAGCCTGCCAGTTTTTGGATGCTGGCAGAAGACATGAAACTGCTGGGTCAGAGAGAAAGAACAGTGTTTTACCGCAATTGCAGTAGCCAGAGTATCAGCATTTGTACCAGTTCCTTCCCAGTTCTCATAGGGTGATGCCAAGAGAGTCAGGTAACAGCTGCACAGACAGTGGGTTGCATAACAGGACAAGAAACCTAAGATTTGGGAAGGCAAATATTTTATAACAGACAGTAAGCCTGATACACCTTTGCTTTGGAGGGTGTATTCATTTCCTAGGCCTGCTGTAACAGACTACCACACACTGGGTGGCTGAAATCAACAGAAATTTATTGTCTCACAGTTCAGAAGGCCAGATGTCCAAAATCAATTCTTTGGCAGGTTTGGTTCTTTCTGGAAGCTCAGAGGAAGAATCTGTGCCATGCTTCTCTCTTAGCTCCTGTGGCTCAGGCAATCCTTGGCATTCCTTAGCTTGCAGACATATCATTCCAATCTCTGCCTCTGTCATCACATGGTTTTTTCTCTGTGTATCTCTATAGGTCTTAGAAGGACACCAGTCATTAGATTTAGGGCCCATCCTAATCTAGTATGATTTTGCATTAACTTGTTACATCTGCAAAGACCCTATTTTTAAATAAGAAATAGGATCACATTTTGAGATTCTCAGAGGGAGAGAGACAGAGAGAGAGACAGAGAGACAGAGAGAGAGAGATGCCACTTTTAAAAATAATCTAATATCAGAAGTAACATCCGGGGCTAGCTTCATGGATATATGACTTATTCATTTGCACAGAACTCAGTGCTTAAAAAGACTCCACATTTGGTTTAATGTTGTCTTGTTGCATTTTGATATTCCTGATAATATTTGAACAAAGGTCCCTGCAGATTCATTTGGTCCTGGTGACATCCTTTCTCTCTTGAATTCTGTTGGCTAGAAGTGAGTCACAAGGTTCAGCCTACACTCAAGGGGTGGGGTTCACACAAGGTGTAAATTCCAGTCAGCAGTAATCGTTTTGTAGACTGCCCACCACATTCTGCCCACAAACTTCCAAGGATTCACATCCCTCCCATGTGCAAAATATACTCACCACCTCCCAAGGCCCCCAAGGCCCATCCAATTACAGCATCATTTCAAAGCTTAGAATCCCATTATCTAAAACAGTATTGTTCCTTAAGTACAACTTCTTGAATACAGTTTCTCTCAGTTGGTGACTTATGAGACTAAAGAGACAAATTGACCCCATACACCCAACATACAATGGTATAATAGGCATAGGAAGTGCTGTAGACATTTCACTTCAAAAGGGGGAAAATGGGAGGCACTAAGGAATTCTCAGTCCATAGCAATTCTGAGGCCCAGCCAGGCAAAGACTAGAAGTTCCTTGATTGATCTCAAGGTCAGAGAATAAATCTCCATGGCTTTCAGCTCCCTCTGAGATTTTGGTTCCACTCTCTGATTCATCCTGCCTTTTTTCATGATAGGTAGCATGTGTTTGCAACTGAATAGTTTTCTTCGCCTGCTTCCTGCAAGTAGAAATTTGAGGTCCAATGCTCTCTTTTCATTTTTTACCATCTCTGTTCATTTGGGTTAAAGTCAGGAGGGTTTTTGCTGATATAATTCTCTCAAATTTATCTGGGCATCCTGTGAAATTCATGGAGATTCACTCCATTAGACAAAACCACAACTGCCTATCTCTTTGAGATAAGCCCTTCTCTACTTTGCCCGCCCTTTTCATCTACCTTTGAAAAAGGTAACTCTTGCCTTCCAACATTCTTTATTCTCCTTCTGTTCTTTCTTGGTGGGGTGGCTTTTACTACCACCCAACATATCATATGTTATATCATATGTTTTACTTTTGTCTTTTCCCACATTTCTCCACCCCAATTATAATGTAAGTTATAATAGGGTAGTAAATTTTGCTTGTTTATTCACCATGTTATCCACAATGACTAGAACAGTATCAGAGATATCTAAACTAAATACTGAATAAATGAAATAATTTCAAAAGGGATTTGAGGAGTTTCAAAACAGACATTCATCTGTGATGCAACCTTATAACATATAGAAATATGTGAAACACCATCTATTTATTAAACAGAATCAATATATATGTCTTTGGATATCCTAATAAGAGAATTAAAAAATTAAAATATCCCAACACACACCAAAAAAACCAACCAAACAAAAAAACCCATCTTCAATAACAAAGCACGCCACCACCATCATACACACACAAAGATTGACATATAGACTTTGCCTTACATCGTTATGAGTAACCAACAATTCCTTAATGAGAGGAGAGATATGTCGGTCAAACCTGGAAATTATTTAGAGTAACATATAACTTACAAGTATATTTACAATATAGGTGTAAAGAGCTATAATTATAAATTATAATTTTGTCCATGTTGGATTATGCTAAGATAATAATTTTCTTCTCTCTCGTATCTTCAATGTGACCATCAAAAAATATTTAATGATCTTTGTTATGTACTTATAATGACTCTAAATTAAAGTCTGCAAAACCCCTCCTGTTGTTCTCCAAGTTTTCAATCCCTGGTTGATTTGTTTGGCTAAAAGACGAGTTAAAAAGTTTATTTTCAAATTTAGTTTTTGGTCTTGGAATCAGTAACAGAGCTTTACCTTTCATGCCAGCTCTTGAGAGTTGGTTTTTAGGTTAGACACTGTATTCTTATCTTCTCCTAGAAGTAAAATCCCACCTGAAAATGAAGATGTCAATACCACCATACTTTTTTCAGAGTATGAACTCCTCCTTGGAAACCAGCTGAGTATGGCCAGGAACTGGTCTGAGGATAGCCCCTGAATTGTCCTCAAGCACTTGTGGTCTTGACATGTGCATGAACTGACACCTCAGAAGGTGTTTGCTATGTCCCTGGAAACACTAACAGCCAAGCTGGTTTTGTTGTTGGACAATGTAAACTGGTTTTGGGCATCCATCCATTACTGATGTGCAAGCTTCTCATGATGAGAAAGGGCCTCACTTAGCAGCGCTTCTCAAAAGAACTGAGTAGCATGTTCAAACTGCTAAAAAGGTGATCTGCCAATCCACTGGCTCTTTTAGGACGGATCCTACATTGTCAGTGTAGGCTACTGGTGTCAGCTAAACTATTCCCCCCCAAATTCTTATTATTAAAGTTTTAACCCCCAGTACCTCAGAATGTGACTGTATTTGGAGATAGTCTCTTCACTGAGGTAATTAAGTTAAAATAAGGTCATTAGAGTAGGGTCTAATCCAATACAACTTATGTCCTTATAAGAAGAGGAAATTTAGACACAGGGATGTATAGAAGAAAGATGATGTGAAGACACATCAGAGAGAAGACAGCCATCTATAAGTCAAAGAGAGAGGTCTAAAAGAAACCAATCTTGCTGACACCTTGCTTTGGAATATCTAGCTCCAGCTTGTGAGGAAATAAGTTTCTGTTGTGTGAGCCACTCAGTTTGCCCTACTTTGTGATGGCAGCCCTAACAAATTAACACAGCTATGACTTGGGCTGTGAGTTCTCACCTTCCTTCATCTTCTGGAGGCCCACTGGCTCATCTGGACCTTTTTAGGGAGGTAGCTGAAAGTGCTGTCTATTTGTAGAAGCAGCTGAAGGTATCAGAAAAATGGGCTAAAGCTGTGAGTTCTCCAGACTGTGACAAAGCAGGGCAGGAACCTCCCTCCCTATCTTAGTCCCACCCTCATGTTTTTGCCCAAATAGCAAACATGGTAATTCTTTTTTCTATTTCCTCTTTTGCCTTCATTTTTTACCTTTTATAAACTTTAAAGACCCTATTGGTCAGCATCTAATCCTAGATAATTACTCAGTATAGTTACCTTGCATCAACCAGGA
Organism: Rhinolophus ferrumequinum; assembly: GCF_004115265.2. NCBI lineage: Eukaryota > Metazoa > Chordata > Mammalia > Chiroptera > Rhinolophidae > Rhinolophus > Rhinolophus ferrumequinum. The sequence goes on from NC_046288.1 coordinate 51,406,975, forward strand.
AAAGTGTACATCAAAATGACTAAAAATAAGACTAGTGACAGTAAATATTATTTTCCCAACAGACACCTATAAAGGACACATCTCATCTTGAAGTCATATGCTCCCCATCCTGAAATGCCTTTCTTGAAGAATATACTCATTCCTCCCATATCTGAACCATATCTGAAGTAGATCCCCATATTTTTCTTCTCATCCTCCGCCCCCGACCTTTTTTTTCCACAGTTCCTGGTCATAATGGGAACTATGATCTCTCTGCTTTACACCTGTCTGTATTCCCAGCATTTCCATTTCCACGTGGCACATCTTTATGCTCGCTTTGGGTACCCCAGTGCCCAGCATATTGTTGGCCAGAGATACCTGAAAGATAACTTCTCTGTTCCTCTGGTGCTCGTTCTACTGGGGGAAGCCGTTGCAGAGGGATTTGCTGGTTAGATTTCTGTATCTTACTGGTTTATAGAAGATTTTAGCATAGAGCAGTTTATTGAGTCCCACTTTCTCTATCTCTTTTGTTTTTACCCAGGAGCTGGTGTGATGAAGGATGAAGAGGTGGCAATGTATTGGTTTAGGTAAGAAAGATGACAAATCTACCAAAAGTAGAACTCTAGAGTTATCTTTTCAGGAAGTGCTAAAATATAAAACTTATGATTTTGGTGCTTTTCCCCCTAGAACAAAAATAAGATAGAGGTCTAAACTCTCTTCATATTAAAGTCTTGGTATTTTTCTACTTTTTCCACTTCGTGGTGGGGTAGGAGTACTAGCAGACCTGGTGTGGCTGGCTGATACATTTAAAAACAGTCTACACAATGTAAGCAAACAATAGACTAGCTTTAAAAGAGTAAAATGGGAGAACATGTACCATTCTAGGTCAAGATTCAGAACATCAATAATTTTATTAACAGTGCTCTATATTAGTAGGCTATATATTAGCAGTTCTCTATATTAGCATTACCTTGCTTAGTGAAATTTTGAACTCTTGACCATAAGAGATACATTAATTTGAAATTTCAAAGTGGAAACACAACTTACTCATTATTTAGTCCATCCGCTTTTGGGCCTAAATTTTATTCAACTGATGTCTATTCAGTGTGCTAAATTTTCCACAGGCAGCTTTCCTGATTTTGATTGTGTGGCATTGGCCTGATGAGTCCTCACAAAAAAAATATTTCATATTATATTTGCAGTTTGAGAAAGTAAGAATAACTTTGAAGACATACACTTGAATATCATACCTCTTACTCTAACTAGAGGTTAAAGAATAGAAATAAATAGGCTCGCAGATCTTAGAAACTCCATTCTACATGGAAACTGTGGTAGAAAATACCGACAAGTTAGGTGCAAGGCTGAACTTCCATAATAGAGAGAATTGGCTTTGGGTTCATAGTCTCAGTTCATTCAAAAATAGAAATCTTCTCAAGTGGAATTTAGTTATAATACCCTTTAAAGCTATATTTTCCAAGATGGCAGCCACATAGGCTACTGAGCACTTGAAATGTGGCTAGTGTGAATGGAAATGCACTGTACATGTAAGATACATACTGGATTTCCCATATTTTATATGAAGAAAGGAATATAAAGTATCTCATTAATAATTCTTTATATTGGTTACATGACAAATGATAATGTTTTAAATATTATTGTAGGGACAGAGCCCCAAAAAGCAGTTTCCAGGCTCTCGGCCTCACATAGAAAGGTGCTGGCTCAGGTAGTAAATGGCCATCGACTGTGATCAAATGGCCATCAGCTGTGGCTAGTTGGCTGTCAGCTGTAACCATTGAGCCATTGGGCACTAATATAACTGCCGTGGCTACGCTAGCAGAAAATGGGGGCTGGCAAGAAGATGGTGGCTGAGCCTGCAAGCGGCGCAGTGAGGGTTGGGAATTGTGTGGCTCCTGGTTCCTGTGTCTCCAACCCAGCCGCCAGCGAGAATATAGTGGTATGACTCCCCTACCTCTGGTTCCGTGGGTGTTCCTTTTTGGCCTCACCATGTCCTGCGTTCTTATGTGGGGAGCGGGACCAGAGACCCCGCAGGCTGCCCTGCATGACAATTATTATATTTAGAATATAAATGTATAAAAGAGTACTATATAAAGAGTACTATAGCAAAATTCCACTTCAGAGGATTTCTATTTTTGATAATGTTAAATAAAATTTATTGTTGAAATTAATTTTACCTATTCCTTTTTAAAAATTTTAATGTGGCTACCAGGAAATTTAAAATTATACGTGGCTTGAGTTATATTTCTATTGGATAATGTGGATGTATAGGGTCCCTTATGATCTTGAGAAGTATTTGGCTATCTGAGAGAAAAATTGAGCACAGCTATGGCTTTGCTATTACTGATGTATTGATGAGCTCATCTTTTCTCAGAAGTCCCTTTATTCTCTCTAGAATAGTAGTTGACCAACTTGGCTTGTCATGTTAGAATATTAGATTGACTTCACTGAGCAGGAAAAGCTCCCCAAGTGACTGTAATGTGTAGTGAGGTCAACCTTTAGAAGTCTGTAGTGGTTTATGAAGTAAATGCAAACGAGCAGAGGAAGCCATTTTAAGCCAACATAAACCTTAAAATGGGTATTCTAATAAAGTTCACTTGTCAATAGAAGAAATACCTTCCAGAATCAGGATGGGAATTAGAGTGGCAAAGTATAGTTGGTGATTTAACTATATGTGGGGACAGAGTCCCAGAGAGCAGTTTCCAGGCTCTCAGCCTCACGTGGAAAGGTGCTGGCTCGTGTAGTAGATGGCCATCAGCTGTGACTAGTTGGCCATCAGCTGTTACCGGTTAGTCATTAGCCACTGATATAACTGCCATAGCTAAGCTAACAAGCGCGGATTGCAGTTGGCAAGTGAGGTTGGTTGGCAGAGAAGCAGATGGCGGGTTGAGGATCATGTGGCTCCTGCTTCCTGTGTCTCCATCCCAGCCGCCAGCGATACTATAGTGGTGTGACTCCCCTATCTATGCCTCCATGGGTGTTGCTTTTTGGCCTCACTCTGTCCTGCGTTCTCATGTGGGGAGTGGGACCAGAGACCCTGCATGACACCCTGCATGACACTATACTTGACTGAAACCCTTGCAACTGCAAGTATAGGTTACACACCTGCAGCATTAGCATTATCAGGCAGACACTTTTTAGAAATGCAGCATCTGAGGCTGTGGGGACAGAGTCCCAGAGAGCAGTTTCTAGGCTCTTGGCCTCACGTGGAAAGGTGCTGGCTCGGGTAGTAGATGGCCATCAGTTGTGGCTAGTTGGCCATCAGTTGTAACCAGTTAGCCAATTAGCCACTGATATAATGGCTGTGGTTGCGTTGGTTGGGGAGTCGGGGGGTTGGCAGGCAGAGAAGTGGACAGCAAGTTGCAAGTTGTGTGACTCCAGCATCCAGTGAGACGATAGTGCCACCAGTGAGACGATAGTGGTATGACTCCCCTACCTATGGCTCCGTGGGTGTTCCTTATTGGCCTAGCCATATCCTGTGTTCTTATGTGGGGGGCGGCACTAGAGACCCCACAGGCCGCCCCACACGACAGAGGCCCTAACCCAGCCCTACTGAAGCAGAATCTTCATTTTAACAAGATTGTAGGGTGACTAGCACATGCATTAAGGTTTTAAAAGTATTGTTCTAAACATTTTGTAAGCCAGGCCCTTACATGGGACCACACAATTAAAGGCTAGTTTGAAAAATCTTTCCACCTTTCAGTGATGTCTTCCACTGTCAGGGACAGGGGTGGGGAAAGTGGTACAAAGTCAAGATTTTCCTCTGTAAATGTAATGGCTGTGTGCGATGTCAGAGGGTTGGTGGATGGGGGGAGGGGGGTTGTCACTATGTGAGGGATATAAATGATAAATGTCTAACTAAAAAAAATATTTTGCCCTGTAGAATTTATAGTTTATGACTTACAAAATAATTTATGTCTAATGAGGAAAACATAAAAAAAAAAGAATTGCCTGTACCCCACAGCATAGTACAAACTATTTTTGACATTTTGATGAATATTCTTTCAGAGTTTTAAAAATTAATATATGTGTAATACACTTTACTTGAAGATTTCACTATATTATAAACATAAACTTCAAGTCCTTTTCCCAGATTCTTACTATCACAAACTGCTGCTGGGAAGAGACTTTTATATACAGTATATATATTTTTGCACATCTGATTATTTCCTTTCCAAAAAAATCACCTGAAGTGGAATTATCAGGTCAGACAAGGATCATTCCTAAAGCCAAAAGCTTTGATGCATATCGCCAAACTACCTTGAAAGATGGTCCAAGTTCTAGTGTAAATGCTCATAGACTTATCAACATTGTTTTTAATCATTTGTTAATCTTTGACAACTTGAATAACAAGTCTTATTTAAATTTTATTTTTATCAATTGTGAAGTTGAAATTTTTTTCTAAATGTCTATTGTGGTTTTTTCTCTCTTGAGAATGGCCTATTCATCCACTCTGCCCATTTTGCCGTTGGATTTTGTTACTTTCTTACTCATTTTCCAAAAATTTTGTGCATTAAAGATAGCAAACTTTTGTACATTTTCTTGTATTTCTGACAACTTTTCCCCTAGTTAGTCATAGTTAATATGAAAAAAACTGCAAAGTAACAAGACAATAGTTATATAATCTGTACTGTCCAATAGGATACCTATCAACTACATGTGACCATTTAAATTTAAATAAACGAAAAGTAAAAATTCACTTCCTCAGTTGCACCATCTACATTTTAAGCATTTAATAGTTGTGCGCAGCTAGTGGCTACTGAACTGGATAGATCAGATACAGCACATTTCCATCTTCCCAGAAAGATCTATTGGAAAGTATTGGCACATTACATTTATATACTTGTATCAGCAATTGGAAATATTAGGTTGGTGCGAAAGTAACTGCAGTTTTTGCAATTTTTAACCTTTTAAGCCGCAATTACTTTTGCACCAACCTAACAGTATTTAAGTATCAGGTTCTATGTTACTGAATTCCTAACATTCCTTTCCTATATTTTGATTTCTTGTGTATTTTAGAAGAGTATAATTGTACTAATATTTGGAAAAGCTGATGAATGGATTTGGAGCAAATGAGATTTGGTTTTTTTTGTTTGCTTTTTAAGTACTGTACTTGTTTTAAGTAAGAGAAACATTTTTAATTAGGGAGACTTGTTAACGTTTGTCTAGATATATAAGATGGAAGTAATGGTTTCCAGTTATGGGTACATATTTTTATTGGTACTCCCCTTGGTTTTATGAAGATGTTTTTTCACAGGATTGTTTCCTGTTTTGTATTACATACTCCCTCACACCTGCCGTCAGCAGTCCCTTTTTCTTTTCCTTTTTTTTTTCAGATGAGCCTCCCAGCAAGATCATCCCCGAGCTTCCTTTAACCTTGCAGTAGGAAAATTGAAAAGCATGACTGGCTTGATGGAAGTAGGGTGATGAAATTAGCTGTCCTTCCCCTTCCAGCTGATAAGTCATTTCTTCTAAGCCTGCCCCCGATATATTATCTGCAATTGACAGACAAAAGTATTTTATATATAACTCACTTCCTACTCTTGATTTTTTACATACTTACATTGCTGTGAGTTATGAGAAGAGTCACAAAGCAAGGGAATCCAAGATTCATATATGTGCTTGGATCCTACTGATTAAATTCTTAAGGCATTCCATGTACCTGAAAGGCCAGGTTATTTCAAGGTCCTTATAGTCTCCTGTAAATTTCTAAGACTTTCTAGAGTATCATCTTTACACATTTATAGCATTTTCTTATAAGCAGAATAGAACACATGAAAATAAAAGGTAGATGGATCTCTTTGGGCACAAATTCCCGTGTCTCTTGGACTAATCCTTTCCTGGTTATTCAAAGTCATCAAAAGTAATACTACTGCTTTCTCTGGAAAGGTTTTCTTAATGTTTTCAAATAGCTCACAGTCTGTGACATTTGCATGCAGCTATTTTGAGTTAGAGACATTTTGATAGGCCCCCCCGCCCCAAATAAACCATTATGCTATCAGCTTTTTTTAAGTACTGCAACTGACATGTATTTCAATACCAAGTAATGTGTACAAGCCCCTCCCCACTCTCTCCCTTAATCTACCTTAGGCTGAGAGGTAGACAATGTTCAGAAGGAGGTGTCTCTGAGTGACTGAGGGATGAGTGAGTCTTGGGAATAATAATAGTATACTCAGGGACGTTGGTGGCACGCATTGCTTGGTGATGAAATTTTGAAGTAAGCATTTTGAGGCAGCCTGTCGAAATGGTGTAGTCAATGTATTCTTTTTACAGCCGATGGCTGGAAGTTTTACAGCTGACAGTGGGCAGGTTGAATGGAGTTATCTTCTCCAGTTACCATTTCCAAACCAAAATACAGAATTTGCTTGCAGAGAGGGGTGTCTCAGACATTACCTAAGAGTCTTGGCTAGAAAAACTTCCTAAAATTGGGCAAAAGAATCCATCTGGACTCTGATGTTGTAAGACTATTTCTTTGTGTAGCTCTGCTGTTATTATGAAGACACCCATGATGAAATCCAGATGAAATGGCATGTGTTTCCCTCAATACCTTAGAATGAGTCTGAACAGGTGTTAACCTGGCCCACAGCCTAAACACTTGGGCACATAGGTGCTTTCAGTTTACTCTTTACACTACTAAATAACTACCTCTCCTAGGAACCTAGAGATGCTTCTTAAAGTTGCTGCAAGACAGGGGATCCAACAAGCCCAGGAATTTCTGGAGAATGTTATTTGGACTAAAAGCAAGCTGTTGCCAACTGAAAGATGGGGGAGTTTTTATAAACCAGAACATGTGTCCTGAATGCTCTTTCTGGAACACAGGATGTTTCACTCTCAATCGTCCACAGTGTCCTTGCAATACTTTGTGGAACTTTTAATGGAATCTGCTTCTAGTTACAATTTTATATGCTGCTGTATCATCAATTTGCTGTTTAAAATCCTTTAAGAGAGGTGTTGCTTATGTTTGCCAGGGATCCAAGTTTGACCTCTTCTGGATAGAAGAACATTTTATTTGAATCTTATTACGGCTCACCTCAGCTAAGTTTCAAGTCAGTGAACATTATATGAAGTGGTGGGAGGAAAAGAAGGAAGAAACCTGTCACACCAGAGATTTGGCTTCTTTGATGTGTTAGTTGACACCCACAGATCCACTAAAGGAGCTAAAGTCATCATTAGCCTAATCTCTGACATGCGGTGTGCTGCTTAAAATAAACTTGTTTTCATGTCTCTACATTTCCATTTTCTGCTCTATTAGGTTTCTATGGTATTTTATCATATTCACTTTTTGTATTACAAAAAGTCCTTTATGGTGAAAATTTAAAAGGCTGTGAATGTTATCAACAAAAGGGAAGAGGATAAAGTATAAGACTCACATTTATTGAATAACTGTCATGTGTAAGTTGTGTTCCTAACTGCTTAAGAAATATTTTAGCATTCTTTAATTATAAAAGCCTTATGAGGTGGGTAGTATTATCATTCCCATTTTGCAAATGGGGAAACAAAGGTGCAGAGAAGTTAAGCAATACACGCAGGGTCATAGAGTGATGGTAGAATGATGGTAGAATGGGGGTTTTGAACTTCTTAACTTGTTCTACTAGCATTACTCCCTTGAACCATTAATACCTCTTTCTTAGCAACACATTCCTAAATGCGTCCAAGGGCAGATACTTTGGTTTATTACTAGTATATAGTGAGGACTTACTTTAGCCAATAACTCAGCCACATTTTTTAACTGTATTATTATTTTTTTTTTTTTGAGCATGAGCCATATATTCCTATTCTTTCAAAGTGGTATTTTTAATCTTAAATATGGTTGCCTGATTTATTGCATTCAGATTATAGCACAATTCTCTCCTGGGAATATAGATTCAGAAATATGATGTGAGAAAGACAAAAGTGTTAAACTAGAATTCGATAGAAAGATTAAGCTGTGTTTAAAATACTTGCTTCACTTTTAAGTTCAAGTGTCAAGTTTACATCATATGCATATACAAAATGACTGAAACTTAGGCAATCACTTCTTTGTCCAAACTTGAATACAAACTTTTAAAGATATAGATGAAGTGGTCAAGGTTTTTTTTCCCTGTTTTTATATTTTATGAAGCAATTACAAACTCTTCAATGTAGAAAATCCAAATCTATAAACTAAATTCTTCACTTGAAACTTTGAGGTATTTTTGCCATCCCTAGAACCACTTCAAATTTTCTTACATTTTCCTGGAGGACATATTTTTTATTTCAATCTATGTCGTTTGAGATATAACACTGGAAATTGTATCTTGAGCCACATGCACTCATTTGCGTAATGCTAGGACAATTTTGAGCATTGTGTAAATGTGCTACCTTCACAATGATACCCACTTTACCATGTTGCATTTTAAAGTAATACCTCAAAGACTTGTTTATCCAAAACCTGTTGTTGTGAAGATATACCATAGGAATAATCACTAAATGGTGTTAAATTTCTTAACCCTTGCCCATTGTTGGTGGGACTGTAAATTGGTGCAACTATTATGGAAAACAGTATGGAAATTTCTCAAAAAAACTGAAAATAGATGTATCATATGACCCAGCAATTCAACTTTTGAGTACTTATCTGAAGAAAACAAAAACACTAATTTGTAAAGATATGTGCAACCCTATATTCATTGCAGCATTATTTACAATAGCCAAAATATGAAAGCAACCCAGGTATCCATTGATAGATAAATGTACATACAGAGGGTGCCAAAAAAATTTATACACATTTTAAGAAAGGAAAACTATTAAAATAGTAATACTCAATATATACTGATAACAAAAGATGAACACAAGTCACGTTTGACTTCTGCAATTACAAGAGGTGCTCAAAGTGGTACGATCAGTGTCCAGACACTTCTGATTATGGCAAACTACTGCTTGAGCAATGTTGACCAAAGTGTCCACTTGTATATCTTTTTTGGCATCCCTAGTTCGTATGTATGTACACACACACAGACACACAATGGAATATTAGGCAGCAATAAAAAAAGAATGGAATCTTGCCATTTGGGAAAATATGGATGGATCTAGAGGGTATTATACTAAGTGAAAACAGGCAAAGAAAGACAAATACTGTGTGATATCACTTGTATGTGGAACTAAAAAAACAAAACAAAAACAGACTCCAGAAACAGATAAAAGGGATAGTTACCAGAGGAGAGGGGAGTGAGGGATGGGTGAAAAGGGTGAAGGGGAATATAGTCAATAATATTGTGATAAATTTGCACAGTGAGAGATGACTAGTAGAATCAGTGGGGTGATCACAATGTAAGGTATAAAAATGTCAAATCACTATGTTGTATACTTGAAACTAATGTAACTAATATAATATTGTGTACCGACTACACTTAAATAAAAAATTCCTTCCGGTGACTTCTATAAACATCACTAACTAACAATGATTTAGGTTGTTTTAAAGTGCTAATATGCCTTCTAACAGTTCTTTGTTGCTGAAATATAGTAATTGAAAAAGCATAACTACAATTAAAAAGACTGTAGTGGACTCACTATAAAATCCCTTCCAGTTTGACTTTTATATTACCTGAATGTTAAATAGGGCATTACCTGCCAATCCATGTAGGGTGAATCCTAACCCTTCACAAAAAACCATAGAATGGGATGGATCAGGATTTCCTGAATCCAAAGCTCTGCTTCTACCTTTCCTTTCTGTACCATTTCCCCGAAAATAAGACCTAGACGGACAATCAGCTCTAATGCATCTTTTGGAGCAAAAATTAATATAAGACCCCATCTTATATGATATCATTGTATCATATATTACATTAAAGATCTGGTATTGTATTATATATTATATTATATTATATTATATTATATTATATTATATTATATTACAGACTTGGTCTTATATAAGACCCGGTCTTATTTTACTATAAGTTTACTATAATTTTACTAAATTTACTATATAAATTTACTGTATAAATTTACTATAATTTTACTAAAATTAATTATTTATATTAATTTTTGCTCCAAAAGACGCATTAGAGCTGATTGTCCGGCTAGGTCTTATTTTCTGGGAAACATGGTAGTTGGTGGGAGATTCAAGGTAGGAAAGCAAGAAATAAAGAAATTGGATAGAGGGTAGAGGGAGAGAGAGAGGGAGAGAGATTGAGAATAACTTCATTGGCTCAGAGATACCCAGGTTTTCCTGCCCTCCTTCGTTCTTCCTCTATTCTCTTTCCAGGGCATGGTGGGTATGAGCTCCTTTCTATATGCTCCAAGTTTCCTGTTTAGCTCTTATTATATCTTAATCTTTTTTCTTTTCAAGGCAGATCTGCCTTGATGTCAATATAAAATATATTTTACATTAAAGTATGACATACATTTATGGTAAAGTATGACATACAAATCTTAAGTCTACAACTCACTGAATTTTCCATATATATCACCTGCTTAGCCACCACTCAAATGAAGATATAAATTTCCAACATTCCTTCCTAGTCAATACCCACATCCATGACCATGGATTAGTTTTACCTGCTTGTGAATGCCGTCATATTTGTTTGTAAATTTGGTTATAAATATTATACTATATAGTTTGTGTGTGGATTCTTTCACTCATACTTGTTTGTGAGATTTATTCTTGTTGGCTGCAAAGTCAGTTCATTTTCATTTCTGTATAGTATTTCATTGTATAATTATACCACAATATATCTTTTCGACTTTTGATGGCATTTAAGTTGCTTCCACTTCTTGGATATTATGAAGAAGTGCCTGTGAACATTCTTGTACAAGTCATTTAATGGATATCCATACTCATTGCTTTTGGGTATATACCCAGGAAAGGAATTACTGGGTTATAGGTTTACATATGTCTAGCTTTAGTTAGTTCTGCCAAGTATTTTTCAAAGTGATTGTGTTATTTTACATTCCCACCGTCAATTTCGGAGAATTCCATTTTTCCCACATCCTTGCCAACACTAAGTTTTGTCTGTCTTTAAATTAAAACCCTTTTAGTCTGTGCAAAGTGATACATTACTGTAGTTTTAAATTGCATTTCTCTGATGAGTAATAATGGGGAGCACATCTGTTTGGAATTGTTTGAGAAGGGGGGTTGGATATACAATGCAGCATGCACGGCATTTAAGATTCCCCCAAAGGAGCCTATCTATGATTTTCTGGAGGTGAACATTTTGGTGTGGCCACATTCTCAGAGGGAATCGGAACAGACTAATAGTGCAAACCTAAATAGTAAATAGATGGCTTTCAGTGATCTGAACAGAGCAAGGGTTTGGTGGTAGGTTGCCAACCTAGAATTTTCTGGTACAGTGGATGTAAACTTAGCAAGGAAACCAGAGAGAATTATGGCTAGTAATTCCTTAGAGTCATATAGGATAATTTTGTTATAATCATTCTTTGTTATACAGAATCTTACAGGGTACAATCTACACATACTGTCCCAGTAAGCAATATCAAATCAGGACACATATGTTATTTGGTAAAGTCTGTTGAATCTTGATTCAAGAATAGCAATAATGTGTTTTTAATTTTATTGGAAAACGTTATTGGCATGTGATAAAAATTGACTTAAACTATTGATGCATGGCCTACCCAAGTTACCCAAAGGCAGTGCTAATATCTGAATTAAATTTGGAATCTTTACCTACGATCCAACTTACTGCTAGGAGGTACTGATGCAAGATTTTAAATTCTTCATGAAGACTTTGATATCTATCCATATTCTTTTTCTGCCAAAGAAAGCATAGTAAGTCTTTCTCTTGTTCTTTCTCCACTCCAGACTCACTCTATTCTCTAAAGGAAGTAGGAAAGCTTGTGTGTGTTCCAGGTTTGGAAACGATTGCACCAGCTTTGCAATCGTGAACAAATGGCTTAACCTTGTGGAACCTCCGTTTCCTCAGCTGTGCAATAATAACTGCCCCATAGTTTTGTTGTGAGGATTAAATGAGCTAATGTTTGAAAAGCACATAGCACAGTATTTCACGTGAAGAAATCAAACTGAAGGTGGTTGTAGTAAAGTTGTCTGATAGGAGAAAATGAGAGAATAGTGATTTTCTGTCAGAGGTGGACTTATAATGAAGCAAATGAAGTTTAAGCTTCAGGACGTCCCTAGAAGGGACCCTTCACAGATGTACACAATAAGATACGTTAACGACAATTGGATAGGGTCACTTTCTCTTCTCATTTTGACTTTCTCTTTTATCACATTTGCCCTTGCATCAACTGGCATTGGAGGGCTGTGGGCATTTGGGGACTTCAGTTGTAGGAAAGTTGAGTTGGAAATATGTTTAGTGTGGGTGTATATTTGACTCACACGTCTACACATGACTGAGTTACTGCTAGCTGTCTTGATGTCGAAATGGCTTCTAGAAAAATTCCAACTGTCCACTGTATTGTGCAAGTATGAGGCCAGGCACGTGGTCACGCTTTCGAATGTGTGTATAGTATCCAGCATCAGAAGTATGTAGGTGGTGGAGGAGGAAATGGCTTGATATGTACTAAACTAGATACAGGTGGTAGAAAATTCTTCTCAAGTTTAAAGATCCCATGTTAAAAAAACTTGATAAAAGCCTTCCTAATATTGACCACAATCCTAAAAATGTATATGAAATTACCAATGAGTTGTGAAGCTGAAAGCAGTTTTGCTAAATTATTAATTTAAGAAATTGAACAACCCTGCTTAAAGAGATGCTGAAGTCCTTTTCTCTCTATAGAAATTATTAGGTTGGTGCAAAAGTAATTGCAGTTTAAAAGGTTAAAAATAATTGCAAAAGCTGCAACTACTTTTGCACACCAATTAATATAAAATAATTGTCATATAACAAGGTACCCAAAGAGCATTAAGTTGAAAAACTAGAGGGAAAAAAAGACTACTAGAAGTGTGTCAAGAAGTTAATAAAATTGTTATTTTTCTGGATGTTTGTAATATTTTGTCAGGTTTTAATTTGTTATTTGTTGTGATTTCTTATTTCCTGATACATTTGTACTCATTTTTGAATTCACAAGTTTGCATTATTTCTAACGGGAACCCTCATATTGTAAAAACTTCCGGGCGTACACAACCTGAATCCACCTCTGCTTGTGACTGTGTCTCCTGTAGGCGATGACCCAGAGGGGGCTTGTTAGACACACCTCACTCAGTTTGTGGCTTTCTGTGGCTCTGCGTTCTGAAGCACCATGAAACCGAGAAACAAGAACTATATATGGCTGGTAGGGAAGGGATTTTCAAAAACTTCACTTTGCTGTCACATTGCTTCAGTTCCTTTTGCCAAGGCAAGTACTGGCTTTGCATTACTGAAGGAGAAAAATGGAAGTTTGTAGTCCCCTTCTTTCCCAGTGTAATTACACAGATGACTTGGGATCTATAGATTCTTGATCATGCATAATGAGATGACAAACTACACATTAGATAAAGAGACCATGCCTCAGAATTCAATTGCAAGAGAGTACACTATATAATCATAGTTACTTTATAGGTAAAGAAACAGGCATAAGAAGGTCCAGCTGATTTATCAAGGTACCAGTGATTAGGATTAGACCCAACCAACTACTGGATCAACTAAACTCTATAACTTGTTGCTACCTTGCTAAATGATTCACTTCAAAAACCAGAAGAAAAAAATTTTACCTTGATGTTTCCTTGGCAGCAGATGCTAAATTAAAAGCAAAATAGTGGTTGAACATACGCAGTTTTGTTAAAAAAAAAAAAAAAAAATTGTGGGCTCTGAAGCAGCAGTCTGAGAAGCTCCTTCCCGTCCTTTGTTAATCGAAAAGAGAAGTTCTTTATCTGGGATGCTGCCATGGAGCAGTTATTTTAGAAAAATCTGTTGTCTGAGGCATGAAAATAAGAGGGCCTCTCCCTCTGAATCTTTTCTCTCTTACCCTCCTGCTTTGGCTTTTTAAATTTTCTCCCAGGAAATCAGTGTCATGTGTGCAATTAACACTTAACACCCACCTCACTGAGATCTAGTCATCAGTACCTGTATCTAGTTGGAATGATTAGTTACAATTTTGCTGCAATTAAAGACAGACAGTATGTGCATAAGGTGTATTATTAATAGAATACCCATTTTTTTCTCTAGGTACTTTAAATTCCTTGGTTAGGCCAAACCTTTCCAGGGCTACATTCCTTGTATAGTTATGCTTTTAAAAACAGATGCTTTTACTGAAATGCTTTGGTATTATGCCATCCACTTCCTTTGAGAGCTGCTATAGGATAGAACCTCTTTAAACCGTAGGGATATTGTTTGCCGTAGCTTTGCTAATCACAGGATGGTCCTGGCCAGATGTACGAGTGTCTCCTGGGAGCAGTTTAGAAATGCAGACTGTCAAGCCCCACCCCAAATCTACTGAACCAGTGTCCGCATTTTAAGGTTCCCCAGGTGGTTTATATATGTATTGAGGTTTGAGGTTCACTGTTCTACATTGTTTGGTGTACTTTCTTGAGGACTTACAGGGAAAATTTATTTCAGATACAACCTAGTGTTGAAGTTCCTGGGCATGAAGGAGGCAAAGAGTTCTCCTGATTTGGAGGTTGCCAGCCCCTCTTACTGGTTATGTGTTTTGGGGAAATCCACTTAACTTCTCTAAGGCCCAGTTTTCTTCTATGTTTTTTGTTTAATTTTTTTTTTTTAATTGGGGAATAGTAGGAAACAGTGTGTTTTTCCAGGACCATCAGCTCCATGTCAAGTCGTTTATTTCAATCTAGTTGTGGGGAGTTCAGCTCACTGGTAAGGCCCAGTTTTCTTTTCTGTAAAATACAGACTATCATAGTAGCACCTCCTGCATGGGGTTATTGATTAAGCCCTGTAGTTGCACATGATAACCAATAAATGTTAGCTATTTTTGTTATACTCACTAGCAGAAATTAATTTTTGTTTTCTTAATAAAATGGTTTGTTTTGTCTTACAGGCTCATATAACTGATGGCTTGGGGGTGGTGGAATTGGCTGCTAGGAACCAGAGTGCCAAATTTACAGCCCTTTTCAGCAAGTGTTTGACTTTGTGCCTGACTTATTTTTGGGGCGGAGGGGTGCTTTTTTTCTAAAAACTATGGAATTTCCTGCTTGTCTTACTCAGCTGGCAACTTGGCATCCCTCCTCATGTTGGTAGCTCTCCTTGTTAGAGCGCAAGCTTTGGAACCAGAAGTAATGGGTCCAATGTAGTTTGGGCCACTTTCCAGCAGTATGATTTCAGCAAAGTTATTTATCTTCTCTAGGGCAATTATCTGTAAAATGAGAAACATAGGATGTTGTATTGCTACAATAGATAATGCATGTGAATGATTAGCATAGTGCCTAGAGATATGGTTAAAACCAAGCCTTTTTTCCCAAATTAAATTTAGTAATCGTCTCTGTGGAATCAGCTGGAAATAATTACAGGGCCATGAGTGAAGTCCTATTTCTGTCATTGTTGAGGATTCTTTTTGCGTTGGGCTCCCATGGATGACAAAAGCTTCTGGGTTGTGTGTATTGATGATTAGTGGTGAGTGCAGCTGTGATTAAATGTTGTCTAAGTTTCATGACACATCAGGGATGGTGGAGGAGGAAGGCAGGACATATTTACTCTTACCCAGGGAACACTGTACAACACAGTTTCAGACTCGCCTTGAATTCCTTTTTGTTGTTTTTCTTTATTTCCCCTTTTTATTCTGGAGCATTATTTTTCTTTTGCATATTTCTCTTCCTAAGACTATGCTATAGATACCATAATTAATTTATTTCCGAAGGAGTGCAATACATTTTATTTTCTTTTGGAAGTCTTTAATCTCTACCTTCTTTGAGCTGTTTTTTTAAGGATCTGCGATGCAAAATGCATGAGAGTCAAACAAACAGATCTTTCAATCTCAGAATTCTGAAAAAATGATTATTTAAACTCATTTTCTTACAAGAGACTATACAAAGTTATCACACGAGATGTTTTTTCTATCCACAAAATCCTTGGGGATATGGCTACATTCTAGTAGAAATTGATCTGTATATTTTCAGAAAGTTTTTCTTATGAATATATGTTGAATAAAGGATGAGTTTTTGAACAACAAGGAGGCTGGAGCATCAGTGCAGTATGCTTATTCTACATTTCATATGGGTCTTTACCTGTTCTGGCTCCTTCTCCATATGGCAGCGGAGGAGACAGATAAAATCTGATAATTTTGCCTTTTTTTTTTTATTGGGGAAGGGGAATAGGACTTTATTGGGGAACAGTGTGTACTTCCAGGACTTTTTTCCAAGTCAAGTTTTTGTCCTTTCAATCTTAATTGTGGAAGGTGCCGTTCAGCTTCAAGTTATCCTTTCAATCTTACTTGTGGAGGGCACAGCTCAGCTCCAGGTCCAGTTGCTGTTTTCTGGTTGCAGGGGTGCTCGAGCAGCCCACCATCCCTCGGGGAAGTTGAACCGGCAACCTTGTGGTTGAGAGGATGCGCTCCAACCAACTGAGCCATCCAGGAACTCAGTGACAGCTCAGCTCAAGGTGCTGTGTTCAATCTTAGTTGCAGGGGGCGCTGCCCACCATCCCTTACGGGAGTTGAAGAATTGAACTGGCAGCCTTGTGGTTGAGAGCCCACTGGCCCATGTGGGAATCGAACTGGCAGCCTTCGGAGTTAGGAGCATGGAGCTCTAACCGCCTGAGCCACCGGGCCGGCCCTAATTTTGCTTTCTGATTAAGCAACATTGCCCACTAGCTCCCTGTTGCCTACAGTATTAAATCCAGTACGAAAGGCTTTACCTGTTCTAGCTCCAAATAACCTCCCGTACCTCAGTCCTGCAGTGAGGACTAGGGAGCTCCCGCTGCAATGGCCTTACCATCACTGCCTACAGGTTGCACCCCTTTTCAGCTTGCCTTTGCTTTGCCTGCTCTTCCATCCAGAATGAGCCCCAAAGTCCTTTCAACCTGGAGGCCTCCCTGGACTCCCCCAAACAATTATTCTTTCCTCTTGGATCCCATAACAATTTGTAGCTAACATTTGTATATCACGTATTATGCTGGCTAATAATTTTTCCATTTATGAATCTCTAATTAGCTTATGAGTGATTTGAAGGTGGGGACATTGCCCTTTTCTTGTTTGTATCGTCCATAACATCTAGCACAATGCATATCACATAGAAGGTACCCAGTACAAGTTAGCTGAAGGGACGCATTCACCTACATTTGTATTGTTTTAAGGAAGACGGTACATTTTGCTATTCTCGGGTTCAATTTAATTTTGTTAATCTTAAATACATGTAATAAATATGAAAGGGAGCAGAGATTGCCACCCCCAAATATGCCTCTTTGAGACATTGATTATTTTAAGTTGGTGATTTTTAAGAAACAAAAATCTCAAGAAAAATCTTTTGCCTTTCCCCTAACTGCCTAAAATAATTTTGATAGAGGACCTGCTCCAGGAAATGAGCCATCATCATAGATAACTATAGTTTAATACAAACAAAATGTGATAGACAGGGAGGAACCTCTGATCAGCGTCCTCTCTGTGTCCCATTGTTAAAGATGGCCCAGCAAACATTTGTTTACCAAGCATTTGCTTTTCTATCTCTGTGTGAGTTCCCTTCCTCCCCTTTGATGCCCCGAACCACTATCCCATTTCTCCTTAGCTCAAGATGGTATATAAGACTTAACTATGATTTGTCCTGGTTCCTCCATATCCTCATGGAACCTCCATATGTACATGCACAATTAAATTTGGTTTTATGTTCCTGTTTATCTGTCCCATGCCAGTTATATTATTAGCCAGCCAAAAGAACTAAGAGAGAAGAGTGGAAATTTCCTCTCCTCCACAAACATTAATGCAAATTATCCTCTATACATATTTTAAACAAATACTTGTATCTTCCAGTTAATTTGTAAAATAAGCCCAAATTCTCATTGATTTTTATGACTATGAGTATTGGAAAACATGTTTAAAATGTGTTTTCCTTATGGGGACCTGGTAGGTGAAGGTCTATGTGTCAGCCCCAAGATGCCGCAGGCTGCCTGGGAGCAACTCCGATGCTACCAGCTCGTCAGTGCAGCTTGCAGTTCAGATTCCCTGTTAGTCACTTAACTGATCTTTTTGGTTAGTAAGAGAGCAAGATTACCCACAGAACTCTGTAACCATGGTGATAAGATGCCCTATTTTAACTTTTCAACGGGAGAGATGAGATACTCTAGCACTTCTGGGCCTGTGGTTCCCAGTAGAATTTTGGGGAGCCATCCAAGCGTTTAAGCCATAGAATCAGGCCTTGAACAGATAATTACATTTTCCTTTATACTGTTACCTTTTAAATTAGAGGTCATGACTGACAGCACAGATAGTCCATGACCAGCCAAATGTGAGGTCTGGGGCAAACTTGGGAGGCTTGTCATTCTTAAAATACACCAACTGGGGCAAAGCTCCTTTTAGCCAAGGGCTTTACTTTTTAAATAAAATTGGTATTCTTACCAAATATAATGACAGTGCACTTTCTTACATGTGATGATATAAACGACTATGGAAAATGAATGTGATTCTTGTAGAAAATCAAAGAGTTCATTTAGACTATGTTTTCCAATCAAGATTGGCCTTAGATCTAGTTAGAATAGACAATAGTGTACATTTCAGATTTAGGTGGCCCTGAGAAGGTACAATGTCCAATATTCCTTTTTTTGAAATCTGAAAATCTAACTTGCCAGAGTTTTTCCCTTTAAAGGCTTACAAACCATTATAATGTAAGTATTTCTGGGAAAGGCATCACAGTAGAAAAGAAGCTAGAATTTAGTAGGCCATGAAATAAAATTGATTTTTAGCCATCTTTGCTTGGCCTGAAGAGTGTTTTATATATATTTTTTGAACCAACAATTATAAGGTGACTTCACATAAAAACCTATGTTACTCTATTACTGTTAAATAATAGTTGATGTGGCAAAACTAAATTCTCACAAGGCTGGGGCCCAATAGCTGCTGCTGTCCTATTTAAATGTGCCAAATTCTTTCTAATTTGTCATAGCCTCCACCCCTGCCCCATATATTCAGAAACACCTTTTAGGGCTTCCTCACTCATTTATTTATATCCATCTCCAAGAGGTGAAAAAGAATCTGAGTAGTAACGCTGATAATTCAGGGGCATTTGCTTTTTGTTCAACCTGGGTTTGCCTTAATCTCTAAGATAATTTTTAAGAGCATTGAGACTTTCCTATTCTTCTTCTATTCTGTTATTCTTACCTGCTATGGACTGAATGTTGTGACCCCTCAAAATTCATATGTTGAAATATGTTGAAACCCTAACCACTGAAGGGGTTCAGAAGAGGCCTCCCCAAGATATGCCATTTTGGCATGTGGATGACTTTTGAGCTGAAGGCAATTGAGACACTGCAGGCTCAAGAGAAACTTCTACCTCTCTCTTAATACATTTAAGTTAGGGGTCTTGCCCAAAATAAGAGTTATCACCACAAATAACTTTTTATGAGTTATCTATAGGGCAGGGCAAACTTGTAATTACTGCATATCTGCTCTTCCTAAGGTTCTGTAAATGACATTCCTCCCGTTTGAAGGCCCGAGTCATCTTACCTCAACCTTATCTGAGAATGTCACATGTGCCTCATTTCCCGTTTCTGTCTCTGAAACTCTCATGTACGTGGGTTTCCCATACATATGTATTTAAATTTGGTTTTTTTCTCTTGTTAATCTGTCTTATGCCAATTTGATTATTAGACTAGCTGGAAGAGCCTATAAGGGCAGAGGAAAGTTTTCTCCTTCCCGACACCTCTGGGATACCAGAGGGCTAGCTCCCTCTGTAATGTGAGGATATAGGCAGAGGGCTGCCATCAATGTAAATCAGGAAGGAGATTCTCCCCAAGAACTTGACCATGCTGGCACCCTGATCTTGGACTTCCAGCCTCCAGAACTGTGAGAAATGAATGTTTATTGTTTAAGCCACCGAGTCTATATGGTATTCTGTTATAGCAGCCCTAACTGACAGACACACTAACCCCATTCTCCCTGTGGAATATTAACAGAAAACAAACAAAACAAAGAAATCAAATAACATATGCATTTCTAACACGTTTTCCTTCAAATATTTATTCGAAAAGTCTTACTATTTATATTTCGAGCACAAGCACACACACCCAAACACACAAATGGAACAGAGAAATTCCACTTTTACTTAAGGCTGCCTTGAATGTTTGAGTTTTTCCAAGTTGTTTAAATATTACCTCAATAGGAAACACATTGTAGTTGTACCTGAAAAATGCAGCAAAATTGAGTTGAGCTGTGGAACTTATTCCGTAAATTTATTTACGGAAAAATGTTGAGTAATCTATTCTCAAATCTCACTCTCCATAGGAGAAGCATTGTTTAGTTAAGAGTTTTACCTGAGAGCAGAAGCACTGGACATAGTTTGGAGACGCTTCAAAACTGGGAAGGCAAGTGTGGGAAATGGTTTTCTTTCTTCCTTGGGAGTCTTGAGAGTCTTAGGAGTTTATCAAAGGTCTCTAACGTCTTCTTTATCTAAATCACTCCTGTGTTTACTGGTTTCTGAAATATGATGCTTACTTTATAATTTGTAACAAAGCTTGAGATGAAGATATTTGTGCAAGGGTTTATATACAAACATCCTTGGAAGCATAAACACTTTGAGTTACACTCATTCACATTAAGCTATATGTAGTGGTCATGGAAGTATACCATACCAATGTCCCCTTAAGAGAATCTTTAGTGGGGAACATAGTGAGCTGACAGCCCAGCCATTCTATCTTTAGATCCACCACTGCAAGAATATGAGACCAATTTCATAAGCTGCTTTCAGGCAATCACTCATCATGTTCTAATGGTCAGAACTAGTTCAGATTCCCAGGTGGAGACCCCCCTTGGCTGACTGAGACTTTCTAATAACTGTGCTTCTATCTCATGCTCTTTCTGCCTAATCCCTCCATCCCTCTCTCTTTTCACGGTGTCAGACCTATATTGTGGTCTGAAGTTTCTCCCAGACTTCCCTTCTTTTCCTTCACAAGCATTTCTTCCAATAAATCTCTTGCACCTTTAGAGTAGATGTCCTGTTTTGACATCTACTTCTCAGAGAATCCAAATTAGCACACTGTAAATGACTATTATTGGTGAAGTCAAGAGGAATTACAAAGCAATACCACACAAGGACCTAAGGAGGACTGTGTGGGTGCCTGAAAAAGAATACAAAACGATTAAAAAAAAAATGATACACTTTCCTAGCAATCAGCTAGGGATACTATGTCCCTAGATAGTGAGAGGATCTAAATAAAATTTAGAACAAGATGCTGGCTCCTGGTCTTTGGGATGGTAGTGGAGAGCAAATCTAGTAGAGGCCAGGTATAACTCATTAAATAATAACAATAGATAGTACAATAAATAGACAAGGTTTCAATGAAGAATTGCCAGGTGTTATGGTCAATATATGCCCGGAGTTCAGAGACAGGAAGGAGGACTACATGGAACTTCAGAACTTTTGGGGAACATTTTTTGGATAGACCTTCTTCCTAAAAGCTAGGTCTTACAACTGGGCTGGTTACTTTTACTACCAAGAAAGTGAATAATGGAGAAGGCTCAAACAGAAGGGTTATGGTAATATTAGGGCAGGTGGTCACCGTGCACTACTCTAGAAGTGTATTTTTCAAAAGGGGCCTCAAGACCTCTGAGGAATCATAAATTACATATAAGAAATTGAAAAAGGCTATGTTTTCATTTTGTTGTTAATCTAAAAAATTGTCATTTGCATATTTGTGATCCCCTGAATCATCTTCTAATTGAGAACTACCTCTCAATTTCTTTGATGCCGTTTTTATTTGTGCTTTTAATTATGTTGGTCCCTAATATACCACTTTAATCATCGCAAGCTGATGAGAAAAAACAGAAGACTTCATATATAAATTAAGGATTCTTGCCAAGTGAAGTCCAAGTAGACATCATTTGTGCACTGCAGAAATAATTATTTTGCTGAACAGTAGTTCGAATAGAGAGTAGTGGTGACAAAATTGAACCATCACCAAACACAGGATAATATATATATCACAAACTCAAAACCATTATGTGCTAATAGATGTGATGTGGTAACCTAGATTTAGCAAAACAACTTTAATTTTCACATTAAATTAATGTGGTAAATTTGAATTTTATTACTTTTTAGTGTTTAAAATAGAATGTGTAAGTTTGATTTGGCTTTTTTATTACATAAAATATATACACTTAAAGAGTCTATACTTAGTTTTATGCACAATCTGATTCACATGTAAGTATTCCCAGTCTTTCTCCTGTCCTCACCCACAAAAGGGAAAAGTATATGCTCACTTAGTTTACCTCTGCTCCAGACCTTCCCCTGAACTCAAGAGGAGGGTCTGCTTCTGAGCAGGTAATTGGATCATGGAGCTACAAATCCTTCAGCCATAAGAGGGAGTCTTCAACAGCCCCCATGAGGTGAAAAGACAAGGGGAAAGATTTTTGGTAAGAGAAGCAAAGTCTATATAACAAAAAGTGAAGTGTTAAAAAACCAAAATTTAACTGAGTAAATTTGAAGATCTAATTAGTTTTATTAAGCAATTCATGAATTGGGCAGCATCACATTTAACAACTAGAAGGGTACTCCAAGGGGCTACACAAAAATGGAAGTTTTGTATCGATGTAAGAAAAGTCCAAACCTGTAGAGAACTTTAATGAGTTTATTTGAGCTAAACTGAAGACAATTGCCGGATAGCAAAATCTCAACAGATTAGGAAAATGCTCTGGAGAATGGCAGTTTTGCAGCTTATTTCATACATTAAAATCAAAGGAGGAGACATAAGGAGGGTTACATGAAATCCATTAGTGGTAGATTAAGGGGGTGGGAAAAAGCAAAGTGGGGAAATCTCTAGGATTGGATAAAAAGTAAAATGGAAAGACACTTATTTTACATTGGTGAGTAATAATTAACATTTACAGCACACAGAGATGGTATTTTGGGGAACAAAATAACAATGAGGGGTTCTGTGGTCTCAAGCTCTGGTGCTGGGCTGCGTGCCCTGAGGGGTTTGGAAGAAGGGATTACTCTGACATTCCAAGGGTATGTTATTTTAGATGCAAAAAGACAACAGATAATCTCACTTAAGGTAAAAATTGACCTTTGTCAAGGAAGCTACTGGCTAAGGATGTGACTACCCTTCATGACCCACTTTTAGTTAGGAATTATGTGCAGATCATTCTATGCGGTTAGTATTAGTCTCTGAGTTTGTAGGACTTGCCATGTTAGCCTCCCCTGAGCTTGTCAGATTTAGTATGTGGCTCCTCTTTTGTCTACATTTGTGTAGGAAGGGTGGTGCAAGGGAGCGAATGAAAGAAAATAAAAATTTATTTTTAGACCAGGGTATCTTCTTTGGGGAAAAAGGGAATGCAAGCCTTTTTATCATGCCGATTGCCTTTTCTTTAGGGGATGGTGGATGGTGATGATCCGTGTGGCAGTTTACCTCATTGGTGTAAACCAGAAAATTCCAGAGCAATTGGTTTAAAATTCCAATTCTGGGAGAGGCTGAAACTACAATTAGGTCAGTTTTTATGTTTTGGTTTGGGTGTGGTTTAGTAGTGACTATTTTGGCCTGTTGTTTCTTCTTTTTTGAACAAAAGAAAGAAAAAAATCCACAATTTTGGGGGGAGTGGAAAGAGAATTTCAGGGGGTTTGGTAAGAAAGAAGGTGTAGAGTATTGTTAGGGGGCTAGATAATTTGAGAGCAGAGGCAATATGAGAAATGTTTCTGGGGTTCACGAATAAGAGTCTCTTAGTGTCTTTCCTGGAGGCCTAGGTGTAGATTGGTGTTCCTTTTTCAGTGCTGTGAGGAGAAAGGCCTGTTTGTGCCTAAAGACGGATGGGAATCCTCAAGGTTGGGCCTTTTGATATTCCCGTCAGTGTGAGCTGCAGATATGCTGTTATGGACCGATTAAGTTATGGACCAATTAAGTTAAGCACTTGGAAATTTCTCAAGGACACACATTACATTTCAAGGGAGGTATTGAGAAATGAAAGACATCTAGCCCCAATCCAAAGTCAGAGCTGCTATTATTCTGAAGTAGGGAAATTAGCATTTGGTTTCTTTCTTGCTTTGCCTGGGTGTATGTGTAGGGGGAAGGGGTGCTTACTAGAATAATAAAGAAGATACATTAGTCTTAAGTAGCTCAAGATTCATAAATTCTTTAGGGTCACAATTCTCCCATTGCTTTAGCTGAATGGAGTTTTATGGTGGTGCTGTTCTGTAGGAAGCAACCTGTAGGGGAGAAAGCACTGAACAGCCAGGTAAAATGCAATGAGCGCCGCATGTAAAGCATAACTAGCATCCTGTCGTTTGCTCATCCCAAATAGCTCTTGCAGTTGTCCATTCCTCTCCATCTCTACTGGCTTTCATCTCATCTGCATTGTTAAAATAGTTTTATTTATTTTCTTAATGGGAGCCCTTGCTTCCAGGAGGTATGTTTTCCACTATTTGTTTATATCCACTCTTCGAACATATCTATTAAATGCTTCTATGGACAGCTCTCGTGTTGGATGCTACAATGAGGCCCTAAAGACAGTCTCTGCCTCTGCCAAGATTACAGCCTAGTGGGGACAGAGACATGAAACGAGTAATTCAAATGATGAAAGTGATAGTGTTTCCTGATCTCATTTTACAGAGGAAGGGAAAGTCTGGGAGCTCAGAGAAAGGCTTCCTGAGGAGCACAGAAGGTCTTGTACCTGAGGCTACAAGGCTGAGAATGATTTCACCAAGCAGATGGCAAGCAGAAGGGCAGTGGGACAAAAATGTTCCCCAGTGCAAGACTGGGAGAGGCCGAATGGTGCCTAGGAGAAAGCAAAGAACTAGCCTTCTGGGGTCAGGTGGGTAAGGTGGGAGTTAGCCCAGGTGAGGTCTGGCCTCAGTCTCAGGTCTAGATGGGACCTATAAACCAGGTGGAGATTTAGCTTTTTATTCTAAGGGCTGTTGGATGGCAATTAAGGTTTTGAACCATGGAGTAGCTTTAGAGTGGGGAATTTATTCCAAGCGGTTAGCTAATTTTTTTTTTTTAGTGCAATCTGATTATGTCACTCTTCTTTAAAATCTTCTAGTGACCTCTTAATGCCATCAGAATGACATCTAAATTTTTAATAAAGTTTGCGAGGCTCCTCTTGAATTAATTCATGCTGCTTCTCCAGTCTCATCTTTGATTCACTGCCGACCCTCTTTACACCCCACTCCTGCTCACGTCACACTCCTTTCCTGCTTTAGCCTAAGGCCTTTCATTTGTTTTAACCTTAACCCAGAAAATAATTTTCAGCATTTTACATGGTGATCCATGTAAATATTATATACACATTGTATATAATATTATAAGAATATATTGTATATAATATGTTAGGTAAAACTTTATAGAAAAATGAAGAATGCCCTCTAATATTTTCCCTTTTTTTTTTTTTTAAATGTGGGTTCACACTTATCAAATTAATTTTATGACCAACTATGACCATTGATTCCTCCAGCATCTGGTTGTCCCTCTTCTCATGGGATTTTTGCACCTGTGCTCCCTTCTGAGGAAGAAAACATTCCCTTCTACTGTTTCCTGGGGATTTCCTACTTCTCCTCCCCATCTCAACTTAACTAGAAGGTCTCGGGAATCTTTGCTGCCTCATCAAGTCCAGCTGAAAGGCACTCTGTAAGACTTCTCATTGCACTCTGCCTGTTCTTCCTTCCCTCTTTCCTTTCCTTTTCTTCACAAATGTTTATCCAAAGTCTGCTGTACGCCAGACACTGTTTTAGCCGTGGTGCCCGGGTGGGTTTCATAGGACCCTGAACACAGCAGACTCCTGCGATTGGTTTCATGCTCTGCTGGTGCTGTCTTGAAATTCTTAATAATTTTTTAACAAGAAGCTCGATGTTTGCAATTTGTATTGGGCCTCACAAATTACGTAATTGTTCTTGCTCTGGGGTAATGAACAAAACAGACCCAAACTTCTACCTTTATAGGGTTCACATTCTAGTGCTTATTGTGTGCTGATTGATCTCTTAGCTTAGCAGTTGTCACCCTGGGTGGCATTTGCCTGTTTACTTGCCTGTCATCCCAATGAGACTACAAACTTCTTGAGGGCAAATACTCCTCCCAACCACCATCTCCAGCGCATATTATACTGCCTCGCACCTTGCATACGCTTACAAGTTTGTGTGGAATGAATTAACGAGCACGTATGATGCATCCGGCTTTTGTCCAGTAGCGTGTGGTTCCCCTGAGAAAGGCTATCCTTGATATTCTTTGATGAGATTTCACACGCATTGAAGCTCCTTCACTGGCTATTTGCCCCTCAACTCCGAAGTGATAACTTTAGAAGAGTTAGAATCTGAAATACGGTAGTGAGTTTCATTTACATTCCCCCAACAGATGACTTCAGCTCGGATTTTAATTCAAGGATCATTTTCAAAATGAGCAGGGGACCCTTAAAACTTTTTTTTTTTTAAATAATATTAATGACTTTGGACATGGGATGAGGGCAAAGGAAGAGGATCCGGAGTTGAGAACTCAAGGGACACTGAGATGGAAACCTTGCCTTATGCTTTTAAATTCCCTTTAAAATATAACTTATTGACTCCATAATTTACTTCCAGCAATGTTGGTTCAAAGTTGAAGATAGAGGAGTAGTAGGAGAATCTTTAAGAAATCGCTATCATAAATTAGGCATTATTTTACCTGGAGAAACCCAATTTTAGTCAAAGAACTCTAGTACTTAGGGTTTTTTGTTTGTTTGTTTGTGTATCTAATTTTAAGAATGGTATACAGGTCGTATTCAGACACTTGAAGTTTTTATGTATTTTAAGCACTAAGGGCTTTTAGGGGTTAGTAAAATCCTCAGCCTATGCTTATCTCTTACCTTTTACTGCCATCCTGTGGCCATTTCATTTTCTAGATTAAAAATCCTTTTGCAAAACCTTATTTTCTATATCATAGATTATGGTTTCAGATTTTATCAGTCCTCAATTAATATAGGCATACTACAATACACATATTTAGTAGCATTTTGCTGTATTAAGATATTCCATCATGCAGTAGTCTCTAATTATCATGGAATTTTAATTCCGAGTGAGCGAGCCTCCATGAAATTTTTTTCAAAAGGGCTGTCCTCAAAGGTCTCCTTGTTTCTTTTCATCTCTCCTCCCTGTCCTGGCTTTTCGGTAGATAGTTAGGCAATGGAAGTTTATTACAGTCTCAAAGACAGACTCCTTTGGCTGTTTCTGTGTGTTTCACACACACAGGTACTTTCTCCTGGAACCCAGGTTTGGGTTTCCTTTCTAGGATATCCCCTCTTCTGATCTTCTAGATGTCTGCTAAATCCCTGTACCCTCACTGGGGAGATGACAAGTGTAAGTAAGCGGGATCAGGCGCGGTGCCTCAGGCAGAATGTGCTCGCGTTCGCTCAGCTTGTGACCACTGGGTTCAGCGTCTTTGGAAAAGTGGGGTGCACACAGGGCTGGAGAAAAGGGCATCTGCTGGCCCAGGCGCTCCTTGTCCAGAGGTTGACTTAGTTTCTGCGACGAGGAGAGTGACCACAGGCACATTCCACGAGGACAAGTTTTGTTCATACTCTCCCATCTACCCAAGGCTGTTAGGGTCTGGTTTCTAGCTCAGTGGATTATCGTAAGCTTGAGAAATAACTACAGTGATAATGGCTAATACACGTGGAGCTTTAATTTTCATGTCATGTCCTGTTCTAAACACTTTGTGCATTACCTCATACTTCAAACAATCCTATGAGTAGAGGCCACTACAATTCTTGGTCAATACTATAATTGGTAAAATAAACCAAATAAAACCCCGAGTCTTAGAGTGGGGCTTCATGTCTAAGGTAAGACATCTGGGAATTGGTGAGCTATTGAACAAGCCAGTGAGTAAATAAATGATGTCCAGTCCATGTGTTTCAGTGTATGAGACATTTACATTCCCTTCTAAATAATTTCCTAATAGTCCAAGTCCTTTGAATCTTTCAGATCTTGAATTTTCTTTATTTTTCTTATATCTCATTCAACGTAACTTTCTCTATTTAGAGAGAGAGTCCAGGAGCATGGAATTTCCTTCATTTATCACAGGCCATGCACCAGTGGTAAAGTCATACTGTTTTCCTACTGAAGAAGTCCGTCTGCCATCTGCCGGACTTGGGCTGACAATCACCGTGGAAGCAAGAAGTAGGAAAGATTCCTGTGCTGGTATCATTCTCTCATCACCACAGTAGGGGTCTTCCTAAGATGAATCTTGTTCAAAATGTCAGGATAAAATAAATTAATTTCATTCACAGAATTATTTTAATGTGTGTTTCTTTTCTACCCTTTGGAAGGAAATACAAATGTTTATTCTCCTACCAGTTGGCTCTTAATGTGACTCAAACTCAAACACAGTGAACATTTGGCTGGATATGTCATCTTCATATGGATAACACACTGTCATCTGGGTTGGAGTGGCTTTAATGTGTCCAGAGAACATTTTGTCATTCTTCTTTGATTGTTTCGATTTGTCTGCCTCAAACATTGTGGCAACCTCATAGCCTCGTTTACTTGTCCTGACTTTCCACATGACCTTTGACATTCTTCAAAATAATGGTTTCCTATTTGATGAAAATTTAGCTACATACTTTATTTTGAATTCTTAATATGCTGCTTTAACTCCTCTCCCATAAACTTCAACTTCATCAAACATTTCTTTCTTGTTAATGACTGATTTCTTCACAGTGCTTAAGGAGGGTCTGCTCATATGTAATAAAAGACAAAGCAGCTTAATCTTTTATATCTGTGATGCATGGTTTTAACTTCTTCATAATAATAATAATGATTATAATAATAAATATATATGACGTACTTACTATATGTTAGGCACTGTTCTAAGTGCTTTACATGTTTATCTCTTTTAATTCTCGCAACCGTCTAAGGTTTGTGTTATTATTGTTTCCTAAAATAACACATGCTTCATGCGGTACAGAGAGGAATGAAGCAACAAGCATGGAGAGGTGAACCAATTGGCCCAAAGTCTCATAGTTTGAGTCTGGATCCAACAGAACCAATATATTATACATGTAGTGAATATTAATTGCATTCTAAGTGGAAATCCTTTGAAGAAAAAACAAAGAATCTTAATCCCTTATATTGTATTCTGTATTTGGCTTTGATCATTTATTGTAAATTCAATCATTCTTTTGTATCACATTCTCTCCTGGACACCAGCCTATGAGGGACTGGTGACAACTGAAGGGGTGGTTCGTAGCACAATAATAGTACAAAATCCATAGTCTGTGTCTACTTCCTGTCTATCATAACTTCTGGAACCAGTTCATTTTAGCTCTTTTCCTGACACACGCAGAGAACATTTCTCCCCCAGCTTGTAAGGATGAGCTATGGCCACTTGAGCATGTCTGTCCCTGGTCACAGCACCTCTCCTGTGCTGATATTCATGCTCGTCACACTGTTACTTCTGATTCTAGGGATTCAGCTCTGTCTCTTGTTTATCATTCTGCTCCTGATTTTTAAATTTATATCTAGTTCCTCTGGCACCTGACTTTCAGTCTTCTCTTCAGGCCCGTGTCTTGGGCTTGCTCCATCACTTGGGAAAGGGTAGTATTTCGGTTAAGAGTGAGGGTTCTGGAATCAGGCTGCTGCGTTCATTTCCTAGCTCTGCCACTCACCACCATTGAGTGGCACCAACATTGGGTTAGTCCAATGAACCACCCAAAAACCTCCATTTTCTTTCGTTTTTCTTTATTTTAGTTTTTATTACATTAATTTCAGGTGTACAAAACAACATAATGATTAGATATTTGCACCCCTCACAAAGTAATAACACCCCGCCCCCAAGGCTACTACACCTCTGACATCGTATATAGCTGTTACAATACCATTGACTATATTTCCTCTGCTGTACTTTACATCCATATATATATATGGATGGACATTCAATATTATTCTACCTCAGCATCAGGTGTATAGCGCAGTTGTCAGATATCTACACAGTCTATGAAGTGATCCCCCTGATAAGTCCAGTACGCGTCTGGCACCCCACATAATCTTTACAACATTGTTGATTATATACTCCATACTGTATCTCACATCCCCATAACCATTTTGTGACTATCACTTGTACTTTATAATCCCTTCACCTTTTCCCCTATCCTATAACCTCCCTGTCATCTAGCAACCATCAGTTTGTTTTCTGTATCTATGAGTCTATTTTTGTTTTGTTTGTTCCTTTATTCTGTTGTTTAGATTCCACATATAAGTGAGCTCATATGGTATTTGTTTTTCTCAGTCTGACTTATTTCTCTTTGCATAATATTCTCTACATCCATCCATGTTGTTGCAAATGGTAAGATTTCATTTTTTTACAGCTGAGTAATACTCCAATGTATAAATGTACCACAGTTTCTTTATCCAGTCGTCTATTGAGGGGCATTTCCATTGCTTCCATATCTTGGCTATTGTGAATAGTGCTGCAATAAACAGGGGTGCCTACATTTTTTTTCAAATTAGTATTTTGGATTTCTTTGGCTAAATATCCTGGAGTGGAATTGCTGGGTCATAAGGTAGTTCTATTTTTAATTCTTTGAGGAATCTTCATACTGTTTTCCATAGTGGCTGCACCAATTTGCAATCCCACCAACAGTGCATGAGGGTTCCCTTTTCTCTATATCCTCACCAACACTTGTTGTTTGTTGATTTATTGATGATAGCCATTCTGACAGGAGTGAGGTGGTATCTCATTGTGGTTTTTGTTTGCATTTCTCTAATGATTAGTGACGTTGAGTATCTTTTCATATGTCTGTTGACCATCTATATGTCCTCTTTAGAGAGATGTCTCTTCATGTCCTCTGCCCATGTTTTAATTGGGTTGTTTGTTTTTTTGGTGTTGAGTTGTATGAGTTTTTTAAAAATAAATTTTGGATATTAACCCCTTATCAGATGTATCATTGGCAAATTATCTTCTCCCTTTCAGTAGGATGTCTTTTTGTTTTGTTGATGGTTTCCTTTGCTGTGAAAAAACTTTTCAGTTTGATATAGTCCCAAGACCTGCACTGCAGCATAGACAGGTGATGGCTTGGGGGGCCTGAGATGGGTGGTGGCTGGCTGTAGTGTTCTCAGTGTGTTTTTGCAGGGTGGTCATGGGCCCAGCACCCATCTGGGAGCAAGACTTCACTGAATTTGTAGAAACCACTGACCACACCCCTTAGCTCCCTGGAACCCCATCCCGTTCTCTAGCAAATATTTCCTGAGCTGCCACAGGCCCTCTGCTGGCTTTAATCTACTGCCTGTGGGGGAGGGCCAGCAGCCCAGCAGTCAAGAGTTTCCTGGGTAAGGTAGCACCAGCTCTGCGGAGGGTGGAGACCCAGGGCATCACCAAGGCAGTGTGTGTGGATTCCACGAGACCAATGACGTCCCAGACTTGGCCCTTTGGGGGAGGGCTTAACCCTGAAAAGATGGCGTTTCCATTGTAAGCCACAAATTTTCAGGCTCCACACAGGGAAAATAATGGCTCCAGTCCCTCTAGTTTCCATGCCAAAGGTACTCAGTTCAGTCCTTCCCTGCATGTCCCTGGGCTTCCTTCCTGAGCTGTGACCCTTTCTATCAGAGACCAGGTGAGTGCCTGCTAGCAAGCGAGTCCATGTGTCAGATCTACAAGAGGGTGTCTGAGTTTCCAGCCATCATCTACCCCACCAGGAAGGGCAGACAGAGTCCTTGCTGATTTTCACTGCCAGATGTCATGGGAACTCCTC
Source organism: Rhinolophus ferrumequinum (assembly GCF_004115265.2). NCBI lineage: Eukaryota > Metazoa > Chordata > Mammalia > Chiroptera > Rhinolophidae > Rhinolophus > Rhinolophus ferrumequinum. Next base: position 51,438,673 of record NC_046288.1, read on the forward strand.
TTTCTGGAATAGTACCCCTGGGCTAGGGAGCCCGTCTTGGGGCTAGGGGGCCCCTCTCTCTTCAGTGGGGACCTTTGCCACTGACGTTTCCCTCCTGGCATTCAACCTCTCTCTGTGGGTTTGGAGTCAGCCGTTTTCATATCTCTGCCCCTCCAACCAGTCTTGACATGGCCTCTTCATTATGTCCTTAGTTATAGTGGTTCTGTTCAGTTAATGTTCAGATGAATATTGAGGTTGATTGTTCTATAGTTAATCTGTAATTTTGGTGTGATTCTGGGATGCAGTAGGCATAGTATTTACCCAACCCACCATCTTGAATCTTAAACCTCCATTTTCTTATCTGTGAAATGGGAATAATTAAATGGTATCTGAGAGTGCACTGTGGTAATCCATGTGGAGCACTTAGAGTGCCTGAAAGATTATAATCATTCATTCATTCATTCATTCATTCATTCATTCATTCATTCATTCAGAGCCTCTTATTGCCAGGTGCTTTTCTACTTCTGGGACTACAGCAGTCAACCAAACAGACATAAATCTCTATCTTCTTGTAGTTTTCATCCTATTGCATGTATGTGTACTAGCAGAAAACAAGTAAATAAGAACGTATATACATTATGTTAAATGCTGATAAATGCTAAGTGGAAAAATAAAGCAAGGAAAAAAATGTTGACAGGGCTGGTTTGTGATTTTAATTAGAGTAGGTTTAAGGAGGCCTCATTAAGAAAATACTTGAGTCAAGACTAAATGAGGTGAGGGAGCTAGTCAGGCAGCTTTCTCAGGACAGAACATACCATGCTGAACACACAACCAGTGCAAAGGCCCCAAGACAGGAATGTCTGGTGGGTTAGTGGAAGAGCAAGACGATCAGTGTGGCTAAAGCAGAGTAACAGGATTTGCCAAGGGGTCACGTGTAGGGTGAGAGAGAAAGAGAGGCATCGGAGAAAATGCCATGTTCTTTGCAACAGTCATGTAATCATCATTTCCTGAGATGGGATGATGGTGGGAAGAGCAGGTCTAGGGCTGGGTAGGTGGGATGGTCGATGTGGGTAAAGTCAGAACCTCGGTTTTGGAATTGTTGACTTTGAGATGCCAATTAAACACCCAAGGCAAGATGTCGAGGAGGCCTTTGGATATGAAGATCTGGAGTTGAGGAAAAAAGTATAGGTTGAAATAGAAATCCTCTGCCTGTAACTGAAGTTGAAAGTCATGAGACAGAATAAGATGGTCAGAGAAATGAATTGGTTATAAAAAAAAAAAAAGAGAGAAATGGTTAGATATCAGGGAGAAAAGTAAGCTTTCTGTAAATGCTGGCTGCTAGTGTTATCATCATTTTCCTCAGTTCCCCTTACTTGAGTTCCACCCCTCACTCCAGTTCACCCTCAATCCCAGCTTACCAGTGCTGCTTCCCCAGCTCGCTCAGTCTCCACTAAGGGGACATTTGGAAAAATCCCACCATCTGTCAGGTCTTTCAGTTTCTCTACAGGACAGGACTGAAGTTGTAAACACTGTCTACAGTTGTAGCCACCCACCTGGGACCACACTGCCTTTTCCTGACTGTACCTTCCATCCTAGGTAAAATCAAGTCATGCTGGGAAGAGTTCCCTCTACTTTCCTCCCTGTCTTGGTATAATCACCCCTCTGTCCATACTCCATACTCGTGAGTGAGCAGCTTGTCATCTCACCGTCTGGATCTCTGGGTCTGACTGCTTCTTCTGCTTTGCACAGAGACTCAGTCCTGGGAGCTAACACTTCCTTTCCATTTGACCAATGAGCTTCTATCTCTTCTTTACTTTGAAAGCATCTTGACTTTCCCTGAAGATTTGGACTGTCTGCTTTGAAACCTCTCACTATACTTTTTTGTTTATTTCTGACTTTTAATTATAAAAGCTTTCTCACATAGAAGTATGTATTTTGTATAATTTAAATATTAATAAAATGAATACTTGTATACTTAACATGCATCTTAAAGAAAATGACATTCCAGCATCACAAAAGTACCCTGTGTGCCTCTCCTTAATGTCTTCCTTTCCCCTTCCCACCAGAGGACACTGGTGTCTTGAATTTTGTGTAAGATGTTTTCTTGCTGGTCTTTATAGTTTTGCTACTCTGTTAGTCAGGGTTTTATCAGGAAAGCAGAGCCTTTGTGAATGATGTAGGCTAAGGGGTTTCTTATAGGAATTACAACCTCATACCTGTCAGTGAGGATCTGCGAAGGACTGTGGGAGAAATGCAGGAGAAACCACTCACCAGCCTCCTGAAGCACTATATGGATGGGCAAGCGGAGTCTCAAGGAAAATCTAAGAATCCAAGCACATCCACCTTCTGGAGTGGGGCAGCAAAGAGGAAGCTGGAGGAGACTCTGGGACGTGACTGCCTCTGCATGGCTGCCCCCTCTGTGGGTCCACTGCCCGCTGTCTGCCACTGGTGAAAGGGCCAGCAGTGAGAAAAAAGGGCTGGGAGCTGAGTAGAGGAGACTTAGTGTAAGTGGGAACTCCTTGGCACCTATGTATCTGTCTAGCACCACAATTTGACTACACATACCTTTTAAGAAAATGGTGCAATGCTTCACTTCTGCCTCTAATAGTTTGTTCAAGTTCCTCTTTTAGCCAAGTCCAACCTCAAACCAGCCATAAAGGAAGGGCACTCTGCGATTTGTAGTCCCTAACTTCGTCAAGTTGGCAATAGAATAAACCAGCACTACCACCTCTGAGTGAATCCTAAGACAATATACTGTTTAGTTTGATCTGTACTTTATCATAATAGCAATCATGCTGTATGTTTTTTCTATGACTGCTTTGTCTTTTGTTGTTGTTAACATCAGTTTTTGAGATTCTTCCTGTTGAATCCTTTACTTTTAACCACTATATATAGAATTCCAAAGCATGAAAATAGAATTTATTTATCCATTTAAATAGGACTAGATACTTGTTCTTTTTCCCCCCAGATTTTGCTCTTATGAGCACTATTTCTGTGAATATTGTATATGTCTCTTTATGACTTTCTCTAGTGCTCACACTAAGGAAAGAAATGGCTGGGGTCTGAGTGTGCCGTGCACAATTTTATTATGCATTGTCAAACTCTTTTTCACAAAGATTGTGCTCCCACTGACAACATATGAGTGTTTCTGTTGCTAAATATCTTCATTGTGAAGATGTTTGCAAAACCAGGGAGGCATAATATGCCACCTGATTCTGTTTTCAGTTTTCCCCCCTAATTATGAGTGAGACTGGACATCTTTTTACCTGTATATTCTCATGAGTATTTCCTCTTCTCTGAAGTGCCTGTTTATGTCTTTTGTTCCTTTTCTCTTTCCAGGAGTTCTTCAGAAATTCTAGATAACAATCTTTTTTTGGTTGTTTGTGTTATAAAAATTCTCTCCAAGTTTGTGGTTTATGACCAGTTTGAGCCCCTTCTGCCTTGCTGTTCTATCCCGCTCCACACTGGCTTGTCTTATCATGCTCTTTATAGTGTCTTTTGATGAATAGAGGACATCAAATTTTAGTACAGTCAAAGGTGATCTCTCTCCTCCCACCCATAGTAACTTTGCATCTTATGTAAGGGATCCTTCTTTTCATCTAGATCATAGGGATATTCTATGTTATCTTCTAGAATTATTCTGGTTTTGCCTTTCGTATTGAAGTGTGTCATCCTTAATTTTCCACAGATATGTAATAATACACATTTATATTTGAGTTTCTATATGTTTGGGTTTCATGGGTTTCTGGCCTCTAGTCTGTTCCATTGGTCTTGACATCTACAAGGACAAATGTCTCCATCTTGTTCTTTTTCATCGTGGTTTCGGCTCTTATATAAAAAAGCCATTTGCTTTTCTGAATAAATTTTAGAATCAAATTGTCAAGTTCCTCCAAAAATCTCTAGTGATTTTTATTAGAATTAGGGGACAATTGAAATCTTTGCAGACTGCTAATTTGTTCCATTAAATCTGTTCTTCCTACTCATAAGCTTATGGCTGCCATTTGAAGACTCTATCACCCTTCTTAGCAGCTATTTTTGGCCACTTGGGACTGAGTACAGTAGTACCTTGGTTTTCAAACGTCTCCATTGACGAACATTTTGGTTTAGGAGCGCTGTAAATTTTATGGATCTATGGTATCATTAGATAGTAAAATTCATGCTAAATTTGCAGTTTTAGGGATTGATTTTAAAGGTCTGGAATGGATTAATCCATTTTGCATTACTTTCTGTGGGGAAACCGTGCCTCGGTTTTTGAACGTTTCAGAACTCAAATGGACTTCCAGAACAGGTTATGTTAGAAAACCGAGGTACCACTGTACTTGCAAACTGGCTGCAGTTATTCCCTTTGATGTATCCATACTCTTTCGCAATGTGGTTTTGCTGCTTCTCCTTTCAATAGGTAGAGTCTGTTTCTCCACCTTTTGAGTATGAGCTGCAAAGCTAATAGAGGGTAAAACTGCTGTCACTTTAGCATAGATTTGAGTAGTTCAGTATATTGTACTAATAGTCAGTCATTCAATTCATCACCACACTCTAGTAGTAAAGTCCCAGTATCACTTAAGACTGTCCTTGATAAAGCAGTAAAAATTATTAATTGTATTAAATCTTGACCCTCAGGTACATGTATCTTTTTCATAATCTCTGTGACAAAATTGCCAGTATGCATAACGTCCTTCTGCTGTATACTTCAGTCTAATAGTGTCAAAACCCCTGTACGATTGTTTGAATGGCTGATCTTTCTTCTTCTTCTTCTTCTTCTTCTTCTTCTTCTTCTTCTTCTTCTTCTTCTTCTTCTTCTTTTTTTTTGTGGAATACCATTTCTACCTGAATGAGTAGATAGAAAAATTATGGTTATTTAGACTTGGGAATTTTGGCAGACATTTGTTTTGTCTTCTTTTATGAAATGGGCAGTCAGGTGTGGCCACAGAGGAGACAGGAGAGGCTCAGAAAAAAACCAAATTTGTCATATTCATAGGTCCTAGAGACAGGAGATATACCACTTGGGCCACATAGGAAAGCCACCAGGGTGGTCAGGAGGCAGAAGACAGGAGCCAGGGGTCTGTCTTTAGGCCACAGCCTTCATTGGAGTTTCCATGGGAAAGACAAGGCAGGGCAGGGTAAATAGTTTAGAATTGGCTAATTTGAATAATTTTGGAGGGTTTGGGGCTATGAGAGTAGACCCTCGTTGCCTGGCACCTGTCCCTGGGGTTTTTTAAGGTGGAGGAATATTGCCTCCTGTGTGTACAGGCCAGATAGAGGAGGTGCGGCTCTGGATGGGTTAGTTTACATGTCAAAGGCTGAGCCCTTTGCTGTCTAACATTTGGCTAACCCCAGGCAAAAAGGTTTTTTAAGATGTCAAGACATCATAACATACAAAAAATTAAAAATATTTATAATGCATAATATTTTTAAAAATTAGCCAATGATAAAATTTGAGTTTAAACAAAAATAAGAATTATGGAAAACCTGTATTTTACTATTGTGACCTTGACAGTTTCCCAGTACTTAAAGATCTTTTCTTTTTTAAAAATGTTTTCTGATAAGATTGATGGTGTATTAATTAATATGTTTTTAAGATATTGCATAATGAAAGCTGTCAATGTTTGGAAAATCTGCATTAACTCAGTGAGACAATATTTTCCAAATGACTAACGCATGCTGTTACAAAATCATGTGTAGTGAAAAGACTCATTCAAATTGCAAGATAGACTAATGGATTTTAATGTAACAGAATATGAAAAGTTCGTTAATATCAAGTTGCAGGTTGTACACTACAACTAATCTATATAAATTACCACTTGTCAAGTTTTGGTAAAATATCAGACAAAAATAGCACAATTATCTGAAAAAGCTATTAAAATAACCCTCCGTTCTACAACTACTATTCTGTGTGACACTGGATTTTATTCATGCTTTTCAATGAAAACAAGGTGTAATTAATTGAATGCTAAAGGAAATAGGAGAATTCAGCTGACTTCTGTTAACCCAGATATTAAAGAGATTTTCAAAAACAGAACAATTCCACTCTTCTAATTAAATTTTTGTCTTAGTAAAGAGTTATTTTTCCTAGGAATATATTATTTATATTTACATATAATGGGTTGATTTTTATTTTTAAATTAATGAATAAATACTATAAACGTTTTAATTTTAGGACAATCATTGTTGATATGCACGTAAAATCCAACTGTTTGGTATCCTCAAGAACTTTTTTTAGACTTTATTTTTTAGAGACAGTTTAAGTTCACAGCAAAATTGAGTAGAAAGCACAGTGAGTTCCCATATACCTTTGCCCCTACCCATGCACCACCTCCTCTGCCATCAACATCTTGAATTAGAGTGATACATTTCTTATAACCCATGAACCTACCCTGACACATCATTATTATTCAAACATCATTTTTTTTACAAGGGTTTACTCTTGGTAGTGTACATTCCATGGATTTTGATAAGCTTATAATTATATATAATTATATATATATATATATATATATATATATATATATATACACATATATATATATATATATATATATATGCACCATTATAGTATCATGTGGGATAGCTTCACAGCCTTAAAAATCCTCTGTGTTTTGTCTATTCTTTTCTCCTTCTCCCCAGTCTCCGAAACCACTGATATTGTCACTGTCTCCACAGTTTAGCCTTTTTCAGAATGTAATTTCAGTTGGAATCATACAGAATATAGCCTTTCAATATTGGCTTCTTTCACTTAGTAATGTGTATTTAAATTTCCTCCATGTCTTTTCATGGCTTGATAGTTCATTCCTTTTTAGTGAAGAAAAATATTACATTGTCTGGATGTACCACAGTTTATTTATTCATTCACTTACCAAAGGACAGCTTGGTTGCTTCTAGGTTTTGGCAATTATGAATAAAGCCGCTGTAAACATTTGTGTGGGTTTTTGTGTATACCTAAGTTTTCAGCTCATTTGAGTAAATAACAAGGAGCCTGATTGACGGATCACATGGTAAGAACATGTTTAGTTTTGTAAGAAACTGCCAGCTGTCTACCAAAATGTCTGTACTATTTTGATTTTCACCAAGAATGAATGAGAGTTCTTGTTGCTCCACAGTCTTGCCAGCATTTGGTGTTGTCAGTGTTTTGGATTTTTGTGGATTCTCAATAATTTTTAAAAGTATAAAGGGATTAGCAAAAATAAAAATAAAACCTAAAATTTATAAAAAGTATAAATGGGTTCTGAGACCAGCAGGTTTGAGTACCACTGCCCTAGAGGATGGCCAAGTATAAAGATGGAAGGAACTTGAGTCCTAAATTATCAAGCAAAGCAGCCTTTTCAGCCTAGAAAAATCAAGCCTCAGTCTTACTTAATCTACTATATTTTGGCCTCTTTATTACAGAAGCTCAGCCTTTACCTAACTGTCACAGTCATGTTAGAATGGGATTCTTCATGCTTCAGTTCCAACTGAGGCACTAATATAATAGATATTGATAGCAAAATGTAGTGTGAGGCAAATCTGTACAGGGCGACTTGAGTAAAGAAAATTTCTGAGACCCAGTTCCCTGACTTAGCAGATCAAGGACATAAAAGTGTTGAGAGTATGGAAAGAGAATGAAAATTGACAAATTTATTTGAAGAGAGGTTTTCTTTTCTTCTTCTTCCTCTTCCTCTTCCTTTTCCTCCTCCTCCTCCTCCTCCTCTTCCTCCTCCTCCTCTTCTTCTTCTTCTTCTTCTTCTTCTTCTTCTTCTTCTTCTCCTTTTTTTGTGATCTGAGACTGTATCACCTGCCTTTGGGAGAAGGTGGCAGGGGATTACTCAACCCAAGGGGATTCTAACCCAAGTTTAGTGAAAGAAGTGAACACTTGGAAGGCTTTGAAATGTGTTCCCTTCAGTTGTGAGACATAGAAGACTGATGTCTGACTCATGTCTGAGAAAACTAAAGTGAACTGTGGTCTGGGTCTGATTCCTGCTCAGAAAGTCTTGAGGGAGAGACAAGGGATGATTGATTAATTGCTTTGGTGGTGATTGCTGCTGCTTTGGGATTAGCCTACCTTTGAGACATTGTTGAGGTAGATGGTACATATGTGAGTGTTTCCAATGGACCACATGTGGCCTACATGGGAGCAATCCAATGTGAGTTCTGCATATGTCCAATAGGCCTGTTGGTGTGTGGAGGAGTCCTCAGCAGAAGGAGCCTGGAGGTGTAGCTGAGAAAGGAGTTATAATTGACCACCTGGAGGAGACGTGCATTCTTCCAGGTAAGGGGACTGCAGGAGGGAACGGCACAGTGGTAAGCACTGAGGAACCCACGAAAGCCTCACCACCAGAGAGAGGAGTCACTTTAATTACCTACTGGGACCATGGAGAAGGAGGCCAGGTCATGATAAGTTAGTCCTTTCTCATCCCTTTCCCTTCTTCCCTCCTCTGAACTATCACACGAGGGCTAGAAGCTTACTATAGGGCTGGGAAGCAATGTGAACAGATAGAGAAGCCACACACATGCACCCTTGTCATTGCAGACTTCTAGCCTGAATCTGGAGCTGGGAAGAGAAAAGCAAACATAAAGTCAAGTTTGGAATTTTAATTATTTTGTGAGACTGGACAATTAGCATTGGTATGAGACTTTTTTGTGACTTAAATTCATTATATGACTACAATTAAAGTGTGAATTAAAAAAGCCATGAGCCTGCTATAGTTTTATCCTGGTCTAGGAGATTACCCAACTGAATCTATTTTAAAGAGATGATAGGGAACCAAAAGTAAAGTTGTATTTTAATTATATCATATATCATGCATGCATTTTCAACATACCCAATATTAATATAATCTGTTTTGTGTCTCTATGTTTTGATTTTTTACATTTTCTTAAAGAGGGTACATTTCTTTTTTTTTGTTTTCCCCCTTCTTCTGCCATCCCCGCCTCCTGTTCAAGCCGTTGTTTCTCACTCTAGTTGCGTAGGACACAGCTCCCTGGCCCATGCTGGTATTATGAGACTTGTGCTCCCCCTGGCTGAGGCAGTCGGTCTCCGGTAGTGGGTCGGCCGCTCACAGCCGCTCACGGCAGCTCTCGCCAGCTGCTCACACTGGCTGCCGGCCCCTCGCACTGGCCACCGGCCACTCCTGGCAGCACACAGCAGCGTACAGTGGCCCAGCAGCCCACAGCAGCTCATGCCAACCTCCGGCTGCTCATGGCAGCCCAGCTCCAGGGAGAGCCCTTGTTCACAATCTTAGTTGTAGGGGGCACAGCTCACTGGCCCATATGGGAATTGAACTGGTGACCTCGGTGTTAGGAGCCCAGTACTCCAACCACCTGAGCCACCAGGCTGGCCCCAAAAGAGTACATTTCTAATCATCAATAGTTAAGAAAATAGCTCAAATGATTTGCAGGTTTGTGCAGAAGTCAATGAGTTTAGTTTGGACATGTTTGCTTTGAATTATTTGACAAGTGGACAGATCGATTGGATGATTTATATTTACAGCTTCAGGAAAGTATTGGATATATAGTAAGGATTACATAAGTGTTAGCTATCATAATAATTATTATTTTGGATGATTTCATAATAATAATAATGATTTAAATCATTAATAATAATGATTTAAAAAGGAGCAAAGTAAGCAAACAAAACCGCCAGCTTCCCTGTCTGGGGTAGAATGTATTTCCTAATTTCTTCCCTTCCCACCTGGATTTGAAGCGTTAGATTCCACATCCTTTGAGACTGTAAATCCTGGATATATTTCTGAGTGCTACAGATGTTAATCACTGTTAAGACACTATTCTTGCAATTAATAGAGCTTTCTTCCCAGTAAATTATAATCTAGTTCACTTTATATTAAATATACTTTGTTGGCAGTGACATTATGTAAATGTTATTATTAACTTAGTATATTTTGACTATCGTACTGCAAATTAGAGACAATTTAAATGTTTTTTTAAACTTTATTATGTTGTACTTTTGCTGAGTACTAAAACATGCAAAGTGCATTTGAAATGCATCACTAACTAAGTGTTATCACCATTTTGTTATGCTAATTGAGCTTTATTTTCTGGAAAACATTTCCATATTTTGATTCAATTCTTTAAAAAATGAGTTTGGCAAAGATGAAAGGCAATTAATTTTGATAGAATATCATTTTTATTTGCAAATTTTATATACAGTAATTTAAAGTGCTCTGTAATTCTTGAATAATTATATAATAAAACAATATTGAGAGTTGAAATTCCAAATCTTGGAAAAAAACAGCATTTGCTTTTGGCTTAATTGATTCACACTATTTTATAAAATCACCGTATTCCTATACATCATTAATCTTTTACTATGAACTATCCATAGAGGAAACAAGAGTCTTTTTTTTTCTCTTTTGATAAGCAATAGTTTGATTAAAGTTCCCAAAAGTACAGGAGAAGATTAGGTTAAGTCATACATCTATTTAGTCAATAACTGCTTATAAAGTACCAATTAGGAGCTAGGAATTTGTTACGATACTGGGATTATTAAAAACAACAGCAACAAACCACCTTCACCGACTTTATGTTCTCACAGGGTAAACAGATAAAACCATGTAAATGACAAAATCAATAATATGACTTTGAGAGTAGGGCAGTGCTATGAGGTAATGGCACAGAGAGCAACTCTTCCACTATTAAAATGACTGTTTTTCTTTTATTTCATTTGAAAAAAACTTGTATCTCATATTTTATCACCTGTCTTGATGTTCAATAATAATTTATGAACATATTTATTAAGCATACAATTTGTGCTAGGCTCTCCGTCAAGCAATTATAAGCATTATCTCATTTACTCCTCAACACTTCCTGAACAGTGGGTGTTATTAATGTCTGCATTTTATACATGAGGATGCAGAAGCTTAGAAAGATTCATGGTCTTCCCTCAGGCCACAAGGATTAGAAAGGCACGACTGGAATTCAAATATAAGTCAACATGGTTCTAGAGTTGTGCTGTTCAATATGGTAGCCACTAACACATGTGGCTATTTAAATTCAAATTAAGTAAAATTTAAAATTCAGTTCCTAAACCACACTAGCCTCATTTCAAAAGCTCAATAGCCATATATGGCTAGCAGCTACCCTATTAGACTATATGGATATATAACATTATCCATAATCTTCTATAATTGCAGAAAGTTCTATTGAACAGCACTGCCTAGAGTCTGGCTCTTAACCACTTGACTGTACTCTGTACTGCCTCCCTCTCACTACATAGAGAATTATTTAATGAAAATGTTTAGGTTTTTAGGCTTTGACTTACAGAAGAGTAGTAGAAATATTTCTTTAGGGTCTTGCATTGGGCCTAAATATTTACAGTTACGAGATTTTTCTATATCCAACTTCTTCTTGTCAGGGGGTGGTGCTTTCTTTTTCTTTGGAGAAATCCAAAGTTTTGGCATTATTCTATTACTTATATGCCTGCTTTAGAACATTGCAAGTATTGTGTTACCCAGTTTTGCTCCCAGCTACCTCTCAGTACTACCCAAGGTGCCGCACCATTGATACCCTTTCTCCACTGAGCCCAGGGTAGAGAGAAGGAACAAGCTCCGTTTCCTCTCACCATCTGCTTCCTTTAGTATCACTAAGGCACTGAGATTGGAAATTATGTATTTAGTTCATTTAATTAATTGATTAATTTAAATTATTTTCTTTCTACTCTAACTAACTTGGAGATTTGTTATTTTAAATCTATATATCAAAAGGTTGAGGCCAAGAACTCTCTTAAAAATCGTCTCATTCACTCTCTTCCATTTAAAAAATTTTTGCCTGTTTTATTTATTCTTTTAATTTTATTTTTTATTTCAGCTTTATTGAAGTATAATGGACATATAAAATTGTAAGATATTTTAAGTGTACATTATGGTGATTAGCTGTGCATATACATTGTGAAAGGATTCCCCCATCTAGTTGATCAACATATCCATTCTCTTGTATATTTATCTTTTTGTGTATGAGAACATTTAAGTTCTCTCTTAGCAAATTTTGATTCTACAGTACAGTGTTATACAATCACCATGTTCTACATTAGATCCTCAGACCTTATTCATCTTATAGCTGATAGTTTGTACCTTTTACCAACCTCTCCCTATTTCCCCCACCACCAAGCCCCTGGCAAACACCATTCTACTTTCTATTTCCATGAGTTTGGCTTTTTTAGATCCCACGTATAGGTGATACCATGCAATATTTGTCTTTCTCTGCTTGCTTATTTCACTTAACATAAAGCCCTCTGCCTACCTTTCTGTTCACCCCCACTCTCTGAGATCAGCCATGTAGAACAGGTCTGGCTTCCTTCAACAGAAGCTCTTTGCATATGGTCTTCTCCTCTGGTCAGTCTTCCCCACCCTCACATCCACCTACTTACCTATTCAATTCTTACTTATCCTTCAACTCTGAATTGAGTCAACACTCCCAGACCAAACAAAGTCTGGGATAAAGCCCTGAATTATAAGCTGGCACATGGCTACTTGGGTAAAAGACTATATTTCTCAGCTCCCATATAGCTAAGTTTGGCCATGTGGCTAAGTTTTGGCCCATGGGATGTAAGTAGAAGTACATCCCATGTTTCCCTGAGAATAAGACCTAACTGGAAAATAGGGCCTAGCATGATTTTTCAGGATGACATCCCCTGAACATAAGCCCTAATGCGTCTTTTGGAGCAAACTTTAATATAAGACCTGGTCTTATTTTCAGGGAAACACGGTAATTGCAACTTTCTGGAAGTGTCTTTAAAATGAGAACACGTGTCCTTTTCCTCCGCTTCTTCCTTACTATTGGTAGAAACTTGGATAATGCAGCTCTTTTGAAACATGAAGTGACCTTGGGATAGCAATCCTATCCATGGCAGAGCAAGAAGATGGAAGGAATCTGGGTCCTTAACTCTGTCAATTATCCTACTGGCCTGACTACCCAGACTTCTTAGAGGGAAAAATATAAATATCCTTCTCTCTTGTTTAAGCCACTGTTATTCAGTTGTTTTTTTTTTTTTTCTGTTATTCACAGATGATCTAATCTTAACCCATAACCTTGAGGTGTTGGAAGTCTAGAAGTGGCCTAGCTAAATCCACAGAGCTCTTCAATTTTAATGTACTTTATTACCAGTTATTTCTTTGTGAATGGTTAGAGAGGGGAGGCAATTGGTAACAGGAAGTTCTACTGGTTGCCTGTGGTTTCAATTTAGCACCTCTATGAAGCAACTGACATGTCTTACCAGGATAGGATCCATAGAAAATGTTCAGGCAAAGTATGAAAACTGAACTATTGTATAATAACTTTAAAAATATTCTACATAGCCAATCTTTCAGTTAAGTAAAGCTTCCTTTCCTGAGGAGAAAACAGGATATTTTGATGGAGTGGATGTCACAGGGAAGAAAGAATCTGGAAGTTCCATGCCTTTCACTTAGTCTACATGGATTCTGGTGAACTATTAGCAGTACTTTGAAAGGTAAAAAGCCCTGGGTAAAACATACGCTACATACCATAATTTCACGTTTCTTAGGCTATGCCACTTTGAGGCAGTGCTTTTCAAATTTTTTCTGAGCCATGGAAAACTTTCTTAAGTAAAAACTTACTCAGAAGCCATACATATATAAAGTTGTAGGCAAACAGCTGTTCTGATTGGCAGACAGACACCAGGGGTAGAGGCCCCTCCCTGAATGCCCTCCAGAGCTCCTTCCAGTTGTGCCTCCTGGAGGGATTTTAGCACAGCACCTTAGGTTTCCAAGGAAGACAGTTTGAAAAACAATTTTGGAGACCTTAAGGGGGGCACAGTAACAGTTAAAAAATAGTATATTTCTAACTCTACTCTGACCTCTGGTCAAAATCTATCCCTGCTGGGGTTCTTCCTAAATTTTCCATGCATTTCTGAATGGTATCAGCTAAAATGTCGCCTCCTCAGAGAGGCTTTCTCTAATTACCCTGTGCGGAAGTAGCCTCCTCAATTACTGTTTGATATATTTACATGTAGGATTTTTCACTCTCAGCAATGTTGCTTATTTATTCACCAGTGTGTCATCTCCTTCCTCCTTGTAAGATGAGCTCTATGATTGTGATGTCTTTGCTTTTTTGCGGCTCTATCCTCAGTACCTGGCATGGTGTTTGACATAGCAAAGGTGTTCAGTAAATAATTTTTTGCAAATATATTAGTTTCCTTGGATTGCCTTTAAAAAGCATCACAAGTTGGGTGGCTGTAAACAACAGAAATCTATTCTTTCACAGTTCTGGAGGCCAGAAGTCTGCAATCGAGGTACTGGCAGGGTTGTGCTCCATCCATAAGGTATGGGGGACTGGGCAGGTATCCTTCCTTGCCTCTTCCAGCTTCTGGTGGCCTTAGGCATTCCTTGCCTTGTGGTTGCATAATGCCAATCTCTGCCTCGGTGTTCAAATGGCCTTCTCCTCTATCTCTCTGCATCTTTCCTCTGTGTCTCTTATAAGATCAATTGCCATTAGGGCCCACACAGATAATCCCAGACGATCTCATCTTGATATCCTTAATTTAATTACATCTGCAGAGATCTTTTTCCAAATAAGGTCGTGTTCACAGACTAGGCGATGGGGGCTTGGGCATGGGTATATATTGGGGGCGGGGGGCACCATTTAACCCACCGTGGCAAGCGCACCTGAAGAATGCATGAGTGAACAAATTAACTAGGCCCTTGGCTACCTGTGTTGTCTGCCAATTCCTCTTCTGCTCTGGCTGTCTGGGACGATGTTTCCTATCACTGCTGATATCCAAAATGATAGCTCTAACTCCAGTGATCACTGGAGCAGGGCAGTCGTCAGGGACAGCAAGAGACACTAAGGTTATGAGTTTCTGAAGGTGGGGGTCCTTAAGGACTCTGCCCAGGCTGAGGGCTCCGGGCGCTGCTAAAGCTGCAGAGCCTTGTTTCCTAGCAGACGTCATACCTGCTAACTTGTTATCTTCTCTAACTACTGAAGCGGGAGTTAGCTTTGGGCCTCCTCATTGCAAGGAAAGAGTTGAGGCTTGGAGGGTTAAACTGGAGATTAATTCAAGTGACAAAAACTACGTTATGTTAAAAATCCCCGCCACATCCCTCTGTGAAACAAACTTGTATTCCCTCCATCTTTCCCCGAAAGGAAAAGTTTCTATCCAGGAGTGTCTTGGTACTTGGGGTAAATAAAGCTTTGTTGCGTCTGTCTCTATTCTCCGACCTGCAGTCTAGGTTAAATCATTTATTACTTATTTTCCCTAGGGTTAGAGGAATAAAGACTCAGGAAGCAGAAATGCACAAGCTACAACAGATGGTTTACGAGGAGGCCTCCCTTGACTTATTGCTCTTTCTTCTCCTGTGTCTGTGGGAAATGATTTAAGGAGTGGGCCCCTGTCTGCAGTCACAGTGACGCTGTCCTTTTGGAAAGTGGGGCTCATCGAGGACACACGATCCTCAACCTGCTGGCTCTGCCTCTTGCTTTCCTGATGATGGTTACAAAGAACATTTCAGATCTCTCTCCCAGTGTGAAGCCGTCTCTTTGATGTCCATGTCCCATGTAACTCCAAGTTCCAAACTGAGTCCTCTTCAGGAGGTTACAGAGTGGTTGCTTTCTTGCCACTAACTTCCCAGAGAAAACCTTGATCACTGGGGAGAGAAGGAAGACAAATATAATTGAAGCTCAGGTATTTTTCCCAAGGCTACAAGCTTTCTTTTCTCAAAGGAGCCTATGACTCCTGATGGCCACTGGGGGTCCCCAGCAGGCTTTTTTAATGTACCGGAGGCGCCATACTCCTCAGCCCTCCCGTGGGATCCCACGGTTGCCTGGGGCAGAAACATTAAGCTGTGACGTCAGCCAGCAAGGGAGCCTCGCTGCTGTTGTGCCCTAAGGTATAGCTAAGCCTCTGAGGAGAGGGCCTTGTGGTTACCGTGGCAGCCCAATTTTCAGCATAAATCATTGCCCTAATGTTATTTTAATGTGCTTTGGGGCCCTGGTGGGTAGAATGGGTGGCAAGGGAACAGCATTTAATTTCCTTTGGGGTCTGGAATGTGCCGGATGCTCCTCAAGTACTTGAGTGAATAAGAAAAGGTCTGTAATCCTTGCAGTACCACCCAGCTTTGGGGGCCTTTTCCTTGTTTGGCAAACTTCATGGCAAAGTTAAATTTTTCTTAGAGGAAAAGAAACAAGAAAACAAACATTTGTTAAATGTCTAATATGTACTGTAGGGGTTCAGAACAGGTCTCCCCAAGATGTACCACTTTGGCAAGTGAATTATTTTGAGCTGAAGGCCATTGCGACTGAGGGTGCACGAGAAACTTCTGCTTCTCCCTTAAAGCATCTAAATTAAGGGCTTTGCCCGTAAAAAGAATTATTACCAGAAAAAAACTTTTTATGAGCTATCTCAAGGGCAAGGTGAACTTCCAATTATTGAACATCTGCTCTTCTTATAGGCCTGTGGTGACCTTCCTCCCCTCTGGAAACCCCAAGGCACCTTACCTCCTCCTTATTTCAGAATGTCATATCTACTTACTTTAACTGTCTCTGAACCTCTCCTGTACGTGGGGTCTTGGACTCTCTCATGTATGTGGGGTTCCCATACATACATATTTAATTAAATTTGGTTATTTTCTCTTGTTAATCTGTCTCATATCAATTTGATGGTTAGACCAGCCGAGAGAACCTAGAAGGAAATTTGTTTCCTTCCCCATAGCCCGGTACCATATACTTTACATTCATTATGTTAGTTAATCTTCAGAATCACCTCATGAGGTTGGGGTAATTGTTCCAGATGCGCAGATTAGGAAGAAGACATCCAGAGAGACTGAGCTACTGGTATCCTGCTAATCAATGGCCTGGTTGGGTCACAGTCCTGCTCAGTCTGGATGCACGTGTGTTATGGTATTTGTACTCTATTCTTTAGCCTTTGGTTTTATTGCAAGGGCTCTTGAAAAAGAGTCTATTTATAGTTTTACCTGAGGTTTTTCAAAGTATATAACCAAATCCATATCTATAAAGGTGAACTAGCATTTTTCTGGATAATAAAATTAAAGTCTAAACTTAAACAAATGCTTATTAAGCACCTTTGATCCACTAAGTCTGCTGGAGGTTCAGTTGAGGGTCTCATGTACTTCATTCAGGACAAAGAAAACAAAAACAAACAAACAAAAAACACTGCTGTTGGGGAAAATGTGTTATTTTGTCTGGATGACCTACATTGGCTGTGTCTGCAATGAGCCAGTAGAGGCAAGAGAACAATTATCTGATAAATCGGTGCAGAAGAGAAATTCATGATTCTTTCACCACATCATCAAATGATGGGTAGCTTGACAAAGAAGAATGTACCAGACTTAAAACATGGCAAACAGTGCCAGGCAATATTCAGGAAATTCAGCAACAAAAGAAAATAAGGGTCTGTTTTAGTCAGTGCTGTCATAAGGATCAGCTCAGTGCCTGGCACAGAGTAGGCTCTCCATAAATGCTGACCCAAAGTTAAGAGATGTTTTTAAAATTGTTGCTGGACCCACCCTCCCTTCAGCAGAAATCACATTGGTGTGGACTCAATTCAGTCTGCCCTCCACATGAAAGAGTAAAATAAGAAACCAAACCTGAACACCTCAAACACCACAGTACCTTCTTGTACCCCTCTCACGTTGTTAACAGAGTAAGGGTTTTGGCTACTAATTGTCGCTCAGTGCTCACATATTTACAGGAAATCTGCCTCATTCTCAAGACTACACCTGCTACACGATCTAGTTTTATCATGCAGAGATTTTAAAGATTTGTGAAGGTGAAATGACTCTGAAGTCCCTTAGATGAGGCATCTTAAATGGCCTACCTCTTCTGGGATTCAAGGGAGCTGAATTAGAGGAAGAAGGGCTGGTGACCAAAATATAAATTGTGTAATTTTTAGTCACAAGTTTTGTACATAATTGAAGCTTAATCACGGTCATCATAGGAGAAAATGGTAATGATGAAATTTATTTGTATTTATGTTACCATCTCCCCACCAAAAGTCCTGAACTATTCACTCTCAGTAGTTCCTTATACAATAGATAAGTCAGTAGGACTCTTTGAAAAACCTTAATGCCTCTTATGCAAAGGAAAACAAACTATTAAAAGGAAAAAGAAGATCTGAAATGGAAAACTCAAAGGCAGAATCTTAATTTCATATGTGCTCATAAGTGCTAGGAGGTGATACATTCAGTAAGATGCTTAGAAATTCATAATTGTGAAATTGACAATGTCAATCTTTTCTCCTCACTTTTTAATTTGTAAAAGGGGAATAGTAATAACATTTACTATTTATTGGGTGCTTGCTACGTATCAGGCACTGGCCTGACCTAAACTCTAAAACAATTTCTCTTAATCCCTAGAAGTTAGCTTTTATTGTCCTCAGGTGTAGGAGGAACAAATTTAGAGAAGTTAAATACCTTTGCTAACCTTCCTACAGCTAGTGAGTTTTGATGGTTCCTGAATTATTGGGAAGATTTGCTAACACAGGTGGTCTTACTGTGCTTTTTCATTGGAATATGTGGTTAAGTGTGAAATAGTGGTGACTTTGACCAAATAATAGCTATAATTATTGAAAGTCTACTGTGAACTAGTTTCTTCACACCTATCACCTGTTAAGTTTCACCAAAATATTTACAAGAAAGATTTTTATCTTTTCCTTTTCACAGAGGAGGAAACTGAGGCTTACATTGCTGAGAAGTATATAGAGTGAAACCTGTCTTAGTCTGGCTCTAAAGCCTATGTTCTTTCCCCCTTGCACGCCCAGGTTTCTTGTGAGGATGATCCCAAATGCCTGACTATTTGCATAGGACAAACTCTCCCTGGTGGAAGTGAGAGGGGAGCATAATCAATGTTATCAATGTTCCTGTGTGAGACTCAGTCCGTTACTGTTTCAAGAGAGCCCTCCGCCCTTGCTCCTTACTTTTTTTGCCATCTTCTGATCCTTAACCAGAGACCCTAAATATGCATCTTCTATTTGTGACTCTGTTTTTCTGTTTTGCTCATTAATAAAAATAGCTGAAAAAACAAACAGTAGGATAACCCCAAAAATCTGAATGAACAACATACCCACAGTGTCTCTTTTTTGTTTTGTTTTGTTTTGTTTTCTTTCCTGTTTTAGACTCCCTGGGTGGTTAGCAAAATCTACCAGAATATATCTTACTTGTTTTTAGGATCTGTCAGAAAATTGTTATGTTGTCTTGGATCTTGAGCCTGCTTTTTAGCCCACACCCTTGTTTGGCATGAGGTGAACCTAGGAATAAAAGAATAAACAGTTGCTTGTATAATATTTCCATAGAAAGGAAGTTATTTCATGACACCCAAATGGAGTAACTTTGCTTCTTAATCCAGGATGACTGAGGGTGCCAAACCTTCTCAACTCTGGAGCCAAGAGACTGCATTCTCTCACAGCCTTTAGCACCCCGGTTTTTCCTTTAACATTATGAGTTTATTTGTTTAGTGTTTTTCCATCCCATTATGTGGGAAGCTTTATGATAGTGGGGATCAAATTTCCTAACTGTTTAATCCTATTCAAATTCTCTTAGGTTCAGATTCATGCCTATGGATCATTTTCTTTAACCCGGATCACAGTCCTTTCTTTTAGGGGAAAAAATATTCCATAGCTTAATGTGATTGATACTTTTCAAAGATAGTTGTCAACAAATCCTCCCCTTATCTATGCACATGTCACTTTTACATCAAGAGGTGGATTCTATTTCCTTTTCCCTGAATCTTGACTGGCTTTGTGACTGGCTTCGTCCAACAGGATGTGGCAGAAATGATGTTCTGTCAATTCTGGGCCTAGCCTTTAACAGACAAGCAGCTTCTGCTTTTGCTGTCTTGAAACGGAGCTGCCATGCTGTAAGGAGCTCTAGGCTATCCTGCTGAAGAGGAAGGTCATGAACAAAGGGCATGGATGATCAGAAACCATGCAGAAAGAAAAAAAAAAGTGAAGGAGAACCAAAATAAAAATACTCCAATCAAGAGCTAGTACCCTACACCCCCCCGCCCCCCGCTCCCCCTTAAATACAAGAGTGAGGACTCCTTGGAATTTCCGGCCTAGCCCCTCTACCTGCTGAATGCAGCCTCATACATGACTCCAACCCACACCACATGGATCAGAAGAACTGCCTAATAAACTGACAAAACTGGGAGCAAGAATACATCAATGTTTAAGCCTCTAAGTATTAGGATGGTTTGTTACACGGCAGTTAGTAACTTATACATTTACATACTTAAAATTCCTTTTTATCGTGTAGTAATTAATAGATCACAATGAATATAGGCTACAATGTGTACGGGAGGTAAAATTTCTCCTCTACACCCTTAGGATTTCTGCTGAGACAGACATAAGACAGATTAACAGGAGAAAAGCATACAAGTTTTATGTAATAAAATTTAAATGTATATAGGAAAGCCCACAGGAGACTGAAGACCCAAAGAAGTGATTGAGCGTAAGTGCTTCTATAGTGGGTTGAACAAAGAGGCAATTGTGGAAAAGTCTCTCCACTAAAATATGTGGGGTGGCTAAAGGAAGACAAGAGTTATTTTAACAAGATCTATTTATACTGATACCTCTTGGGCACTACTCCTTGTCTCAGGTGAGAAGAATGTTTTTTTTTCCTTCTGGTATAGGAAGGGCATCTTTCACATGGGAGTTTCATCTCCAACTTTCAGGAAGAAAAAGGAAGGTTAGTGTGCCCTTCTTATATCTGCTATTTGTCAAGTGGTTTTAAAACTCAAAATAATCAATATACCAAAGCAGCATATTTTGGGTTTGTGTGTTCTGAACCTCTCCAAATGCATGATAATAAAATAAGCACTTATGTGAGTCCTCCACATAAGAACTAGAATATTTTCAATGCTATTGAAGCTAAATCTGTGGCACAGTTGAGGAAATCACTATTCTCAATTGATTAACCCTTTGCTTTAAAAAATAACATGATCATTTATCTTTTATCAAATAACATCACAATTTAGTGAGACAGGCATCTTTGGAGAAAGCTGTGTTTTGAGCCCTGTCTCTGCCAACCTCCTAAAGGGAAGGGTGTAGGTGTATGGGGATTGTAGCTCCTTAACTTTGAAACTAGAGAGGGAGAATATAAGAGGAAGACTCAGAAAGCTGCAGCTGAGGTGTTAGTGGATACAAGTCTGTCTCAGCAGGGAAACCTAGAGGATGAGAAATGAACTAACAACTGCTTTGGTGTGGAGATGTGGTTTCAAGTCCAGGTTGAGACTCTGAATGAATTTTGTTATAGAATGAATTAAATGTTCTTACTTATGTAACAGAGTGAAATGATCCAGCTCTTTGACTCTGTCTTAATTCTAGCCTGCATTTCTCCCATGGCCTTTAGGCAAATAGCTCCTGCTGTACTCGTAGACATGCTAATCATTAGAGGAATTCTGCTTGGGCTTGAGTTTTTAAAAGAACAGCTCCTTGCCAGAAGTTACCTCTCCTGAAGAAGTGGGGGAAATATGTGCAGAAATAATGATTGTTTGTCAAAGATTTGCAGGAGTCTCAACATGGACTCAAGACTGGACTCAAACCAGCACTGGTCAACAGACCGGGAACAAAGAGATTTAGAGATTTCACAGTTTTCCTTGGATTCTCTTTGGTGCCCAGATGACTGTAGTGGTCAGTCACCTCTTGCCCCCCCCATTCTCCCTTCCTCTGACATAGAAGAAGGCTGACTTCTGGGTGGGCTGTCATGAGATGGATTTGTGGAAGCCCTAAGAATCCCCATCTTCTTGAACTGGCAACTTCTCAAACAATAAGCCTTTCCTTACTCCAAACTCTGACGTATGGCATATTGGCCTTTTAAAGTGTTGGGCATGCAAACTTTTTGAACAGTTAACACTTCACATCAAGTCTGTGGGCTGGTCTGAGAAAAATGCCAACATTGATAATAGTTTTTAGTGGAAGATCCATCAGAGTTTGACTTACTAATTTGGAGTCCAACCCATTTGTAAGCTGGGGACTGCTTGTGTCACTATGTGTCGAAGCTTGTAGATGATAAAGTGAATACTTTCATTCACAGGCTCCTTGGGATGTGCTGTCTTTCTGAACAAAAGAAACTTACAGACGTCTCAGTAACACCTGCGGATGCATTGGTCACTGGCCTATGGCTACCCAAACCTTATCATTGGGTTCACCCAGAAAGACCAGCTTGTCGTGACAAGTATATTGTAGGTTTCAAGGGCAATTCTGATTTTTAAACAGGATTCCAGCATCAAATGCCTTTTTCATAATTTGTTTTTATTTAAGATAGGTGTACTATGTCTGAGATTTGAAGGTGGAAGGCTGGAGGAAGGTAATGCACGTGTGGAGAGCCCTGTTGCTTGAGCTCCTACTGGGGACAGTTTAACTGAAGAATAAGACTCCACAGGCTTGCATGTTGCTGAGGGATTACTGCAAATCTGGTTGCTGTCAGGGACAAAGAAAAAGGCAGAGTAATGTCAAAGCCCTGTTGCCCAGAATGTCTGGCTGCAAACATGAAATAGAAATTACAAAGGAGGAAAATGTCATTCTCGCAGACTTACAACAAGTCTTGACAGGGCTCCTCAGTATCTTTTTTTTTTTTTCCTCCTACAAGTAGCTCACAGCTCACATGCACGGGGAGAGAAGTCTATTTTTCTCTAAGGACGTTAGGAAAATAATTGTTCACCAAAGAAGGCTTATTCACATATCCCACATACAACCTTATATGGAATTTAGGAAGAAGCAACTTAGAAATCTTCGTATTGGAAACTATGATGGTTCTCACGTATAATAGAATCATGGATACTGAATCTTAGTAAAACAGTGTATCATGTAGATAAATGTAACATAATGTGCTTGAATATATATAAAATATTTTTTTTTTCACTAAAGCAATGAGGCCTAGGGGAAGAAATATGCATTTTACAATCAGACAGAGATAGTTATAAATTCTGGTTTGCCCCCTTGTTAAGTGTTTCTGGGAATATCATTAACAGTCTATCAGGTTTTCTAATCTAAAAAGTGGAAATAGAAATAACTACCTCATAGAGCCATTGTGAGGATAAAATGATGTCACAACATCCAGCACATGCCTGCACATATTGGGAGCTAAATGTTTATTTAACATATTGAACATTTAGTTTTCTAGTTGATACCATTTTCAGATGTATAGTGAGTTAAAAGAATATTTTCTTCTTAATCAAAATCAATTATTTGTGGTCAAAATATAATAAATGTTTAAAGTAAGTACAGAATTTTACTTTTGGTAGTGACCTACTTTGATGGGTTAAGGCAATATATTTATTTTGCATTTTCCTGCTAACTGCATTTCTCAGTTGACTATCCATCAGGGAATGAAAAGTCATGTTAAGACATAAAGAAATAAGGAAATTTCCACAAATTGTATGTAAATCTAAAAATAAAGACATGATGATAAGTAATAATAAAAAATACTAGATTAAATCGCAAACTTTTTTCTTTTTATATCCACCTCAAATAAAGCCAATCCCATTGCTTTTCATTTTGAGGAATCTATTGGCAATCACTACAGAAAAACAGGAAGAAACAGAAACAACAATACGAGGGAGGTTATAAGGCTTGGGACATGGTACAGTTCTAACATTAGGGTCTTTACACCCATCCTGACTCCCCTGCTGAAATGGTGTGTGGAAACTCCATACATTCTTTTCCCTCTACTTCTAGTATTGAGGGCATTTTGAAATTTACCAAATCTTCCCGTGTCTCCATTTTGTCATCTGACCACCTTTGCCAAAGGCCGTACACACTAATTCCTCCTTGATGGCTTTTCCCTCCAGTTCAGAAGATGCCAACAAGGCAGAACAAGAGGAGATAGGCCCCTGGTCTCAGTGGGGAACCTCTAGTCTCTAGGCAAAAACTGCATCATAATGTTAAGTTTCTGTCTCAAATATCCATATGAGTATCATACATAATCATTTTTACTTCAAAATATCTATGTCTGTATGTTGAAATATATTCATTTATTTAAAAATTTATTAAGTCCTATGAGGTGGCTTTGTGTAATACTATGTCAGGTTCACTAAACTGGAACTATGTTTTCCAGAATTCACCTGCATGTATGTTTCAGGATTAGGGTTGTCCACAAGAGAAATATGTATGAGATTTAAAAGACACAGACGACGCATAGCCATTTATTATATGCTTTGAAATTTGGTGCAGGACATCAGTCACTGTGGCAGCCTGTCAATGTTGTCACCAATCTGTTGGCTTATTTTGGAGACCAGCTGGGCCTGTAGCTTCTCCCGCTTTTCCTGGATTGCCTGCTTCAGCTTCTCTGTTTGCTGGGTGGGTGCATATGCTCTTCTATGTCAATGGCATTAGTTTCTCCTGCACGTCACCTCTGTCACTGAGGCTGAAAGTGGTGAGAGATAGATGCAGGCTCCAGTTTATCTTTGCTCTCTCCTACTTTCTAGCCAGTTATCCTTTTCAACTCCTATTCTAGCTCACCCTCACCTATGGCAACTTCACCCCCGTATCAGATGCAGACAGTTTTACATTACTTGTAGAGGTTCTGCTCTCTAGTTGACCTATGACCCACGTAGCCTGCACATGCCAGACACTATGCTGGGTTGTGGGCATAACAACAGTGAGCCCACTAAGTATTGACCTTCTCCTTAATAGAACTTAAAGTCTAGTTTAGGATATATTATTAACATACAAAAGGACTAACACATGGTGTTTTAAATTTTCAATCAAGGTCAGGATTCTTAATAATATATTTTTATAGCATTTTTTTTTTATTTTTCAAAGATTTTCTTATTACTTAATTACTATAACACGTCTTTACAAAGATGCAAAAAAGACTAAGTGGGGATTTAAGACTTCCCCTTAGCAGCATATTCTAAGACTAAGCAGGGATTAAGATGTCTCCTATCCAAACGTCCGACAGTTTGTAAGTGGCAGAAATATAATCTTCTGGTTTTTATTCCAGCACTTGCTTAAATGTAAAAGTTATAAAAATAAATCAAATTTTTTAGTTTCGTGGAGCAAATATTACTATCAGTTGTGTCTATACATTACCAAAATATCTATCAATCCAGAAAAAGATATAACTCTAATAGGATACTTGGTACCATGCAGAAAACTACATTGGATTTTTCAGTTTTCAAATAGTCATCTTGATGTCAAGGAGCTGTGACCATAAAAACATGAACCAATACAATGTCAGCTATCTTGGCAACCTTTGCTTTGATGCTAAGCTTCACATAATAGGCGCCTACACATTTCACTTTTAGACCATGTTGCCGCAGGAGATGCTGAGATTTGTGCTGAAACTTTCATTGGAGGTGATGCTCTCCAGTCTATCTACACAGGGTCATAGCTGGAGTGACAGACACTTCTGCTAATTATGCCACTTCGATGGAATTTGACCAACAGTGATAGTCAAGACAGTGTTTCCTCCAGAGCCTAGGAACTGTTGAGTGGGTCAAGCCAGTAATCCAGCCAGCAGCATATTCTGTCTCTGTCTTTGCGACCCAAAGCAGGGCCCTTGACCTCTGTGATGTCATTCCTGAGCTGTCGGAGCCTATGCCTATCATCCTCCACCTGTTCTTCAAAAATTTTTATAACAAAATTAATATGTGCTGATTTGCAAAATTAAACTCCATAGAAGTGTGTGGAGGAAAAGTAGAAGTTTCCTGTTCTACCCCACACCTCCATTCTACTCCCCAGAATAATTAGCCATCTATATCTATATCTATATCTGTATCTATATCTATATCATCATATATATCTATATAGCTATATATCTACCTAGATAGATATATAGATATAGACACATGTATTCAACAAGTATTTATTAAATGCCTACTGATTACCAGGCATTTCTTGGTATTGGAGTTATGGCAGTGAACAAAACAGAAAAAACAAATCATTGAGTCTTAGTCTGTTCAGGCTGCTGTAACAAATTACCATGGCCTGGTGGCTTCAACAACAAACATTTGTTCCTCCAGTTCTGGAGCGTGAAAAATGCAAGATTAAGGCGCCCATAGATTGATCCAGTGTTAGGTGAGAGCCTCCTAGTTTGCAGATGGCCATCATCTCACTGTGTTCTCACATGGCAGAGAGCAGAGAGAGGGAGCAAGCTCTCCTGTCTCTTCTCGTAAGGGCACTAATCCATTCACAAGGGCTCCACCCTCATGACATAATCACCGCCCAAAGACCCCACCTCCCAATACCACCACACGAGAGGTTAGGATTCCAACCAAGGAATTTTGGGGGGACGCAAACATTCAGTCCGTAACAGTTAACATTTAGCCCGTGGCAATATATGTACATTTATTAGTTAAGGTAGACCAACACCTGTAACACATAGACACCAAATATTTAATAGCTCCAAATTATAGAAATGTATTTCTGGCATATGTAACATGATTGGATTGTGAACAGTCACTCAGGGACTCAGAAAGATGGAGGTTCTACTACTATTAAGAGATGTGTTCAAAATTTGCGGAACAGTGGTCTTTATTTTGGTCAGCTGGAAGGGGTCATAGAGGAGAGCGTGGGGGTGGGTTTTTACCGGCTAGGCTTGGGGGTCAAGCGACACATCTCCATTTACATTTCATTGGCTAGAACTTTATGACCTCACCACACCATTTACTACCTGTGTGGCCTTGGGTAAATTACTTAACATCTCTGTGCCTCAAATTGCTCATTTATAAAAAATATTTGGGACACATTAAATTAGAAAAAGCTACTCCACGGCTGCTATGTTAACTAAATTATATAATATATGCAAATAAAACCTTTTGAACAGCTCCTGCGACAAACTAAGAGCTTAACATTGGCTGGGAAATACGGTCTACTTGTTTGGTAGGAAGAGGAAAGGAATATGCATTTTAGTGTTTAGTTGTTTCCGCTCAACAGGTTTAAATTTTTTCCTTTATACAAACAGGATTGAATTTTAGCTACTCTTCTGATAAATTTTTCTAACATAGTATGTTTAAAATATTTTTCCATGTTAGAACTATACATTTACTTATCATTTTAACAGCTATTTGTATTTACCTCCATTCCATGTGGATATACCATAATATATTTAACTCGATTGATATTTTAGTGGTTTCTAATTTTTAAATTACAAAACAAGACTTTGATGAATATTCTTGTTCACAGACTGATGCATAAATATCCTGTAATTCTTGGCAGTGAAATTCCTAACTTGTACTATCTTAATAGTTACATGGCAGCATTTGGCTGCCAAAAACAGGAAAATTACTCGTCTTTTATGAGGTTTTCCCATGGTTGAATTATAAATCCAGTTTTACCATTGTTACATTGTATATTATAAGCCAAAATAGGGGAATATTAAAAATGGTTAAAATTTTTTTAGGGACAAATATTAATAGTTCAATTTACAAGGAAATAAAAATGGCTAGCATTTATAGTGTCTATTTTATTTATTTTTACTAAAAGATGTGTCCATTTAAGAGATGAAGAAACTAAGTATTGGAGAATTTAAATAAATTGTCTCAAGTCACACAGGAAGTTTAGGGAAGAGCTGCTACTGGGACCTAGCTGGGCCTAATTCCAAAATCCCTTTTCTATGTAAATCCGCCCCTGAAAAGGAAAGTCATTGTTCTTTAGGACTCATTCTACTACTAATTGGGATTAGAGCAGGGGTGTCCAAACTTTTTTCAACGCTTTTTACCAAGGGCCATATGCCGTAAAATACACAGACAGCCGGGACACTCACTCGAGGTGAAGTACGTATTGCCTCACCTGGTTTATTTAAGTAAACTAAATATATTTTTGGAATTTGCTGCGGCCAATTAACAATGGATTGTGGGCTGCAGTTGGCCCGTGGGCCACAGTTTGGACACCCCTGGATTAGAGCTTTAATTGACAGCCTGCAGTGTCATCCCACCCTTATCCCTTGGCCGAGGTAGCTCCTACTTGTCCGTTGGTCCTCAGTTGACCTTACCTTTTCCAAAGCTGAGCGTGGAGATCTGCTCTGTGCTAGGTCAGCACCCAGCTCTCTGGTATATCCTCCCACTGCAGCATCACCCCTACTTTACTCAGACTCCCTCTTCCTTTGTGTCATCTGCCAGAACTGGGCTTCTCTAGGTGTGGTCTGCAGAGATCCTGTATAGAAATTACCTGGGATACTGGTTTAAAGTATGCTTTCTTGGCTTTGGGGGTTGGACCCAGTAATCTGCATTTTTAAATAAGCTCTCTAGGTATTTTTCTGCACAGTAAGATTTAAGAATCACTTTATTTAAGTTTCTTGAGAGAAGGGACTATATTATTCATTGCCGTTTCTAGGGGGCCTGATATTTGTTAAACACTCATTAAGTATTTCTTAGGAAAACAAATGATCCAAGTGGTAGTTCCTAAACAAAACCAGGTGCATAATGCTCATCTCTGTCTCCTTGGCACCTCACATAATTTTGGAACATTGTAGAAGCTCATTAGATATTTGATAAATGAAGTTTTAAATGAATGAATAAATGGCAAGGAGTTTAAAAGAGATAGGTTCTACTTATAATTTGTTATGTACTGATTCTATGACTTTGGGCAACTCACCAAACCTCAGAACCTGAATTTGCACATTAAATAGGTGGGATAATAATATTCATCCACATATCTCATTGTGGATACCAAACTACTAAACTACTTAACACGATGTATGGCATAGAGCAACTGCTGGATAGAATTGTGTTCACTATCATGATAATAATAACACCTGTAAAAATGCTCCATAAAGCACTGTGAAGATCTCAAGCACTATGATTACACTCATTATGCATTTAACCAAGCAGGCTGCCTAGACAATTGAACCTTGCGTTGTCCATTAGATGGGTGGTTTCTAGGAACAGCATCAGGCAGTGTTTGATGTACAAAGGGGTCCAGAGAAAGACAGGAGGTGAATTGCAGCCTCCACCTACGTGCTTCCTGTGTGGTCCAGCGGAGAAGGCTCTCTGCACCACAACAGTATCTGAACCGACTGACAGATTCTCGGAAGCGCTGGCAACTTTCCTTGAGGGAGCAGCTGCTGTCCCACGCGCTGCTGCTCAGGTCTGGAAGGGAAGGAGCTGATGAGAGCACACAAACTTGACAAGTGATCTCCATCAGCTTCTTGCCTTAAAGTGAAAATAAAAGAGAAATTTTACATGTGAAGAAGTCAATTTCAGGCCTTGGTTTTTGGTATTTTTCCAGTTTAGGTTTTTTTTTATCATTCTTCCGCTGACAAATTGCATTTGATCCATTTCAATGGGCTTTTCCATTAAAGTAACAAATAGCCAGGGCTTAAGGGAGCCCCATGTGTCTCCCACACACTTGCAAGGTGGTAGTGTGAATCTCCAAAGAAAATCTCAGGTTTAATGGATTTCATTTCTTTAAATGTGTTTTGAGGTTAGTATTTAGAGGTTTTGGAAGATGACAAAATTGTCTGATGGAAGGAAATAGCAAAGGACATATTTCAACTATAAGAGAAATCCTATAGTTGAGCAGATACTTCTAATCAAAATTAATGGGAAAAAATGACCACCTATAGAAAAAAAATCATTAGAAAGGTTAAACAAATTCCTATAACCATGTAACATAGCTGTCAAAGAAGCAAATATTAATTAGTTGACGTACTATATATATTTCAGGGCACCTGATCACTCATGCAGTCTTCTGGGGAAATCTACCCAATATAAACTCTGTGGTTTATGATCATGTTCTAGGGCAGATGACACTATCCCAAAGGTCAAGTCTACTTGGAGGAGGAATGGGCACCTTGTTCCAGAAAGGTCTTTATATAGGCTGACCAATGACCTACTACAGGTGTGGCCTGGCTCAGGGAAATAAGATAGCCAATCAGATTCTCACTAGTGGGAACACGTTCAAATAGGAGGAGGTTGGTGTCCAGCATATTGTGTAAATCTGAGCATGGTGTGGCCATCATGGCCACATGCAAATTGAAAATGTGAAGCCTGGCTGCTAGGAAAACTTGAGGCAGGTATACATGGAGGTCATAGTGGTCCCGAGAAGCTGACAGAGAGTAGCCACTGGTACTTAATGGCTCTCTGTTGCAGATCCCAGGAAGTTTGATTATTCTTTGCTCTTGTTCGTACTTTGCTCCAAGATTCCACTCTGTATAAAGTCTTTCCTCCTGAACTGGAGCGTGATTGGATAAATCTTCTTCCTTTCAACTGGTAAAAGTCTAGTTAGAGCTGTCAAAATGATTAGTCTCGGTTGCATTCCAGTGTAATGGTTAAGAACAGGGGCGCTGGAACCAGATTACCTCAGGCTGTAATCCCAGCACTGTCACGAATTGGTTGCGTGAACTTGGGTGAGTTACTTAAAATTTCTGAGCCTCATTTTCTCATCTGTGAAATGAAGCTACCTCATAGATTTTCTTGAGAATAGAGTGAGTTTATGCAAAGACACTATTTAAGTGTTAGTAAGAATTAAGTAGACACACAAAGAAAAAAATCATAAATAAGAGACTCTGGGAATGGAGGGAGAGAAAAAAACAGTGTGTTAAGGTTGCAATGATCTACATTTAGCCGAATCCAAGGCAACATCTCTGTCTTCAACTCCCTTCACGTATCAGAGACGTCCTGGATACCAGCCCCTCTCCCACTTCCCTCCTACGGTACTTTCCTGACTGCTGTGTCTCCCTCTCCCTTGCTGACCCCTCCTCCTTTCTCTGACGGATGTTGGACTTCCTCAGGGATCAGTTCTGGGGCCTCTTCTCTTTCCTCCCTAATCTGTTTCTCTAGGTGATTTGTGCCCTTTCTTTAAATACTATCTATATGTTAAAGATTCCCAAATTTGTTTTCCAGACTAGCCTTCTCTCATGATCCAGACTTCTTACCTGGTATGTTCACCTGGTTGTCATTGATCCAGATCAGTGCTCTTAGTTCTTCTGACCCTAACTGCTCCCCAACCCCTGTCTGTCTCCCCCAACTCACAAGATGGCACCACGTCTCACCCAGCTGTTTCAGCCCCAAACCCCAGAGTTATCCTCAAATCTCCCTTTTTCCTAACACACTGATTCAGTCTTCTGTCAAGTCTTGTTTGTTCTTCCTTCAACATATAACACAAATCTGATCACTTCCTTCCATCCCCACTAACATACGACCATCAGCTCTCACCTAGACTATCACCAAAGCTTCCGACTTGGTTTCCGTACCTCTACTCTTGTTCTGCTAAAGTACACTCCCACACTGTAGCAAAAATTATCTTCCTTTACATAAAAACCTTGCCACTCTCTGGAAAGCAGCGCAGGGGCTTCCCATTGCACCTGGACTCAAATCCAAACTTCTCACTCTGGTTCATAAGTCTCTGCCTGATCTGGGTCTCGCCACCTCCCTACCCTCTTCTTATACTTTCTCCCCTATCTCTCTGGCATTTCTGTGCTTGGAACAAGCTGTGCTCTTGCTGTGGCCCAATCATTTGCATTTTTATTTCCCTCTACCAGAATCTTCCTTCTCCCAAGCACTCACATGTTTGACTCATTCTCTTCTCATTTTTCCCTTCTTAGCTCTAGCCTCTCCTCTTCGGGTGCCTTCTCTAATTATTCAGTCAATAAGGTGATTCCCAAGTTATTTTCTATCTCATCACTGTTTATTTCTTTCATAGCCTGAGTCATAGTGGCTGAAATTTTGTTCCTTTACATTGTCTTTCTCACTAGAATGTAAGTTTCACGAGGACAGGAAACTTGTTTGGCTTGTTCATTGAAATTTCTCAGTGCCTGTCACTATGTTCACTAAGTGTTTGTTGAATGAATGGGATCCTGATAAGTTCCCCAGTTTCAGTCCCTGCTGAAGCCAGGACTAACTTCCTGATCTTGGGTGCTGCAGGATACGTATGCCCTTGTATCAAACCTCTCCTTTTTGCCTAAGCAAGTTTGAATGGGATTCGTAACAAACAAAGCAAAAACATGTTTTGACTAATATTTTTCTTTTTTCCAGGAATTTATGTGTAATTATCAGTGAAGCACATGATAAATCTAGAAATATTTGCCCAAATAAACACTGCTGCACATACAAAGATGTGGTGCTACAGAATGAAACCACTGGAGGCAGGCAGTTTTCCTAAGTGAAAGCTTACAATTGCTGTGGGGACAGAGCCAGAAGTGCAGTTTCCAGGCTCTCGGCCTCACATGGAAAGGTGCTGGCTCGGGTAGTAAATGGCCATCAACTGTGATTGGATGGCCATCAGCTGTGGCTAGTTGGCCGTCATCTGTAACCAGTGAGCAATTGGCCACTAATATAACTGCTGTGGCTATGCTAGCAAGAAAATGGGGGCTAGCAAGAAGATGGTGGCTGAGCCTGCAAGCAGAGCAGTGAGGGTTGCGAACAGTGTGGCTCCTGCTTCCTGTGTCTCCAACCCAGCTGCCAGCGAGAATATAGTAGTATGACTCCCCTACCTATGGCTCCTTGGGTGTTCCTTT
Organism: Rhinolophus ferrumequinum; assembly: GCF_004115265.2. Taxonomy (NCBI): domain Eukaryota; kingdom Metazoa; phylum Chordata; class Mammalia; order Chiroptera; family Rhinolophidae; genus Rhinolophus; species Rhinolophus ferrumequinum. The sequence goes on from NC_046288.1 coordinate 51,471,003, forward strand.
TTGGCCTCTCTATATCCTGTGTTCTTATATGGGGAGCGGGACCAGAGACCCCGCAGGCCGCCTTGCATGACACATGGCACAGCGAGCAGGTTCTCCCGCATGACACCACACACGACACTCCCCTACCTATGGCTCCCTGGGTGTTCCTTGTTGGCCTTACCACATCCTGCGTTCTTATATGGGGAGCGGGAGCAGAGACCAGGCTGGACGCCCCGCGTGACAATTGCTCTTTGGCTGCTATACAAAAGTCTGAATTTGGCATATGAAAGGTGATTTGGGTGCTGTTGTTCCAAAGTTCAGTTTGTTTGAAAAGTTGATATGCAAAGTCATGCATTCCCTAGCCTTTGTGTGTCAAGTCAACCTGACACAGAGCTGCTGCTCCATTTGTCCCAGCTTTATCCTTAGTTTTCCTCTAAATAGCAATGATTTGTCTAGAAAACAACTCAAGTCTGTATGCGTACAGAAAAGCTGTACTCACTGAGATGTCTAGCTTTATTACTCATTCATTATTTTTTTCTTTTGATTATGAATTCACCTTTTCTTATATATATAAAAGGCGTGTGAAGTAATTTTGCACTTCATTGTTTAACAATCTCTTCCTGTTTATGATCTTGATGTTGAGCTGAATAGATATTTTCCCCATTTTACAAATAGGATTCAAGAAGTTAAATGTTATTCCACAGTTTACAATGAATGAGGGACACACACTGGTCTAAGTGACTACAACCATTTTTATCAAAATACTAATTTAAAATTATCCATGCAGAACTTGCAAAAAAAAAAAAGTGGAAAAGCTGGGCTCTGTATCCTTAACCAAACACCTTTCTAAAGGATACAAAAGAGTTGACGTTGTAGAAAGGGAGTGAGAAAATGTTTTTGTAGAAAGCTGTTGGAGGACTATGGCATTTTCTCTTCAGGGGTATGAGTGAGAGTGTGCTTCCTCATCACTTCAAGTCTAGTGAGACGGATTTTGAGGGAGCTGAATGCAGGCTTGCTATGTGTCTCCTGGAGTTTGATGGTACACAACAGACTGGTGGATGACTTACACAGATGAAGGCCAAAGGCAAAAGGCACAGCAGGAACTGTTTATATGGCAGGATGAGGACAGAGAATAGCAGTGGAGCACTAATTGCTGTGGCAGGGATGTGAGTTCCTGTGGGCAAAGTGAATGCCAGAGAAGGTAGCTAGGTGGAAGCTTCATGAAGGACCCTTGCCAGAGGATGGCCTGCCAGAATGAACAGACCAAAGCAGTGAGAAGCTGTGGGTACAATTTTAGGGGAAGAAGGTAGGGACTGGAAAATAGAAAAAGGTTAGCTGGAGGGTATATGACCCATGAGGAAATTGTGCAGTGTGGACTTCAGCCCTGACTATACCATAACCAGAAAACACCAGCATCAGGTCATAATAATCTAGCCAAGCAAGAACTTGTTTTTTTTCTGGTTTTCCTCACTTTCTTGACACCCTTCTCTGATGGAGTGGGGGGACTGTGGTAAAGATTGCATAGGGGTGAAAGAGGTAGAAATATGATAAGGGAGCTGGGAGAAGAGCTGGCATCACGGAAATAGAGAAGGTTGACCAGGTGTCCCACTCCCTGTCCCACTACAGCCTTCTGCCTGAAGTAGGGCTGAGTTAATGAGAAGTCAGAATATTACATTAAACTGGACTGCTATTATGTCTAGAAGAAACTGAAAAACAAAACAAAACAAAACCCAAAAACTATATGATCTGTTCAGGGTTTTATCCGGGGACAAGGGAAAAGGCAATTGGGTTTGCAGGGGGTATTTAGGATAATGAGTAGACTTGTTCGAGTTTTCACCCTTTTGAGTTCTACTTGTTCAGCACACTAGTTACATATGCAATTATACATAGCCATAAGAGTTACATATACAATACAAGCAATTATGTATATACAGTTTTATAATGTATATTTTTAGCACAGAAGACATTACTTCTCATTTTGAAGCTTAAGGGGTTCAAAAATGTGGTCAATGAATATCACAAAAAGTTTTTCCAAAGAGACCAACTTGAACATATATTTACCTATCTTAGGTTATTTAAATTGACCCAAAACATCCAAAAAAACATTCGTTTAAAGTGGATAAAGGCACACAGGAAATTTGGTGTTCCCTCTCCTCACCGCTGTCTCTGCAATTTACCTAGACTGGCAGTTCTCAAATACTAGCATGCATCAGAATTACCTAGAACTTCTGTGAAAACATAGCTTACTGGGCCCTGTCCTCGGGGTTTCTGAGTCAATAGGTCAGGATGGATCCTGGTGAATTCATATTTTGAACAAGTTTTCAGGTGATATTAATGCTTCTGGTTCGGGAACCAGCCAGAAAATCACTCACCTAGACCACAGTCTGACCCGATGCTTCTTAGTCCTTGGAACACTACTTCTCTGCAAAGCTGGGCTCTGGGAATTCTCATCAGGTGTCAGTAGTTTTGAACACTTTTTCCGTTTGTGCTACTTATAGTCAACCTTAGCATTTCCTTTGATATTAGTCCTATGGCTTCATTGAGTCCTGTGTGTTTTGAATGCTTCTCCTATTCAAAAAGAAAGATGGAGTATCTTTTAGTTGAATTTTTCTTTTAAGCTAAGGAGGGCATTATGGTGTAGGCAACCAATGATTATTCCCCCAAACATAAACTTGACCACATTTGGAGCCAAATCTTGGCATGCACTCTTTTGTTTTCTTTTCAAGGAAGAATTTAGTTTTAAAATTTTCCATGACTCTTTCTACGGCCACTAAATTTCTGTTCTGATTTGGGCAATTCCCCTTAGGTATTTCAATTACTAGTCAAGACATCACACAAATAGGAGCTAACTTTAATAAACTTATGACAATTAACTTGAAGATGATTTGACTGCTTGTAACAAGTGCTGGCCTGTTCCCACTGCTTCTTGTCCCCCCTCCGGATCCAATTGGCCAGCAGGGTTCTAAGTGTAACTACCCTGGAAGATTCTCAGATGGCCCTATATAAGAATGCTTAATCAGCATTTTTAATCCTGTTTTGAGATTTAATCCACTTGCCCACTGTGGACTGCTGCTGCTACTCTTGTTCCTTCCTTCCTTTTGCGAGGCAGTGTCAGAGAGAGAGCAGGGAATTTTTGAGTACTCAGTCCCAGCTCTATCAGCAACTAGTTGTGTGACATTGGACAAACTATCTAACCTTTCTGAGCCTCATATTCCTCATCTGTCAGAAATGAAGAGAATACCTACCTTATAAATTAGGTGTGAAGATTAAATGGAATATTTTAGATGAAAACTCTTTGCATAAGGCCAGACATATACAATAGGTGCTCAATAAATGTTAGCTTCCCTTCCAAAAAAAAGGAAAGTATTAATTTAATTACCTTAAAAAATAATATAGGTAACATTTATTAAAATCTAATTTTATTTCACCTCCCTCTACCTTTCCCAAATCTTTCTTGTTGCTATTTTATTTGTTATAGGTTGCATTTTTCAGAGCCATTTCTGGCATGTTCTTCATTAAGTACAAATCCCATCAGTTTTACATTTAAAATAGCAAGCAAAAAATATTTTACCACAAAGGCTACCCAGTAGAAGTCATAAAAATTCCAAGGTAATTTTTTTCTTGAAACTTTGTTTTCTTTTCACAATACATGAATGAATTATCTTTGCTTTCTAGTTACTTCCTGAATAACAGAAACCTCTATCAAATATACTTTGCCTAAGGTCCAAAATATAACCATGAAAAACTTTTGAGAGTCCTTTCTCTCAGGTTGAGACAATATGAAATAAAATTTTACAGTAGCCCAAGAGGCGCTTAGCCTCTCCCAACTCCTTCTGACATCTTCGCCCTTATCCTCCAGTAACATATACTGAGAGTTTATAGACTACCCAGCTAATATCTTAGTATAGAAAATATCACTCAAAAGGAAAATAAATTAATGCCCATATATCTTGTTTCTAAGAAGGGATCTCTAATAAAACATTAAATATGTTTACATACATATTACCCTCCTCTTAGTAGATATTCCAACTCTAGAAAATACTGACAGTTGGAAATAACGTGGATAAAGGATTCCAGGGTGCCAGTCATGACCTAGGACACTTCCAGAAATGCTTCTGGGGCAGTCAAACGCAGTTTCCTCCATAGTCCTGGATAAGAAAGTTTTTTTTTTTAATAAGACTCATTCATTCTTCTTTTTACCTTTAACACACAATATCTTTAATACCTATTATTCTATAATTAAAAATAGTAGAGATGTGTTTCAGGGCATCTAGAAATAGTTTATTGGACTAGAAATGGACCCAAAGGCCATTAAGCAAACTGGTTAACAGCCTGTGATGTCTGGTTCTCACAGATTAGGCTGACCAGTCAGAGTGTCTTTGGTGAGAGTTTTGTACTAAGAAACTCCATGACAACTGAAACCAGCTACCAGGTTTAAGCTGAGAGGTCAAATAGAGCTAGGGTTAGAGCAGTTGTTTTGAGGCTATGTGCCATGGTCAAACAAAGGAGGCAGGTTTAGAGAGAGAAGAATGGAGCAAATTTATAGAAAGAGACAGAAGAGAGAAACCACAAGTCCTGGAGAGAAAGCAGAGCACAGGGAGAGAGAGCTTGGACGTTGAGATTTTTGATGTTCATATTTCAAGAAGCCCAGCTTGCTTTTGCTTCTTGGTATTGAAACCTCTGACATCCATGTATCCTAAAAGCAAGCCTCCTTTTTTCCTTTTTTCTTTTTCCTTATGTTAATTTGAATAGGTTTCTGTTCTTGGATGGTGGGATAATATTTTGACATAGTAACTGAAGTGTTAATTTCACTATGGACTTTCTGTTCTGCTTCTTGCCCCTACGTAGTCAGCAGTGAGGGCCTTCTATGGACCTTGTCCACGGGATAGACTTTTCAGCCTCAGAAATCTAAAGGAAGGAAAACTTTCAAGGCTCAGCACTTGAAGTTATCAACTAGACTTTCACAATTTCCTGGCAAAGACAGTCACTTTGAGATAAAATAATTTTTAGGGGTCAAGGGGCCTGGGCCACAGAGAGGGATGGGAAGAAGAATGAAACCCCAAAGGACTACGATTTGCTAAGACCCTGATTTGAGTAAGACATCAATGAATTTGTCTGAGCTTTACTCCAAAGTGAGTGAGTTAGGTTTTTGCCCATCGGGAAAATTGGGGCTTGAGAAGAAAATAAGTCCATTTATAGAAAAATTTAAATTTAAAGTCAATATAAAAGAGTTACATTTTTTCCCCTGAGTCTATAACTTGTAAAAATTGTACCCAGAATATCAAACGATAAGAAAACACAGCAATTTCAGAAGAAAGTTATACAAAGAAATAAAATAATATATTTCCTCCTCCTACATGCACACCAAATGGCCTGGGACAGACACTCTTGCTTGAAAACCCATGGTGGTCTCCACCTATCACAGAATAGAATAATAGCTAACATTCATGGAATGCTTGCTACTGCTAAGCTCTGAAATCAGAGTTCTACGCCAATTATCTCATTTACTCTACATCCAACACATGGCAGTAGGCTTACTAGTAACCCCATTGTACAGATGAGGAAACTGAGGCCCAAAGAAATCAATGCCTGGGGTTTCAAAGCTATCAAATTGAGCTCTGTTATAATCACACACTTGCCAGCTCCACTAGGACAATAAACTCCTTAAGCAGGGTCTGCGTCCCAAAACTGCTATTCCAGAACTATTTGTCTATACAGTCTTTTGGGAAGCACTTTGGCATTATGGAAAAGTCATGGATTCTGGAGTCAAACTTGGGTTTTAAGCCTGTGTTAAATTAATAAATAAGGAGACCATTAGACTGAAGTGGCTCTAGTATCATGGCAGCCTACATAAGCAAACCAAAATCTAAGCTTGTAAATGCCTTAAGGTTAGGAAATTGAGACCTAAGAACAACCCATCACTAACAGCCAACTGGGTTTTAAGCTGTAGCCAATCAATAACCTCCTTTGTTTGCCTCTGTCCCTTCTCTATAAAAGTCTTTCTTCAGTGGAGTGCTCCTAACCACTTCCGGTTTGGTGCTGCACAATTCAAATCAATTTTTGCTCAAATAAACTCTTAAATTTTTCATATGCCTTAGTTTCTCTTTTAACACCTGGCTCCATTAAACAGAAGAATGAGAATTTGGGGAGTTAACAAACGTCTCTGAGCCACACTTTTCTCATCTATAAACAACTATTTTGCTTCACTTACAATGTTGTCATTATAATTAAATAATCTAATGTATATAATGAGCATTCATTTGATGGAAGCTTTATATACCCAATATGTATCTTGGGGGGCACACTCAGCAAATGTTTGTTGAATAAATTAGGGTGTAAGAACTACCCACATCCCAGTGTGACAGGTTATTTTTCAGAAAACTTATCATTTGTTTTGTAAAATACAGATTTCGATCAGAGGAAATAATATTTTGAAGACAGCATGATTTTTAAACTAAATAGGGGGAAAATAGGGACATTTCAACCATTTATTGTCTGTTGATTCATACCCTACAGAGGAGATCCCTGTGGTAACGCATTAACAAATTAAGCCAAATGTCATTAAGCCTGTCTCATTTCCCATTCATGTGGAACTTTGGTAGATTACATAAGCAGGCATCCTAATTCTCTGTGCTCTGTATTTTTCCATTTTTCAATTGCTCTCTACTTTGCCCTGCTTATTTAATTAAGATTGGCTATTTATCAGGCTGCAAAAGAAACCTTTTTGGCTGCCTTGTGTTTTCCAAAGTTTCAGGAGAGAGATGTCTCACTTGGATTATTCAGACTTTGGTCATTCATATTCATGAACCCCCCTGGCTGTGTTTTCTCTGTGTAAATTGCTCTTAACAGATCAGTCTCCTGCAAACCCTTTGCGTTTTTCACAAAGCTGCTTCTATAACCCACAGGAACATTAGCAGCAGGTGAAATCTCCATTACTAGTGGTTAGACAGAAATGCTAATTGATTTCAAAAATTAACCATTATTTCCTCTGACTATTTCACCTGCAGCTACTTGAATTTAGGACTTTTCTAGTGACAAGAATGCTTCCATCTGAATGGGAGCCTTGTAGTAGTGTGTGAAGGAAAGACAATTGTGACAGTTTAACAAGTCTGAAAATTACCTCCAGATTACTGGCATGACTGGGAGAAGGACTTTTTAAAATTGCCTCCCTCACTCTTAATTTTCTGAGTTCGCCCTGTTCTTGTAGTTTATGTTTCTTGGGCGTTAGCAGTGCTATTCAAAAAGATGATTAGAATGAAAGGCTTTTAGAATATGTCTAGAAATCTTATTCTTGTCCTACTTCCTTGATATGAGAAGAAAGTGAACGGAGATTCAAGGAAGACATCTGACCAATAACGTACTTCAAGCTAGTGTCAGGGCTGGGCCTGACATCCGAGTCTCTACTTTCTTAGCTGCAGAATGGAGTGTAATCTTCATGAAGGCAGGGGAGAGTCAGTAGGCCTAAAGGGTATTTAATTCACTGGCAGTGCCTGATTTAACTTCACCCACCTGGTTTGTAAGTTTCCTTTTGAATGAGCCCCAGGGCAACTCCTGGCTGCAGTTAGGGCCTTATCTCCTGGCTGTCTCTTCAGTGGGGGGATGCCCTCCCAGCAGCCTGACATGGCTACTCTTCTCTACACTTTCCCCTCTCACTTTTTCCTACAGTTTATTAGTACTTCCTTCACAATTAATTGGCTCAGAATAGAGGAATGCCCACTCTCACTGCTCCATAGAGAGCTAGCTAGTTTCTGCTTTGGGGCTGCAGGGGCTCCTGGAATCTCCAGTTGGATCTCTGGATACCTTGTCTCTGTACATGGCATACGGAGGTAGGTGGGTGGGAGTACTGTATTGTGTTTGTCGTGTGAGGTCTCTTCTGGGGTCTCTGGTCCCGCTCCCCACATAAGAACACAGGATATGGTGAGGCCAAAAAGGAACACCCACGGAGCCATAGATACGGGAGTCATACAACTATAATCTTGCTGGTGGCTAGGTTGGAGACACAGGAAGCAGGACCCACGCGATCTGCAATGTGCCGCCCGCTTCTCTGCCAACCAACCTCACTTGCTAACTGCAATCCGCCATGCGAACTGCAATCCGCTCTTGTAGGCTCAGCCACCATCTTCTTGCTAGCCCCCATTTGCTGCTAGCGTAGCCACGGCAGTTATATTAGTGCCCAATGGCTCACTGGTTACAGCTGACGGCCATCCAATCACAGTTGATGGCCGTTTACTACCCGAGTGAGCACCTTTCCATGTGAGGCTGAGAGCCTGGAAACTGCACTCCTGGCTCTGTCCCCACAGTGTTTAAGATGTTGGGTTTGTGCAGTCAGAAGACATGTCTGGAGACCTTTCACCAACAATTAGTAGTTTGAGCTTCAGTATTCCTATCTATCTATTACAGATGATGATGATAAAAAATACCTAAGTCATGATATTGTTGTGAGGATTAAATGAGGTGATAACTGGCATATATCAAATGTTTAAAATATGTTTACTGTTATTTTTAGTTTTATGATATATGGTACTAGTACATCCAGGTTCAAAAAAATTCTCTTTTTTGGGGTTAAAACTTCTGTGGATTTGCTTAAAAATCAATGTGTATTATATAAGATTGTTTCTATGAGAAAACATTCTGTTTTATGAAGGAATTTTGGAACCTCATCTCTTCATAAATTAGGGGTGCTTTCTCTGTCTCATTTCCTCTTTCCTCCTGTGGGGACAGATCCATGAGTGCAGTTTCCAGGCTCTGGGCCTCATGTGGAAAGGTGCTGGCTCAGGTAGTAAATGGCCATCAACTGTGATTGGATGGCCATCAGCTGTGGCTAGTTGGCCGTCAGCTGTAACCAGTGAGCCACTGGCTACTACTATAACTGCCGCGGCTGCGCTGGGGAGTGGGAGTCGGTTGGTTGGCAGCAAAGCGGACAGCAGGTTTCACATCGGGTGACTCCAGCCTCCAGTGAGACAATAGTGGTATGACTTCTCTGCCTGTGGCTCCGTGTGTGTTCCTTTTTGGCCTAGCCACCTCCTGCGTTCTTATGTGGGGGAGCGGGAGCTGAGACCCCACAGGCCGCCCCACACAACACCTCCACATTTCTTTGATTTCATATGATGATTGAAGTATTCTGAGTCATTTGCAGGTTTCACTGCTCAGGTGAATCTGGGTTCAGAAAGGTACTCTGTACTATACATATACAACATTAAATGAATTATTTTGTTTGGCTCTGTGCGTATATCAAATGGATGGAATGACCATCATTTATGTCAAATGGGTGGGATGACCAGCCTCTTATTCATTTGCCTTGTCGCTATAACCTGAGAGCTCGCTCTCCATGTGTATGTGTACCTGGCATCTGATGGTTTGACACGAGGGGTGTGGGCTAGTGCACTGAAGGAACCAAGAAGCCTGATTGGATTAGTGTGCTGAGGCCCCAAACCGCCCTGAAGCCCGCTGAGCAATTTTGGAAGCTCTTTTTGAAGCTATTTTTGAATGATAGAATGATTTAATAGTAACATCTTAATGAGAAAAAAAAGAGGCCCAGTGATGATAGAAATTTTTGTCATCTCCTTTCATTTGCCATCTGATCCCTCTTGGGATATAATTTTGTCCAGAAAACATGATTTGCTCTATATATACTTCAAAAGGTACAAAGATCCAGAGAACCAACCAAGATATTTCTTTTTTTAATATATGGAAAAGTGTTAGAATCACATCTGTACGTATTGCAACTAGCCTGGGGAGAGCAAGCAGGGTACTGAAAGAAATGTGAATGAGAGCGTAACTCACAGAGAACTCCTTTGCTTAGTGTGGTAGAGAGAAAATTGGGTGTAACTGATTAGTGTGAATTTCATAAAGGTTTGATGTTGGAGGAAGCAATCAAGTTAAGTAGAGCCAAATGGAATCACCTGATACTTTTCTGTGTTTTCTAAAGATTTCGGTTTAAGGGGACCATAAGCAGACATTAGGTTAACACTGGGAAATATGTAGACTTCAGAAAAGGGTTAAAAAAAAATAAAACTTGAAAAAAATAGGAAGGCAGAGTATGGAAGAGAAATTGCACTTCTCAGAACCTACAAGTAGTTACTTGTAGTAAAAGTGCCAAGAGTAGAGGATACAGGAACAGGAGCTAAACTGTACCCCCTGTTCCATACCTTCTCTCCCCTGCTCACAACAAGGCCCAGCGCAGTGGTGAGAGAACACAGTAGGGTTTTCGTAGAAGGTACTTGAATGATTGCCTATTGAAAGAGAACTCAGTGGTGGTTTAATGGAAAGACAAGTTGACATTTCAGTTTTATTCCACATTTGAGCAACTCTAATCATTAGACATTTCCTGCTAATATTGAAATAAAACCTGCGCATGTGTACCTTTATTCACTGCTTCTAGTTCTGCCTTCTGGTGTGGTATAGAATTAATCATGTCTCTCTTTTGAATGACAACTCTTAAAATTTTTAAAGCCAGGTTACATCTCTGTGCTCTCTACTCCATTCTCACCCTGTCCTAAGCCATCTTAAATTTTATTTATTTGGTTAAATATTACTGATCCCTTCAACTGTTCTTCAGATGATCTGTATTATAGACACATTATTCACCTGGTTTCGGGATGCATTTGAGTTAGTCAGTGAGCTTTTGAAAATGTTGGACTGAACGAAATACTTCAGACCTATGGTGGCCATTTCAGAACTGAGGGATCATTCTTGTCCTGGACCTATTCTATTAATGGAAACTAAGTTTCCTCTGAAGTTTCTGCATTTCATCATTGGCTTCATCTGAACTTTTCATGAGGTCTTTTTCGTGCTGATCTTAAGAAAACCTCCTCCATCCTGTTCTTCTGTGATTAATTGAAAAGTACTATTATCTTGAACCCTATTAAAATTCATTTTATTTGTTCAGTCTTTTGTTCCAGCATGATCTAATCTTTTTGAATCTTGATTTTTGCCATCAAAAGAATGTTTTATTTTTTATAATTGTGGCATATTTTGATATGATAAACATGCCTTTTGTGCTTTATAGAAATGTTAATTGAAATAATAATGAGGTTACATTTTGCATATTAAATTAGAAAGGAAGAAGAAAAAGAATGAGAAAGGTGTGGGGGAACGAGCCATTTCTCATAAGAGCACAGATTGATGCAAATATCCTAAAAAGCAATTTGACAATAGGTAGCAAGACTTCAAACAATGTACATTTTTTTCTTTTAAATATGTTTTATTGGGGAAAAGGAACAGGACTTTATTGGGGAACAGTGTGTACTTCCAGGTCTTTTTCCAAGTCAAGTTGTCCTTTCAATCTTAGTTGTGGAGGGCGCAGCTCAGCTCCAGGTCCAGATGCCATTGTTAGTTGCAGGGAGCGGAGCCCACCATCACTTGCAGGAGTCAAGGAGTCGAACTGGCAACCTTGTTGTTTACAGCCCACTGGCCCATGTGGGAATCGAACCAGCAGTCTTCGGCATTAGGAGCACGGAGCTCCAACAGCCTGAGCCACTGGGCCGGCCACTACATTTTTTTTGAAATATGATTTCTCCTCCAGGAAATAATCCAAAGGAATTAATCTGAGAGAATAGGATATTTATTTCAACATAATTTATAATACTGAAAAATTAAGGATATCTAAATGTACTAGTAGAAGCTTGAGTTATTCTATTTAAGCCTCAAAATGGAATATTAAGCAGCCAGTAAAGATGGTACTACATTTTTATATGGTTAAATGTGAAACAAACAGGTAATGAAAGAGTCTGAATAATAGAGACTTTTTTGGTAAAAATATGAATACATATGTGTGTGATGAGTTTATGTATATGTAGAGAAATATCTGGAAGTCTACGCACCAGTTTAAAAATGATTATATATTGGTGGTAGACTAGCAGGTGATTTTTACATTCTTGCTTATATTTGATTGTGTCAATTTTCTAAAATGAACAAGCATTAGTTTTATAATTAGAAGAAATTCTATTTTGGATTTTGGGGAGCAAATTTGAATGAATTATGACAAACACTGATTTTTATGGCATATCACATGACGTTCTTTGGTTGACTCAAATGTAACAAAGATATGCTAGATCTGCATCAGAGTTACTACTTGCAATAAATATATTATTCTAGCCAAAGTGTCTCTGTGTTCTGTAAGATGGGATCAGTGCCTCTTTCTCTTTATTGTTTTACCCTATTGAGGGTGCCTTAGGTTGGGTTCCCTGGAAACTAACTCTGAGATAGAGGTTTGGCTGCAAAGGTCAAGTGGATGGTGCTCTCAGCAGCTACATTTGTAATGGAGTGAGGGAAGTAGGACTGACAGGCAAAAGCTGAACTGCAGTGCAGTTACCACCGAGATTCTGTGAGGACCTTGGAAGCTGGGTTGGCCTTTCAGATATGTCCTGAATTGAGGCAAGGGACCAGGCTGTGTACTCTTGTCTTGACCAGTCATTAGATGTGGGCTGTCCTAGCAGGGAATGTAACCTTGGGTGAGACATCTCCCTTTTACTGAGGGCAATTCCCAAGGAAGAATTCATCTGTCAGTCATCAGCAAACATTCTCAGCAGTTGGGGGAGTGAGTAACGGATCTAGTCCAGAAGGGCATCAGTGCACTCCTGCCCTTTGCCCCAATTATCTTGCAGCACTTTTTAAATGAAAGTAATTCTGTGCTTCTCTTCACAATTTTTCCATCCTCCGTCCCTCCACTTGCAGATTCCCACAAATACGATTGATTCAAATATGATTCTATGAAGACTTAGACTGAGGATATATTCATTCATTCATTCATTCAGTGTTTATATTTATTGGGCATTTACTATTGTGCCAGGCATTGTTCTAGGTGCTAAAAACACTATAGGAAATAAAAACACCTTTCTCACAGATCGTATATTCTAAATGGCAGGCTCTTGGACATACATAAAATTTCATGTCCCATCATCACTGAGACTTTGCCTTTGGGCCAAGTTGACAGATTCTACTCTTAGGTGCGTCTGCTACTGTTAAGGAGTACCTTTGTCACATGTGGGTGCAGATTTCTGACTGCTTTCCTCGAGTATTAGTCTTTCATACATGCCCAGAAAAGTCTGTATCCAAGCTATGGATCCAAATTTTAGTAAAAATAAATAAGCAAATAATAAGTAAACACACTAAAAGTGATTACTTGGCATTGTGCAGACAAAATAGCCAACTGATTGATGACTATTTTATTCTCTAGAACTTTCTATTGGCATTTAGATATAACCTGAACTACTCTGTATCAGATAACCTCGGGTGATATGTTTCCTGAATGAATGCAGGATTCTAAAGAGGCTTTCTTTATTCCTTCCTTTTTGGCACCTATGTTAGATATATATGATTTGTTTTAAGGTTTTATTTTAAAATGAAATTGACCAAATGACTTTGTGTTAAGAGCAGTCTTGAAAAGGGGGAAAGGTTAAGAAAATTGGTAAGATGATTTCCCTCAGTGGCACAATTCTCACATTTTGATAAGTAAAGTCATATTATTTCAGATTATTTCCCACATTTTTATAAGTAAGGCTACATTTTTTCACATTCTTTCAGTGATGAAAAAGTAACTTCTCTAGCTATTAAAAAAAAAATCTAGTGGGAAGAAATGAAAATGTGAATATAGTAGGAATGCCATACTTTTTTCTTAATTTTTTTTCTCAAGACCTATTGGTTATTCATATAAACTGTATTACGGTTTTTTAAAGCTTGTAATTATTTCTTTGTGGGTTTTTTTGTTTGTTATTAAATAAAAGTTTGGTGACTGAATTCAATTTTTAAAAAAACAAGCACTACAATGTTTATTCTTTCACATGAAGCTGGGAAACGATAATTGGGAAAGACGTAATTGTGATGACCAATAGACATAAATGTGTAACCTACATTCAGGGTCACAATCTCATTAAGATTTTGTGAATATTGTGAAAATGACTAAGATACTGAACAAAACATTCATGCACTCATAGCAATTTTCTCCTTAAAAACAAAGCATAAGTTAATCATGAAGATTTATATCTGACCCACTCTTCTTGATTCAGAATAAAGACTTTACGTAAAACCAAAAACCGGTCACAAATCAGGTGCCCTTTCTTCTTTTCAGTGGAATATTGTGTTTCCACACTGGTGAAAACGTAAGGCTGGGAATATTGCCATGAAATAGTAAAGTAATCAACAATAAAAAATATCCAGCCAATTGCACCAATTTATCCAACTGAATTTTCTAACTAATCCTCACACTTAAGTGAGAGTTCAAGTAAAATTCACTGACCAACATTTTACAGAATAAGTAATTTTCCATGAAAGAACATTTGGTATAAAACTGATAATGGGGTCATTGTTCCTTAGATTGATTTGTTTTGTTCATTCCTTAGCTTATTAGCATTTTTTCAGATACTAGTACAAAATATCTCAACAAAAATATCATAGAGACTTAAATTTTTAGCCACCTATATCAGCATTATCATCTTTATCACTATCATCACCAATTGTACCATAATATTGCCTAATACTTCAGTGAAGGTGGTACTTTGAAAATTTCCCACGGAAAATAGGTACGTCTCGTGTGTGCTACATTAATTAGTTCCAAATCACTTAGAATGAAAGTGTTTTTAATTTATTAAGTATTTTATATTTATTATTTCAAAAGGGTTTGAGACTAAGATACTAAAAGGAAGATCAGAGTTGTTTCTAGTGTGAATGAGAAGAAATACTAACCAAACTTTTATTTAAGAGATGGGTCAATCGATTTCCTGTGTTATGAGTTAGGGTTTTCCAGAGAAAAAAGCAATATATCTATCTCTATATCTATCAAACCAATGGGGTTTATTTATTTGTTGTTTGTTTATTTATTTATTATAAAGAATTGGCTAATGTGACTATGAAGGCTGGCACGTTCACAATCTGTCCCGGTTTGAGTCTGAAGGCTGGCAGGCTACTGTAGAACCATGAAGAACTAATATCCTGTTTTGAAGGCCATCAGGCAGAGGAATTATCTTTTACTTGAGGTAAGATCAACCTTTTCTTCTTCTTCTTTTTTTAAAAAATTAAAGTGTATTGGGGTGACAATGGTTAGTAAAGTTACGTAGGTTTCAAGTGTACAATTCTGTAGTACATCATCTATATATCACATTGTGTGTTCACCGCCTAGAGTCAGTTCTCCTTCCATCACCATATTGATTGGATGAAGCCCACCTACATTAGGAACAACAAGCTGCTTTACTCAGTCTATTGATTTAAATGTTCATCTCATCCAAAAATGCCTTTACAGAAACACCCGGAATAACATTTGACCAAATATCTAGGCACTGTGTGGCCCAGTCAAGGCTTTTGCTCCCATTGGTGAGACAGGGGAAAAGGATCCAAATTGGCTTTTGTGCCTTTTCTACAGCACCTTCTATTCTGTCTCCTCGACATGCATCTGAAGGAGGATTTCTTAGATCTCTCTCTGCCACCAGTCTTTCTTGTGAGCACCCAGTTAGATCTGTGAGAAAAGCCTGTAATGTCCCATTTGTCCACAGCTCCCAGGGTTATATTATTCTCATTCTAGCTACACTTGGCCTTAAGTAGTTAAAAATGTGCTGAGTTCCTCTTACTTGTTTTTATATTGGCACTTTCTTCCTCTCATGCTGTGCCACAGTGAACATGTGCTGGTTTTCTATCGGTTGTTGGAGTCAATTGTCTTACTTTAGATTTCAGGTTATTTTGTTGCCATGTGACTTTAGTTATTTGGTACATTCAAGAAAAGTTGTGATTTTGCAGGTTATCTAATAATTTTTTGGATAAAGTTGATAGTAATGCTCTTTTCAGCTTTCTACATCCTAAGTGTAAGCTGGAAATCTAATAACTTATTTATTCTTAAAGGTAAGATGAGTAAATGGTAGCTGTGTTTTTCAGATATGGTTAAGGTGGAACACTAATCACTTTGACAGATGAATAGAAGCTATTATAAATTGGTAATTGTCTTAGTCCATCTGGGTTCCTGCTACAACAAAATACCATAGACTGGATGGCTTATAAACAAAAAACTTACAGTTCTCATAGTTCTGAAGACTGGAAGTCCAAGATCCCACTGATAGCATGGTAGGGTCCTTGTGAAAGCCTTCTATGGCTTTCGGCCACTTCTCACTGTGTCCTCACAGTGCCTGCCACTTCTCACTGTGTCCTCACATGGTGGAAGTGACCAGGTCATTCTGTGGGGCATCTTTTACAAGGCACTAATCTCAATCATGAGAGTTCTACCCTTATGACTTAATCACCACCCAAAGTCCTCACCCCCTAATACCATTATTGGCGATGAGGGTTTCAACATATGAATTTTAAAAAAAATTTATTGGGAAATAATTGGGGAACAGTGTGTTTCTCCAGGGCCCATCAGCTCCAAGTAGTTGTTCTTCAATCTAGTTGTGGAGGGTGCAGCTCACTGGCCCATGTGGGAATCGAACCGGCAACCCTGTTGTTCAGAGCTCACACTCTGACCAACTGAGCCATCTGGCGCCCCACAACATATGAATTTTGAGGGGACACAAATATTCAGACCATAGCAATAATCTTCTATGACTAAAAATTGGCCTTACCTTTGTATTGGCAGCTTGTAAAGAAACTCATGTTACAGGTAATCTCATACAAATCAAAATTAACTTAGGCATTCAGTTATTTATCACTTGTCAGGGAATTATCAAATATGAAAATCAGTGAGATTCAGGTGGTAAAGTGTCAGGAAAAGCTACAGTGGATCTAGCCAAGATCTAGATGGAAGCTGGACCACTTTTACTCTATGGAAAAATATAGAAGAAACCTAAGATCAGGTAACAAGAGAGAACTTCATTTTTTTCTCCCCTTTGACCAGACTTCTAATAAAACTCATTATTATAAGTCACTCTAAATACATATAAACTAATATAAAACATCTTATGAGTTAAAAAAGAATTCAGGGCTATAGGGTTTTTTACTGAGCCTCTTCTGTTTTATATCTGCATCTCCTTTCTTTCAACATCCAAATTCCTAGTTCTCAAGGACACAGGGAATAATATAATTTGAATATCCCATAATTACTCACTTTATTCTATATAGCAAATCTCAGAATAATAATGATAATATTACCACAGAAATATAATACTAAATATAGTTAAATTATTTTAAATATGTTTTCCCCATATCATCCCCATTTTTTGTAGTTGTATTATATCTACATTTTCTATATGTTCTTGGCATCCAATATTCTCTCCCTTTTACCTTCATTTTTGTCTTAGTTCTACAAAAGATTATGTTTAATCTTATCCACCAGTTTTTGTGTTGATACTTCTTTAGTTACTTTAGTTTTATGAAGCCTGTTCTCTAGTAGACTGCTAGGGAAGAACCCATGAAGACAATATTCTCTGAGTTTTTAAATGTTGGTAACAATTTAGCTGTATCTTTTATTGAAAAGCCATTTTCTCGGGGTATAAAATCTTTGTCTCACATATTTTTTGTTATCTTAAGTATGTTTAAATATTACCTTAAATGTTTTACTCCATATTCTTCTGGGATAAAGTGCTGCCTTTGAAAAAAATCTATTTTTTCTTGTGCTTATAAGTCATGTGTGCATTTTGTCTGGATTCTCAAAGAATTATTTCTTTATTTTAATGTCTTGTAATTTTACTAAAATATGTCTTGGGGTTGGTTGTTTTGGGTTGGTATTTTCACATACATAGTATGTACTTTCAAAATATTATTTTATTTGTGGGAAGGGTTCTTAAATTACAGTTTTTTGTATTTGTTTTGTTCCCTTTTATTTATTTTTTTCAGGGACTTGCATTATCCATATGTGATCTTTTTGGTCTATCCTCAATCTTTGTCACTTTCTCTTGAATCCTTTTTCTTTCTTCATGTCTTCTGATTTTAAATTTTCTCCTACTTTTACCTTCTATTACTTTTAAGGCATGTGTTACTATGTACATTCATTCTTATAATCCTTATTTAGTCTTCATTTCTGAAATACATTTTTCTATTCTTTAAAAATTTTCCCCCTGAGTTCTATCTGAGCTTTTGGAATTCTGATCTCTGTTGTTCTTTCACATCTGGAATCATTGTTATAAGCTGATAATGGTGTGTTATGCTCTTGAGAGAACACCCACTATTTGTGCTGGGTGTCTTCCTCCAGCCATGTTTTCTGGGATTATAATTTCTTGTCTTCTGGGAACTGACTTTATGACCTGCCACTCATGCTTGCTTGTCAGCTGCTATATGTACTTATTTCTGATGACAGTTACTGATGCCAGGTTGGGCACATGACTCAAACTGAGTCCATCCTCATGGCTTTTGATCTTGGCTCTGAGTTCAATCTCTTTCTCATAACTGTTGACAGCCAAGTTTTCTGCTATGTGAGAAAAATTATTCTGATCTCTGTGAGAAGAATGGAGCCCAGAATATGAAGAGATACAGAGATGAGGGTGGGGTAAGAGTTTTGACTGTATTCAAGGCTGTGGTTATTCCTGAGGTCCAGCTGTGTCCATGACCTTCTCCAACTTGTTTGTTCTGTTCAATACCTAAGTATCTTTTCATAAATTCTCCTTATTTACATAAGCATGTTTGAGTAGGGTTCTGTTAACAGAAGGAATACGTCTTAGAATGTCTTTATATTGCCTTTTACACAAACCATAAATGAGCCTGGAACATGATAAACTCTTTCAAGCTCTGTAAAACCATATTTTTCATTTCTACAACATATTTGATAATATCTTAAAATAATACTTTTTTTTCAGAGCATCATCTTTCGAGTTTCTTCATTCAGAGTATTCTTATTTCTGCTTCACGGACACTTTTAAATCTTAGAATAGATGTACTTTCTTTTCTCCATATTTGTGTTATTTTTTTCATTGTTGTTTTATCTCTTTGTGTTTTCTGTGTTCTAATGGGTTTTTCAAATTTGTTATTCCACATAGTTCTCTTAACTTCTTGCAGTGTCTGTTCAGCTCTTCACTATACCCAAAACACATTTTCATTTTACTATTGCATTCTTTTCTCATTTCAGCCAATATCCTTTGTAGCTCTGCATTTATTTCAGCCTTTTTGTTTATAGGGATGCCTGCTCCTGTTTTATAGAAACTCGGAGAGCTATGTGAGGTCACTGAGTCTTGAAAAACTCTTACATAATTTTGAAGAAAAGAATTTTCAGAGCCTTGACGTCCTTCAGTCTTTAGGGAAGTCTCTCCCTCCCTTCCAAATGCTTCTTTCTCTTTAGTAGGTTCCATTGTTTATTTCCTGGACATACTGACTGACTCAGGGAACAGTTATCCCAGATGGCATTTTTCAAAAAAATCGGTTTTCTTAGTCTCTGTTGTTGTTCACTTGGGCTCAGGAAACTTTCCTCTTTCAAATCTGAACCTGAAGGCCAGCATGTAGCATTTTACTGTTCTACTGCTTGTAATGCCTGATTGGCATTTAGCACTGTGCTATTACTAAAGTGAACTTTGTGCTTCTGGCTGTCCTAGATGAAAGAACCAGATGTAATTCTTTGAATAGTGTCATGTATGAGGTAGGACAATTAAGTTCACGAAGTCATCCTAGAAAAAGTGCTACAGACCTCATTGCTGAATATCACTATGGTCACCTTCTAAGTACTCCCCTTGGGATGCTATGCACTGACGCCAACGCCTAGTCCACCCTTCAAAGCAATTTTGGAACTCTTTCTGGAATGGCCATCAGAGCTGTCGTTCGTATTACCCTTGATGTCCTGAATGTCATCAAAATGACTTCCTTTCAATATATCCTTTATCTTCGGGTAAAGAAAGAAGTCTTTGGGGGCCAGATCAGGTGAGTAAGGAGGGTGTTCTGATACAGTTATTTGTTTACTGGCTACAAACATCTTCCTAGACAGTGCTGTGTGAGCTGGTGCGTTGTCGTGATGCAAGAGCCATGACTTGTTGGCGAAAAGTTCAGGTCGTCTTCATCCAACTTTTTCACACAGCCTTTCAGCACTTCCAAATAGTAAACTTGGTTAACTTTGTCCAGTTGGTATAAATTCATAATGAATACTCCCTCTGATATCAAAGAAACATTAGCAACATCGTTGCAACAAGTTTGCGAACCTAATTGTCAGACTCGTATATGAAAGAGCACACTGATCTCAGCACTCAGCTCTCCTGTGTCTGTTTTGATTTGTGTGTGCCTTTTATCCCCCCAAACTCAAAACATCCTTGAAAACTATCTTAATGCTCCTCTCACTTCCTACCAACGGAATGGAAAATAAAAAGAGAAAAGAGTCAATGGAGATGCTGTAAGAGGAGGATAGGATTCTGTTTACTTCAGAAAATAATTGTTTGCCTTTTTTTCTACAGAGTCCAGCCACTATATTCTGGGGTTAGGTGTAGAAAGGGAAAATGAGTTAGAGAGTTTTCCTCTTTTGTGTTTGGTGAACATCTTTTGCTTCTGGGTCAGATCACCATGGTACAGAGTCCAATAATTTGCTTTCAATCTATTCTCAGTGACAATGCATTTAAGGGAAATTGCCTGGAAAATGTGGTACATCATTTTTTTTTCTTTTGCTATTGTCAGTTCTTGTCTCTTTCTTTTATCTTCCCAGATGTTTTAATGGGATACAGCAGACCAGACACATCTAATCTGTATTTATGTTTCCTATTAAATTTCTTTTGATTTTTAGAAATTGTACGAGTGTTTATGAAGACAAAAACTCTATGAGTAAGTTTCATAGGAGCTTGTTTATATTTTTATTGCAAAAGACAATAACACAGAGATAGCCTGTTTCTATAGCCTCTTTCTGAGGCACAGAATCTCTATAGTACAGTAAGTAACTTCATGGACTTTGAAGTTAGACCTAGGCAAAACCACTTTCTGTGACTGTGGGCTATTTACTCAATCATTCTGAACCTTGTTTTCTCTTGTGTAAAATGGAGATAATAGTACCTAACTTATAGGTTTTATTGTGAGGAATGCACTTAGCATTGTGTTTGCATATCATACATACTTGATAGATGGTAGCCATAATTGTTATTACGAGTATGATAGGAAATATTATCTTTGAATATCCTGTGATAAATGATGTTTTATGGTAAAGACATAGGTCATTACATAAGCTGACGTACATTATTTTAACACAAATAATTTTCCTGTCCTATACACTTTACCCACATATGTTAGTATGCAAACATGTCTAGGTGATATGTGTAGGAAGTGATCGTTTAGTTATTCACTCAGAAAGGTGGCAATTGGTTCACACAGAGTATCTTTCTAAAATAAAATTGTTAACTTGCTTTGCCTATAAGGAATAATACTGGTCTCTTTTAAGAAAACAACAATCCCCCACATAATAAAATAAACAAAAGATTCTTGACAAACACACTAAACCACTTTGCACTAGTCATACAGATCTTGTCAGACACAAGCTGAGGAAGGTTGGTCAAAACCCCGTGGGAGTGCATCCAGAAACACACCTGCAGAGGTTCTGCTCACAACTGTTGGGTTTCAAGTTCATAAAGCTTTGCCCTGTCACAGAAAGGTAGGTATTATTGATCAAAGAACAGGAGTTGCATCCAAACTGGCATAATTCTGAAAACAGAATATACATATATTCTCTGTACCTTCATCAAACCATTTTATGTCCAAAGAAAGTTACTGATCATATACACATAGAGCCAATTCTGGATTATACAGGAAAGAATTGCATAGTCTATGGCCTATCTAGCTATAATGTTGCTTCTCCTCCCTTTCTTTCTCCCTCTGCTGCCTAATTCTTTCACAATTTCACTGTTGACTTCCTCACCCCTAGAGTTAGTCACCTTCCACAAAGGAAGTTTCACTGTTTTACAGCAGATAGTTACTCATATAAATAATTTGAAAAAGGAGAAATTTGAAACTATAATCTCTAACAGGATGTTGAAATATGTGAATTTTATTTGTTTGAAATGATTATCCTTAAAAAACAGCACAGTGTACTTTTATTATAAAACATATCCCGCTTTGTGTGCTATATTGAAAAAGAGAAAATGAAAAGAAGTTCAGCAAATGCTACCTGGTAAAATAGAAATGACCATCAATTAAGGAGGTGCTGGTAGTTTAGAGAAAAGCTGACTTGTAGAGTAAAGGCATTCACTGTCTTGAAACAATGGAGGAGAACTGGGCGATTAATGCAAGGGTTGATAGAGATTCATGTTTTCAAGTAGTTCTAACTGCCACCTGCTAAGTGTGAGACTTTGGGCAAGTTCCTTTTAATAAGTTTGAATCTCAGCATGGTTAAGTAGTGAAGTGTGTTACAAACATAAACTCCACTGTATTTATATAGATTCTTCTAACAAGGAGTCTTTGGGAAAATGCAGGGGTAGAAAGTTCAAAACAGCATAGTAAATGAGACCTTTGCTTGGAGAAGTTAAACACAGAGTCTTGCAGAATCGAGGAAATTCTTAGTGAAGGGGACAAGACAGCATAATGTAATGGGTCAGAGCATGAATGTTGGCCAGACTGCCTGGATTTGAATCCTAGCTCTACGACTGACCTGGTATGTTCTCTTGAACAGGTTATTTACTTTTCTGTACCTCAGTTTTCTCATCTGTAAAACAAGGATGATAATGATAGTGTTTACCATATAGTCTTGTTATAAGAATTAAATAAGTTAATATGTGTATAACACTTAACATCTGGCATATAATGCATGCTATGGAAATACTTATTAAATAACATTTGAAGAAAGAAAAATCAATTCTTAAATAGTCTTGACAGTTTTGCAGGTACTTTATACAAGAGTACTCATTATGTGAGTATTTATTACTCTAACTTAGATATTATGTAGTTTGATGAAATTAAAATGAATACAATCTATGTTTTTGATTTGTATATAGGATTTAAAAAAAATGAAATAGATTTTAGAGGATTGAATATAGTGTATCCTTGGGTGTTGGTACTGTTGAAACTTTGTACCAATCATAGGAAATCTAGGTTGTCATAGCAGTCTATCTGAATTTGGATAGAACAAGCTTCCCTAAAGAGCCAAAGAAGGCCAATGAGAAGGATATTTGGAAGAAGACCTGGGTTCCTCACTGTGGGACCAAAGCACTCACAAAGCATTATAAATAGCTGCACACACAATTCTACAAGAGGAAGCTCTAGGAAAGTATAATGTCTAGTCTTAGCTGCTATAGCGTGAAGAATTGGCAGGGTGGATGGGAGATATTGTATTGTGACAGGTTGGATTATTCCCAAATTATTTCCTCTCTGTCACATGCTTTGACCATTGAGATGAGAGTGGACATGAGAGTTGTCTCACCCAATAGAAGCTTAAATGCAATTGAGTGTTGTCTTAGATTCTTTTCCTATTCCCTTTGCCATGAGAACAGTAGGTCTCAGATAGTGGCATCTGGGTTTGGGAATGAAAAGACACATCAGGCCTGAGCCCAGTTACATTCAGCAGGGCCCAGCCTAGTTACAGTCTTCAAGGAGCACGGGGAATAAGCAGGTACTTGTTGTAAGCCACTGAGCTTTTGGGCTGTGTGTTGCTGCAACAAAAGCTGACACATGGCACGGCTTGGTATAATTTTCTCAACTCACCTTCTTAAGGATGTGGTCTAAGTGGTCTAGAGAAATTTGTGGTGTCAAAAAAGCACTTTGGTACACTAGCCAAACTTAATTTCATACTTAGAATACCCATATGTTGTAAAGACAGTCAATTCAAGAGTTTGTAAACGGGTATTCTCAATTTGGGGCCTTTTTGTTTGTATCTTTGAGGGATTAGTAATAACTTTTGGGAACAAGAGACTATTGCCTTTCTCTGTTGTTACTGCAAAGCCCACATATATTGGTGGTATCACATGAATTGTCATAATTTATTTGAAGTAGATGGAATGATAACAATACTCTGACTTTATATTTCTATAGCTTCTTCCATGTAAGGTATTAAAAGAACTCTTGAAACAGTGCCTCATTGATTCTTCCACAAGCAGTGAAGTAGCTATAATTATTACACAACATTTGCAAGGTAGAAACATGGAAGCAAGTGAAACCATGGTTCTGGGCAATAACATGCTTGGGTACTTGAGGTTACATAGGCAAAGTAACAATGACCAAATAAATTTAATATAATTTCTATTATAAGTTATCTTATATAGCATACACTTTTGGGACTATAAAAAGAGCAACTTTACAGTAGAACAGAGCAAGTAAATGATATCAAATATAAGATGAAGCATCTGTTTCCACCCCTACTATGAATGTTTTGAAACTTCCTTACTTTCCTTGCAATTTCCTCACATTCTATATAAAAGTGATATAATTTTTGTTTTTTTTCTCCTTTCATCCATTGGAATTCTTGAAAGAATTTCTTTGTGGTTAAGTACATGATTCTGTTATAAACATTTAATAAATACAAGAGAACAATGTATATTCTTGGCTAGCATAATACATAGTTCTACATATTTCTATTAAAGTAGGTCTATTCATTGTGAATTACATTTCTTTAGAGCCTTAGTTATGTTTTCCCTGCTTGACTTATTAAGTTTTGAGACATATTAAAATCCTTCACTGTGATCATGATTGTTGTCAAAATTACCTATCAATATTCTGTTGATTGCTTTTCATTCATTGAAGATTTCATCACTATTTACCACTACTTTCCTTTTTCTGAATGATTTCAGTATTCCTGTAGTTGCATCATTCAATACCCTTTTCTCTTATTATCAATTGCTCTTTCTTCCACCTTTGCTCAGCCACCCTCTCCCATACCTAAATCTTGTCTTTATCAATAATTTTTAAAAATTGTTATTATCAATAACCAAAATGGTTTCAATTTCAAGCATTCCACATTCTGTCCATTATCTTTTCCTATCTTTCCAGCCCACTTTCTAACTGTAATAGTCTTTCAATTACCATATCCAATCCATTCACCCACCATTCTTTTATTGTCCATCATCCACCTCATGTTTTGTTTTTCTTCTACTTACTCAGCTTGAATTCTATGGTCCATTATTGTAATCACTCCTTTGTATAAACCCTCAATTCCCTTTCTCCACTCTCCCTACATTTTTATGCTGCTTTAAAACTCCATCACTGGTTACACTCAACCCTCTACTTGCTCTGTGCGTACCAGTGATCATTGAAACATCACTGGGGAAAAATGCAAAGTCAGGTTGACTGGTTTTACTTTTCATTTATGTCCACAAAGGACACTAGCTGTCCCTTCTACTACATTCCCCACTCATCTAGGAAACTATTTTGCAGTTCTCCTTTGCAGACCTTTATTCTTCCTTTCCACTTCCTCACTCTCAGCTAATAACTGAGAAAATAGAGGCTCTTAGAAGTCAACTACCAGCTCTTCTCTCTACCAGATATACCCACTCAGCTGCCCTCAAAGATGGGTCTTTGCTTCTTTCCAGGACCACCTCTCCTTTTTCTATTCTGTCCTTTGGACACTTTTCTAATGGATTTGTTTGCTGTACTCCAGCAATTATTCTTTCTCTTCCTTCCCTGCTGCATCACTAATCATTCACTCTCATCACTGATCATTCTCATCAACATATAAACATACAGTAAAACTCCCATAAAAACACAAATCTTTCTCAAATCTCACACCTTCCCCCCAGATACTGCACAGTTTGCTTTTCTTTTTAATATTCATTTTGTCCAGTTCTCACCTTACATTCTCTCTTAAACAACTCTACTTAGGCTTGATCCTCCCAGTTTACCAAAACCATTCTTTTCAAAATTACTGATGACCCCCAGGTTGCCTTCAGCTTAGTCCCCGTCTTTACTACTTAGCAGCATTTTTATACAACTACTTTATGCTTCCTTGAAATACTTCATTCCGCTTCTGGGACATCTCACTTCCTGGTTTTCCTTTTAACCCTCTGCCTGCTCCTATTTAGTCTCCTTTATAGCTTCTCTCCTCTTTCTCATGTCTAAATGTTGGAGAACGCCAGGGCTTAGGACTAGGCCTATTTCTCTTCTCCATATACAAGATTTTTCTGATTTTCTCAGCCAAGGCTTTTATAATGCTTTATATGTTAACAACTCCTAAATTAGCCTCTCCAATCTTGGCGTCTCCCTTTAGCTATATATAGACTTGTAACTCCAACTTTCTACTTGATATCACCTCTTAGATGTCAAATAGGCATTTTGAACAGAATTCTTGAGTTTTCTGTTTATATCTGCTGTTCTCGTAGTCTTTCCCATCTCTGTGACACTATCACAGCTAATTCTATGCCAAAAATCTAGGCGTTATCTTTGATTCCTCCCTTTTCCTCATACCCCACATCAATCTGTCATCTTTACCAGATAGCCCTTATTCAGTCATGTCTCAGCACTTTCACGACGGTCACCTTCATCGAAGCCACCATCACACTTCTTTTTGCTTACTACAAGCCTCTGAACTTCTCTTCCTTGCTTTCACTTGTTCCCCCCTTCAGTCAGTTCTGTAGAACAGCAGTGGGAGTAATCTTTTACAAATAAAAAATACTTAAAGTCTTCCAGTGATTCCCAGTTTTCTTCATAAAATAAAAATTCCCTGCAGTGGCTCCCAATGCCTTCCTGATCTGGCCCTGACTGCCCTCCAAATACATCTCCTGCTCTGCCTGGCTCCATCAACTCCTGCCACACCAACTTCCTCACCAATCTCTGAACACTCCAAACCTGTTCCTGCCATAGGGTCTTCATGGTCTTCACTCATGTCTTCTGGAATGTCTTCCTCCAGAAGCCCAAATCACTTTCTAGTTTCATTCAGCTCTTTGCTCAAGGAGCACATTTTAAGAGACACCCTCCTTGATAATCAGATCCTAAAATGTCTTAAGTATGCTTCTTTAGTCTCTTAGTCTACTGTGTTTTATTATATTATGCGATTCTTTGTTTATTGACTATTACCTACTATGCTAAAATATCAGCTCTATGATTGTGAGAAATGTGTCTGTCATGTGAGAATCAGTCTATTCACTGATATTATCTCTAGTGAATAGCACTTATCAGATTCCAGGTGCTCAATATGTATTTGTGGAATGATTAATTCAACAATGTTGAATTAATTCTTTTAAACACTTAGCATAAAACATTGTTATAGCCTCTTTGTGGATTGTAAATTTTATAACTTAAAAATATTCTTTGCTTTAATTAATGTTCTGCTCTTAGACTCCAGCTTATTTGGCATCAATATTGTGCTGTTTTTATTTGTTTGTTTACATTAGACTGTTTTTATTTATTTTATTTACATTATTTTATTTACATTAGGCTGTTTTTGTTTCTTTACATTAGACTACTATCCCTTTGTTCATCTCTTTTTATTTATTAACTTTGACTCATAGTAATATCTCTGTTTCATTCTGATTTGCCAGATTCTGATCAAATTGTTCCATGGAAGCATTGTCTTTAGCAGGAGCTAACCTACACAGAAGCATCACAGTTGCAATTTTTAAATTAGGTAGGTTTTTTGAAGTTAGCCCCTGGAATAAGAATCTTCTCTTGAAGCATTGCCAGCTGTGGGGTGAAGGAAAAGGCTGTAATCTGTGGGTCATACTCATTTGCTTCTGTTGAGGAGCCAGGATGGGCAGAAATGGGGGGCCTTCGTCAAGTCTCCAGTAGATCAGCAGATAGCAACCTATAGGGTTGACTTGCACGACATGCTTTTCATCAAGTTCATTTATGAATGGATCCTGGTATTGAATGATAGTATCTGATAGAAATTGAAGGGAAATTTACCCATCCACCATAAATTATATTACAGTAAAACTCCTCTCTCAAAATCATTTTCACAACAGTTATTCTAACCTGGGACCCTAGCTGTCATTTCTCCCTCATTTTAATTCTTAGCATTGGGGACAGGGTAAAAAAGATGAAGGGATTAAGTAGTACAGTTACAAAATAGTCATAGGGATATAAAGTAAAGCATAGGTAATATCCTTAATATAGTAATAATAATGTATCATGCCAGGTGGATCACTTTTTAAATTATACATTTGTCTAACCACTATGCTGTACACCTGAAATCAATATAAAATAATACTGAATGTCAACTGTAATTTAAAATTTTTTAAAGGGGAGAAAAGGTGAATAAGATGTCCAAATGTCCAGGTATAGAACAAATAAGTCATGGGGATGTAATGTACAGCATAGGGAATATAGTCAATAATATTGTATAGCATAGTATGGTGTCAGATGGTTGCTGGACTTATCATGGTGATCACCTTTTTAGGTATACAAATATTGAATAACTACGGTGTACACCTGAAATTAATATAATATTGTATGTCAGCTATATTTTTAATAAAAACCTTAAAAATAGTAATAAGTAAACTTTGTGAATGATTCCAATGTGTGGCCCAAGTAGAAGATTAACGTTCTGTGGCTTAGAAATGGGCCTTGGTCTTCCTGTATCTGTGCGCAGGACCAGAGCTCCTGTGTTCTTATCAGATCCATCTCTTTTCCCAATTTTCACATTTAACTGGAAACACAGAACACATCAGCCACACCCAGGAACTTGTCAGGGTATGTTCTCTTGAACTCATGAGCACTCAGTAATTATGAGAAATTAACTTAGAAAAGCATTACAACAAATCATCCAATAAAAATCTTTCTGGGTTTCAGATAAGGGAAAACAAATCCCAAGTATCACTATAAAACGAATAACCACTACTACTTAGTTTCTAACCACTAGCATAAGGAATTCTTAATTATTTTAAACTCACTTAGCTTTGTTTTTTCAGTTCTATATATTATCGTGCACTATGTTTCAATTTTGACATGTATAGATCTGCTACCCATACACACATAGATGACAAGCTTTTGAAAGAAGGGACTATGTCTTTTATGTCTCTATGTCCTTTACCTTTTTTATATTCCCTCAGAATACAAAGGGCGCCAGAAATCTAGTAGCTCTTTGATAAGTATTTTTCAAAGCATGAATATATTAATGAATGAACAATTGATCTTTGTATCTGAAGTGACAAAATATTAATTGTATCTCCTTAGAACTATAAATATTTTAGGACAATTTATTAAGAATTTTAAGTACAAAAATGAAAGTCAAGTACTGCACATTATATTAAAATACACAGTAAATCCCACCAGAGACATCCTTCCTAGGTAGGTTCAGGCCTTCATCTTCTTTCTGCTGAGTATTCTGTATTCCTTACTTTCAGCAAGTCTACAGTCACAGGAGAACCTGTATGTGTGATGGATGGCAATTTATCAGCTTCTTTCTATATCAGTGCCTGAAACTTATGGCTCCCAGCACTTCCCAGTTGCCAGTGATTGATGGGTTTGTTTACCACTTCTCCCTTCGGTCTGGAGGGAGATACTGAGTGGGGTTTTTGCCAGCACTCTCCAAGGTTTGGCTGAGTCCCAGAGCCGAGAGCTCTATAGCCCAAGCTGTGTTTGCGCCACAGAAGCCCCAAGCTCTTTTGGATTTTAATCACTTTCTGAACAGATGCATTTCTCATAGGAGGGACAAGGTATTGACACTTGCGCTCTGCTCATTGAAACCTAAACTTTATTTGGTCATAAAGCAGTGTTCAGTTTTTTGTTGTTGTTATTATTGGAAATTAAAATTAACGGAAATTTGCAAATTAAATGGAAAATATTGTTTTTTTCAATCTGATTTCTGTTTCCATAGTTGCATTTTTCGCCAAAATTAAAGAGACTACTAAACTGTAATCTCAAATTGTTAATAATCCCTTTTTAGTTGAAAGGTGGTAAGAGAGTTAAGTGGAAAGAAATATGTAAGATACCAACAAACTTCCTGTGTACAGCATGCATCTATAAAGTAGCATACTGTTTGCTGTCCTTGAGAAAGGAAAACGTGCATGTGTGCAAGAATAATTACGCTTTACACACATAAGTAACATGTTTATTTTTCATTATCAGATTAAGATACATAGTGTGTTACGTAATTACAAACATTGGCTTTCACACAAAAATAGGAGTTACTTTTAAGAAATTAAAAGTAGGGAGGGAAATAAAGCCAAAATTAATGAAATACTTTTTTGTGTGTGCCTTCTTGCTGCCAGAAAACATCATATACATGGTCTGATAATTGACTTGTATTGCTTTGTAGGCCTAGCAGCCCCTCTCTCTCTTTATTTCTCTTGTACTGTTTATTGCTTTCTCTGAAAAGTTCATGGAAACCAGGTCCAGTATTTTTATTGTGCTGAAATGATTCTGGTAAAAACAGGTTCTAAATAAACATGACCGGTGTCAGGAAAAGCAGCTGGATCTGCTTTAGACATCTAACAGATGGGAAAATATTAAACTGAAAATGGAAAGAAGGAACCTTTGATTGTCTAATACTGACACATTTTGATTGTCGGTTTGTGATCATTTCCAAGAGCTGCCAGCCACCAGCCTTCATCAAACCGCGACATTGTGTGAGAGGTAAAAACTGACAAGTGAATTAAACTGAAGAGAGATGTCCCTTAGAAGGACAACAAGAGAGAGGGGAAGCTGTATCAAAATATTAGTTAGAAAAATACAGTGATTTTCTGAATAAATCTTTAGAAAATAAATACTTTTTATAATAAAATTGCCTGTGCCATAATATCTAACAAACAGCAATTTCATAAGTTGTGTAAAGCAATGTTGCTATGTTTCCTACTTTTGTAACCTCTGATTCTACAAGCCATGTGAGTCAGAAACTAAACACTGAATATATCAACAATAGCAAATTATTTCACCAGCTCTAGGCCTTGCAGAATTTCCAGTGTTTCTGGACCCCTCCAAAACTTGTTTGTCTAAGCTGTCCAATACACCCCTTTTTAGCTATAATAGCTCAACTGCCATTTCTTCTTTTTCTCTTACTCTTAACTTCTTGCAGTGCCTGTTGCTGAGAACTTCAGTTCTCAACAAGTGTTATGAGAGCACCTTTTAATTGCTGTCATGCTGTACAGTGTGTGTGTAGTTCAATATGATGGGATTCTTCCAGTGGCAAGTAACAGAAACCCAGTTTAATTTCCCCTTGATTGGCTAATGAAATCTAGTGGCAGGACGGCAATGGTCTCAGGAGTAAGGGAATCCAGTCCCGAGTCTCCCTCCTCCTTTACACCCTTTGGTATCTTCTTTATTCTCATCTTCAGACTGTCTTTCTCTTCTCCAAGCCACATATTGATAGTTTCCAGTCATTGTATTTTGAAATCCAGGCACTCCGAAGAGACCATCAGCTCTCTCAGTTCTAGAAGTTGTCGGCTCCGTGTGTGTCAGGGGCTCTCCTCTAGGTCAGCCAACTTGGCTGTGGGGGAGCAACACTGTGATGGGCTCAGCCTGAGGCAGTGGCCCACTCCTGGACTAATCAACGGTGGTTAGGGAGCAAGCTTGATGTGGTGACATGGCTGCTAGGCGACATGTGGTCAGGAGTCAAGCCTGCCTTCATCACCACTGAACCCTGAGCATAGTGCTTCTCACTAGTCGGTACTTTAAAATTGGAGAATGAATGGATGATTTGTGTGCATATGTGTGTGTGTGTGTGTGTGTGTGTGTGTGTGTGTGTGTGAAGCATTAGTGGTGGGGAATAAATAGAGGAAACAAAGGGTTTCCCATGCCCTCAAAGCACTGTCATTTCCCACTGATATCTAGAGGGACTGCATTGAAACAAACTGAAGACATTCCATAGGTCCCATGTCATGCTGATTTCTAACACTGCAAGATCTTGCGGTAGTCTCTTTCATGTTCTGTGATTCAATGAGGTAAAGAGAATTCGTGTTCCATGGCCACTGCTGCTGTGCTCTCTGATCACATCAGCTGAGGTCAGTCTGTGCTTCCCTGTGAGGTCATGGCACCAGGGGATAATGGTATAGGACAGATGCCTGTGCTTCTCTTCACAGAGACCACATGGGCTCCTCTGTTTAAACGGGGCTAACCTTCTCTTGCTACCAGGTCAATGGCCTTACAGCGGTGCTGCCCTGTGCTTCTCGAGTTTTGGGGGGATTTTATGTATTCTTTCAGCATCCTACACCCTAACGAACTCAATCATGAGTTCTTTAATAAAGGCTAATCTTAGACCCCCAAATGTTGTGTTCTGCTGCTAATAATTCCTTTTCCATCTGAGGTTATTGATATAGGAATCTGGAGCCCCCAGATGATATAGGGATCTGGGTCCCACAAATGATACAGGATCCTGGTGTCTGGTGCCCGGAGATCTTGGTCTCACGTACCTGAAGAGTGAGAACGCGGACTCGGAATGAGAGGTAGAGGAGCAAAGATTTTTATTAAAGCGAAAATATAGCTCTCAAGAGAGCGGGTACCCAAAATTGGGATGCCCACTGGCTAAGGCAAAGGCTCTTATTGTATACTTTTTCTTGTATGTTTGGGGAAGTGAGTTGGTGCCTTCTGATGGATTTTGTCTATCAGATTTGTTCTGTTTGTAAAGCCTGAAGGGATTTCCGAAATAACCCATTTATCCCCAGAGCAATTACATTGTTGCCCTGGAGTGAATGATTCATTTCAGAACCTGGAGTTTCAAGATATGGCTGCCTTTGTTTATTCTACCAGGGACTTCCCTGTTTACCTAACAACATGCTAGCTACCCTGTCTCAATATGGTACTCAGAGTGGGTCAAGTTTGTATTCCTGAGTAACTTTTCCTTTAGGACCAGTTATGTTCCTGTGTGGTTCACGCAAATCCTGCTGTGGTGGCTCTACATAGCCATGTTCCAATCTTAAGGTACACATAGTTTAGGCTTGAACTGGGACCACTGTGTTTATCTGGCTGAACAGGGTAAGAACATCACAGCACACAACTTCCCCTTGTCCATTTCAGATACCCTACACAGGATGGTGAACAGGACTAAACTTAGGTTTAATTGTGAGTGCTGGGGAAAGTGTCTTAATCAGCTCCACCTTTCCCTTCTAGTATCCAGGTAGTACTTCTCCTCTGGATGATGATATCTCCCTGCCTTGAAGGTATAGATCCACCTAGGTATTTGCATTTTTAACCTTTTAAATTTTTTTGGTGCCATTGTCATGTAAATTGTTTCCTGATGCAATGGGTGGTGGTGGGGGGGATTATTTAATTGGCTCCAGTCAATGGAAGGGGAGATGCTCTTTGTTGGTTGAGGTGCTGGAGTTGGGATAGGATGGAAGTCAGCCGCAAGGGCAACCTGAGTTCAGGCTTTTGAAAGGTGATGAAATTTCAGGGTGAGTGATGATCCTTGTCCCCTTTTCCTCTCCAAAGATTCCTTGTGTCTTTGGAGAGTTAGGAGCGAGCCACAAGAGTTCACTAGAGGACTGTTTTCCAGAAACTTCAAAGTTGGAGGGTAACTGGTCGTTGTCACCTGATTTTGGGACCTGAAACTCAACCCAGAGCTGCTGTTTCCTCCACCACCATCCACTGTTCTGCAGCTCCCCTTTCTTTTTTTTCCTGGCCTGGATGCAGGTCAATCATTTCCCTTAACTTCAATCACTCTTCAGCTACTTGTTCTAAAGTGCATATATATATTTTTTGACTTACTATATTTACTACTTCTTTTAAATTCGGAAATAGTACCAACAATTGACAAAAACTTGAAAAAGGAGAAAAGATTAAGAAAATACAAATGTTCATCATTCTAAGTATTCAACATTTTGTGTATATAATAATTCCTTTCTGTTTTTTTTCCTAAGCATAGTTTTTAAAAAATATGTAAACAAATATAAAATAGTTATAATCACTTGGAGGTATAGTTTATCTTACTTGTTCTACTTATTTTATACATGCCTTTTATACATTCTTGCGTGATCTTCATAATCAGTTGGTATGTTTTTAACATAAATTAAGTTAGTATTTAATTATGCTTTCACCCCATGATTCAGAATGCTTCCTTATTTGATTTTAACTTCTGGTAATAAAGCTTCTAACAAAGGAAGCTGTTTTTAGAAAAATCCTCTTTAATAATAGATGTAATACTGCAGTCAATTTGGAGCTTAGAGCTCCTATGATAACCAAATTGGGTCATAAGACTGAACAATTTTGTTATTTGAGATAGACCAAAACACTCATCCATCAAAAAGTTCAGTTGGATAGTTACATAACCCAACGTAAGGGAAAGGGAGAGGAAATATGTATTTCATCTAAGATATATGGCATGAATGATGTATAAACTTATAAATGTGAAAGAGAATTTGCTGCTTTTCATGCCAGCTCAGGGAACATTGTGGGGCTTTTTCTCATCTCTCACTCTATTGTTTTATGTCTCCCCCTACAAACTTAAAAATTTTAGGTAAATTTCTTTTCGGTCATAATCTGGGTAGAAATGACAGCATCTTACAATTTCAGCTTAATAAATTAATTAGAGAATTAAGCCACTTTCCAGATATTTCAAGTTCTCTACCAGTTCTAGCACCTCAGACAAAACCCCAGAACAATTCCTTCAGTTATCTGACTATTTCAGATGAATTTGGCTTATTTTGGCCTGGATTGAAATCACACTTGTGGGGTGTACATCTATTTATCTAAGAGGTTTTCCAAGTTGTCTGTTTTGAAAGAATGCCAGAAAACACCCTTGAATAATTACTATAGCTTAATTCCAGAGCCTGCCTGCTGAAGCTTTATGTGTGACATTCATTAGCTCTGCAGCACATAAGGCCATCTTCTGAAACAGGGGAGGGCCTGAGAGTGAACCTCAGGAATTTGCCAGAGTCCCATGGGCTGAATCATCTCTGTGCAGCCAGTGTCCAGGGAGAGCAAAGGACAGGCTGTGAAGGAGAGAACTTCTTTGTTTCTTTTTCTTTTTTTTTTTCCCCAATGTGGGCAAAACCTCCAGTATATTAGATTGCAAGTTTTATTATATTTTATTTGTATCCATAAATATTTTTAAGGATAATTTATATGAAGCACGTAATTTGAGAGACCAACCATTTTGACTTGTGGGTCTGAATTCTCTCTTCTTTATCTTCATTCTGCTTCCCAAATTTATTTCTAATTCTAATTTTGGCTGGTAGAGGAGGTGAGTTGACATGTGTTTTGAAGGGTCTTTTTAGTCCTCACAGACGTAATTGAGCCTTGAGAAGAGGGTCACAACAAAAGAATTGAAAGAGCTTGGCATCAGAGGAACACCATCAAGAAATGGGGATGGGAGGAGAGTTCAGATTTCAAAATGTGGTCACTTGTATCTGGAGTGAATATTTTATTTTGTTATGTTTAAATATCTGAATATTTGGTGGCATCTAGGTCAGCAGTTTTAAACTTTTCGGTCTCAGGGCTACTTTATACTTTTAAAAATTACTGAGTTTCCCTAAGAGTTTTTGTTTATATGGTTTATATCTATCAATATTTACCATTTTAGAAATTAAAACTGAGAAATTAGAAATATTAATTCATTTAAAATTCTAAAATAATAAACCAGTTACATGTTAACGTAAATAACATTTTTCCTAAAAGTATTCATCTTTCTAAAACAAACGAACAAAAAATAGAATTTAGTAAGACGAGTGATGTTGCTTTACATTTTTGAAATTTCTTGTACTTAGTACAAGACAATTGGATTTTCATATCTGCTTCTGAATTCAATCTATTGCAATATGATATTTTGGTTGAAGTATATACAGATATGTAGTTTAAAAAGGATATTTTAATAACCTTAAAAAGGTCATTATGAGTAATTATTTTTGGAATTATACCACAATGAGGCAAATGATAGAACTTTTTAAAAGATTTTTATTAAAATATAGCTAACATACAATATTATATTAGTTTCAGTTGTACATTATAGTTATTCAATATTTATATAACTAAAGACGTGATCACTATACGTCCAGCAACCATCTGACACTGCACTATGCTATCACAATATTATTGTCTATATTCCCCATGCTGTACGTTACATTCCCAGTCTTATTTGTTTTATACCTGGAAATTTGGACTTCTTAATCCCCTTCGCTTTTTCACTCCCCTTTTAATTTTTCATTTACAGTTGACATTCAATATTATTTTATATTAATTTCAGGTGTACAGCATTCTGGTTAGACATTTGTATAATTTAAAAAATGATCTCCCTTCATAGTTATTACCATATTATTGACTATATTTCCTGTGCTTTACTTTATATCCATATGACTATTTTCTCACTATAAGATTGTTCTTCTTAGTCCCTTCACCTTTTTCACCCTGCCCTCCAACCCTCTCCCATCTATCAACCCAATAAATCTAGTGACTATCTGACACCATACATAGTTATTACAATATTGACTATATTCCTTATGTATACCCTATAACCCCATGATTACTGTGTAACAACCAATTTATACTTCTTAATCCCATCCCCTTTTTTACATACCACTCCAACACCCCTCCCATCTGGCAACCATCAAAATCTTCTCTGTATCTATGACACTGTTTCTGTTTTGTTTGTTTATTTTGTTCTTTAGATTACACATA
Source organism: Rhinolophus ferrumequinum (assembly GCF_004115265.2). Taxonomy (NCBI): domain Eukaryota; kingdom Metazoa; phylum Chordata; class Mammalia; order Chiroptera; family Rhinolophidae; genus Rhinolophus; species Rhinolophus ferrumequinum. The sequence continues at coordinate 51,507,252 of NC_046288.1, forward strand.
TAAGTGAAATCACATTGCATCTATCTTTCTCTGTTTGACACTTCACTCAGCACAATACCACCTAGGTCCACCCATGCCATTGCAGATGGCAAGAACCCATTCCCTTCCATGGCTAAGCAATATTCCATTATATGTACAGAGGGTGCCAAAAAAATGTATACACATTTTAAGAGAGGAAAAAACTGCGTAAAATTATGCTGATGGTAACCACTTTGAGCACCTCTTGTAATTGCAGAAGTCAAACGTGACTTGTATTCATCTTTTGTTATTGGTATATATTGAGTATTACAATTTTTTAAAAATTAGTTTCAGGTGCACAAGACAAAGTAATACTTAGACGTTTATCATTTATATCCCTCACACTGTGGACCCCCGCCCCCGAGTATTACAATTTTAATAGAGTTTTTTCCTTTCTTAATATGCGTATACATTTTTTTGGCACTCTGTGTGTGTGTGTGTGTGTTTGTGTATGTGTGTATATGTATTTATTCTTTGTCCATTCATCCATCAACAGAAACCCAGGCTGCCTCACATCTTGGCCATTGTAAACAATGCTGCAATGAACATATGGATGCACACCTCCCGATGAAATAGCATTTGGGTTACTTCAGATAAATACCCTGAAGTGGGATTACTGGGTCCTTCTCTGTCTCTTGTTATACCTTTTGTTTTAAAGTCTATTTTTGCCACCTCAGCTTTTTTTTTTTTCCTTCTGTTTTCTGAAAAATCTTTTTCCATCCCTTTACTTTCAGTCTGTATGCGCCTTTCCATCTGAAGTGAGTCTCTTGTAGGAAACATTTATGTAAGGGTCTTGTTTTCTTATCCATTCAGCCCTCCTATGTCTGCTGAGGGGAGGATTTAATCCATTTACTTTGAAAGTAATTATTGATAGATATGTAGCTATTGCCATTTTGTTATTCATAATTTTATTTTTTATTTTTTTTTTCATCTTATAGAAGTCCCTCTAAGATTCCTTGTAATACTGGTTTGATGAACTCCTTTAGCTTTTTCTTGTCTGGGGAGCTCCTAATCTGTCCTTAGATGCTAAATGATAGCTTTGCTGGGTAGAGTAATCTTGGTTATAGGTCCTTGTTTTTCATCACATTGAATATTTTGTGCCTCCCTTCTGGCCTACAAAGTTTCTGTTGAGTAATCAGCTGACAATGGGAGCTCCCTTATAAGTTACTAGTTGCCTTTCTCTTGCTGCTTTGAAGATTCTCTCTTTGTCTTTAACCTTTGCCATTTTAATTGTAATGTGTCTTACCATTTTAATCATAATGTGTCTTGGTGTGGGCATGTTTGGGTTCATCTTGTTTGGGACTCTGTGTGCTTCCTGGAATTGTATGTCTCTTTCCTTCACCAGGTTAGGAAAGTTTTCAGTTATTATTTCTTCAAAGAGGTTCTCAATCCCTTGTTTTCTCTATTCTCCTTCTGGTACCCCTATGACGCGAATGTTGTTATGCTTGATGTTTTCCCAGAATTTTCTTAAATTCTCTTCAGTTTTTTGGAATCTTTTTTTTTTTTTTCTTTTCTGATTGGGTGTTTTCTGCTACTTTGTCTTCCAAATTGCTAATTTGACCCTCTGCTTCATCTAGTCTGCTGGTGATTCTTTCTAGTGCATTCTTCTTTTCAGTTATTGTGTTTTTTCAGTTCTGACTTGTTCTTTTTTTTTAATGAATTTTACGTCCTTTTTAATGCTTGCTTTCTCTTTGTTGAACTTCAAACTAAATTCCTTGAGCATCCTTATAACCATTGTTTTGAACTCTGTCTCTGGTCGGTTGCTTGCCTCCATTTTGTTTAGTTCTTTTTCTGGAGTTTTTACCTGTTCTTTCATTTGGGACACATTTCTTTGTTTCCTCATTTTGACTGCCGCTCTGTTTTTATATAGTAGGTAGATCTGCTATGTCCTCCCGTCTTGGCTTTGTGGCCTTATATATATAGTGGGTGCCCTGTGAGGCCCAGTGGCACAATATCCCTGGTCACTTCCAGGTACTCCAGGAGTGTCCCTTGTGTGATTTCTGTGTGCTCGCCTATTATAGTTGAGCCTTGATTGCTACTGGCATGTCAGGGTATGGGATTGACCGTCAGGCTGATTGGCTGTGGGGTTTGCCACATTCACAGTTTATAGACTGATCTGTTGAGGGGCTTACACCACTCAGTGGTATTCACCCCAGTGGGCTCTGGTTCCTGTTGAGACTGCCCTTTGTGTGTGCTGCTTGTGGGCTAACTGAGCAGTACTCTGCTGTTGTCTGAAGCCAATCTCCAAGTATGTTGGTTCTGGGTCCTCTTTCCAGGGGCTCTGGTGCAGGCCTAGATCATTCACTGCCTGTGACCAGCTGGGAATTACCTAGTAAGAACTACAAAGTGATCCGTGGTTGTTTGCTGCCTGTGCTAACCTTGGAGACACATGGGAGAGTTCACGCTGTGAATCGAGGATGTCTGCCACCAGTACCAGGTATGGGGTAGCTCCGCAAAATGTCAGGACACTCTGAGCCCTGCTGCCACCTGCTGCCTCCCTTAAGATTCAGCCATTGGTAAATCCTCGTGCAGTACACAAGTTGGGTGAGGCAAGGTCTAAGGGAGTCACTAGGGTAGGAAGTGTTGTGATTACCAGGTTAGTGTAAATTCTGGTTTGGTGACAGTACTGAGCCTGAAGCTACTCAGCAAAAGTCTCAGAGCACACCGGGGCTGGTTGTTGCCGTCCTGCGGTCTGTTGGACTCTGACAGTTTTTCGAAAAAGAGTGCAATACAGATGGAATGCCTCCATCATTGGGAATTTGGGTGGGGTGGGGTCCCATTGAGTCAGCAGGGTGGAGCTGCAGAGCTCACCAGACCAATTCAGATTTAGATTTGGCCATGTGTTTGTGTGAAGTGGCTCAACACAGGAAAGATGGCAGCCACCTCCTGGCTGCGCAGGAGGAGGATGTCCTCACAGGGAAATGGCAACTGTCCTCCAGCCCTCAACCCAAAGCAGACAACTCAGTCTGCTCCCTGTATGTCTCTGACACCGTCCCCAAGTTACTGGAGCCCAAGATGAGTACCTGGGAGTGAGAGAGTCTGTGTGCAGGCCCTTTAACAGGACGCCTGAGTTTTCTGCCACCTTCCATCCCACTCAGATGGTTGGGCTCCCCACTGTTTTTCACAGCCAGATGTTGTGGGGGCCCTCTTTCCAGCAGCAGTATTCTGTGCTGGGGAGCCCAGTGCACGGCTGGGTTTCCTTGCTCCTCTGGGGGAAACTCTGCGGCCAAGATATCCCTCCTACTTCTCATCTGCTACTTGGAGGTTTGGGGTTAGCCAGTTCCGTGTCTCCGCTCCTCCTACCAGTCTCAACATGGCTTTTTCTTTATATCCTTAGTTATAAAACTTCTGTTTGGCTAGACTTCAGATGGTTCTCCAGCTTGATTGTTTTATAATCTAGTTGTAGTTTTAATTTATTCTTGGAAGGAAGCAGGTAAAGCAGGCACAGTGTTTATCTATTCTACTATCTTGGAATCCTCCAAGCTTCAGCAAATGATAATTTCTTAAAAGTTAGTTGTAACGTGGAATCAGAAGCCATATCAATGAACATTTTGTGCACTGTTACATTTGAATCCTTTTGTCTGACTTGCAACATGATTGAATCTTGTAACCAGGTTTGATTTTAGAACATCATGCATTGGTTATTTGGAAAATATTTGTTCACTGTGTTATGCCTATTTTCCAAATGTCAACACATTTTATTATACAATATAATGAAATCACATTCAATAATATCACCAAATATGTTAATTTTCTGATGATGGGCAAAGCCTTTCAGTATTGTGACACTGTCAATGTCGGTACAATGTTTTCAAACTTTGAAATTTTTTTGAAAGCTCAAGTTCAATAATTGGCAACAAATACTATCAGTTGTTTTTCTTAATATAACAGACTTACACTGTTCATTTTCAAGAAATATCTGCCAAATACCCAAGTCTGAGTAACTACAATAAGGACTGTCAGTTGTCTCTTAAGTAAAAATGATGTTCCATAAAAAGAGCAGCTAGTTCAGATCACAACAATGGCTCTGGTGCTTTTCCTTCAGACCAACATCGTACTTGGGTATGCAGCAAATGTCCCATTTCTTCACCCAGAATATTAAAAATACATGCATTTAAGGTTTGAATTTTAATAAAATTAACATTTTTACTGCTTTATGAGGAACATCATTAAGTGAAACTGCTATTAATAGTCATCATTAGTATTTTATTGCAAGTACACTACAGTAGTCCTTCCTTTATTCAGTTTTTCTTTCCTCAGTTTCAGTTATTGCAGTCTAAATATATTAAATGGAAAATTCCAGAAAAAAACGTTCATAAGTTTTAAATTGCCCACCATTCTGAATAGTGTGATGAAATATAGAACCGTTCTCCTCTCTCCCACCTGGGACATGAATCATCCCTTTGCCCAGTATCTTCACTGTATAGTTTCCTGCCTGTCACTTAGTACCCATTTTGGTTATCAGATCAACTGTCGTGGTATCACAGTGCTTGTGTTCAAGCAACCCTTATTTTATTTAATAATGGCCCCAAAGTTCAAGAGTAGTGATGCTGGCAATTTGGATATGCCAAAGAGAAGCTGTAAGTGCTTCCTTTAAGTGAAAAGGTGAAAGTTCTCAATTTAATAAGGAAAAAAAGAAGTTGTATGCTGAGGTTGCTGAGACCTACTGTAAGAACAAATTTTCTATCTGTGAAATTGTGAAGAAGGAAAAAGAAATTTATGCTGGTTTTGCTGTTGCACCTCATACTTCAAAAGTTAGGGCCACGGTGGGTGATAAGTACTTAGTTTATATGGAAAAGGCATTAAATTTGTGGGTGAACAGAAAACGTGTTCCTACAGGCGGCAACATGTTGTGCCAGAAAGCACTGAGCTTATATGAAGACTTCAGCAAGGGAACTCCTGATCAAAGTGATGGGAAGCTATGCACAGCAAGTAAGGCATGGTTACGCAGATTCAGAAATAGGTTTGACCGAAAAATATAAAAGTTACTGAAGAGGCTTCATCTGCCAATGAAGCAGCTGCTGCCATATTTTCGGCAGAGCTGAAGAAGTGAATTACGTTTCTGTACTATCCACTGGTTTAGGTATCCACTGGGGATCTTGGAACACATTGCCTGTGGATAAGGGGGGCTACTATAGTTAACATTCAATGCATGTTTGTTATTATTATTTCTGACTCTCAGTGTCCTCAACATTTATGTTAGATGACACATAAGGGTTCCAACAATAAATGCTAATTCCTTTCTGTATGACTGAGTTTTGTGCTAATAAAATTTTTGGAAACTGCTGACTGCTATTCAAAAAGAAAATCTATTAACATAAGGAGGTCATAAATTTACGTACACCATACACAGATGTAAAAAGGAAATGTGATTTATGTTCTTTGTCACTTATTTGATCTTTCAAGTACTTAATCTACTAAGTAAGGAGATGGAACAATTTATTCTAATCTAATAATTTAGTGTAATCTAATAGTTTAAGTCTTTAGTCATCCTGGTGGATTTTGGTCTAAATCCTAGTATTTTGGTTTCCTTCATCTCAATCAGCTCCTCTCCAACATGGTGTTTGGATCTATTGGGGAGGAAGATCCTGTGGTTATGGGAAAGAGACAGTTCCTAAGATTTATTTTAAGGCTATATACTGTCCTCTGGTCCCTGTGGAAATGCCTCTTGTTTATCTATGACTACTGCTTGTTCTGTTGGCCTCAGAGGCAAAGTGGTTGTCTATTCTCTAGTAATTCAAGGTCAGGGCCAACTACTTCTCCTTGCTTATTGGCTTTAAGATCTTTGTGATATCCATTCAGTCCTTGAACACGTTGTTCTTAACATGCTAACTCTCTGACTAGGAGTCAAGTCATACTATGAGCTGACTTCTGTGTGCCACCGTGGGGTCAGGTGGGAACATCTATCTTAGAAGAACTCAACTAAGACCTGTCTTCTGTCTAATCACGTTGTGCTACTTTTACTCTGCTGCTACCACCCATTTCCCCATGTAATGCAGGACAAAAATTTTTGTGTCTTAGACATTCTCCTAAATCAAATACACTCTCCTTGTTGCCTCTGCAACAGAGCAGGACACACACGTTTCACCTACTTTGACTTGTTTCTCTTCACCCAGGCTGGAAGGGTGAGCTTTCCATCTCCTTTATGTCACACCTTGGGTTCTGGAATCTGGTGCACCAGCCGTGCCTCTCCAAGCACTGAAAGTGGTGCTTTGTGATTTAGACATCTTTCTTTCTCCTGACAACCTGGCTTTCAAGTCCCCTCTCTCTCTTAAAGAGGTTAGGAAAGTCAGTTCTGAGAATAAAAACTGATCAATAGTGTTTTTTGTTCGAGGTTCTTTCCTCCCCTAGAGCAATAAACCTCAAGGCTCAAATTGGTGAAGAAAAGCTGACAGGATTTAGAGGGGGAAATTAAGAACATTGTTTTAATAGTCACAAAATAACATCCCCTGTTATGTTAATTTACTAATGTTTGTCTAACAACAAAATCCATGCTTCCCCCCACACAGGATACTTGCTTGGTACTGGGTAAGCCTGGAGTCTTTCAGGGCAAAATAGAAGAAAATCAGAAATCAGAGGATATAGAGATTTGAAGTAGTTAGAATTTGGACACAAGCAGTGAGGAAGAGGAGAGACAGACACATTTAAGATTCTCTGAGAATTCTCGTGCCAAGCATTACTGCTAGAAAATAGAAGTTTTCCTGAACATTTTATGATGTTGCCTTCAAGACAGATATCTCCATTTTTAAGGGTTATTAATAAAAAGGCTTGCAGTCCAACACTTATAGATCTCATCCAATAGTTTATCCAGAACAATTGGGGTATAATCTAAAATATTGCTAGGTAGAATCTCTTTAAAATTTCAACATTTGTTTTGAGACCATCTAAATTGAATTTGACATGGAACCTGGCTGTTGGGGTTTGAAATCTTCAGTTTTTTCATCTATAAAATGAGGATTATATTATAACAGTCAGCATTTGTTGAGTGTTTTTGTAAGTTGGGCATTCTTCTAAGCAGGAGTTAAGTAATCGATAAATAACCCCAGGATATATTATGGCTATCTGTTTGCAGATGACAAAACTGCATCTCTGAGAGATTAAGTTACCTGTTTGTGATCATCTCGTTAGTTTGAGGTGAAAGGAGATTAGAACCAGGCAGTGTGGCTCTAGATCTGAGTGATAACATCCCATTTTACAGGTTAGAAAACTGAGCATGGAGAAGTTAAGTATCTTGCTCAAGTTGGCACTGCTAGTAAATGTGCATCTGGTTCCATGCCATCTAGATCCAGAGTTTGCGCTCTCAACCTCAATGCTATACTGTCAAAGATATGTATGAGCAATAACTGAGAAAATCCATGCAAAATACTTAGTACAGCACCTGGTACCGAGAAATGCTCAAGAAAAGTGAATGGATTATTATTAACCATGAAATCCTATCAATTGGCAAATGTGACAGAGATCTTTTAAGCATGGAGTGTTCTGTATAAGTAAAGCTTTGTTGTACCTATGTGTTATTCTTGTAAGTGTCCACATCATTTGATTTTGTGAAATTTCATTCATTCACTCATTCATTAATTCACTAATAGATTTAATCAGTCAATCTTGCCTGACTTTTAATGAGCTAACACTGTGCCAAGTGCTCTGGTATGAGATGTAGATACCTCCTTGAAAAAACGCTCATGAATTTGTTGTACTGAAGTTAAAAAAGCACTAAACAACTTTTGACAATTTTGTATTAGCAGTTGAGCTTCTCCAACTAGATAATTGCCGTTGTTTGAAAGGGACTTGTTCTGGCCTTGGGAGATGCCTGGTAATACTGTACCATTTAGCTGCTTCAGGCTAAGTTTTTGCACGTGTCTTGTAACATTTTTACATGCATAACTTTGAGAGCTTTTCTCTCTTAATCTGGAAGCTGTGTGCCAAAACCCTACAGCTTTTCAGTTAATGTCCTGCTTACTGTTATTTCCTTACCTATTTTAAAAACACAGCTTCTGTTGTAAATGCCATTTTACTTCTGCTAAGGGGAAAGAGTCTCTGAAGCCCCAAAAGCACATGTTTCAGAATCAAAACATAAATTCAAAGCCCATTCTTTTAGCTCTTTGACCCCCAGCAAGTTATTTAACTGCATTGAATATCAGTTTCTTCACTTACCAATGGGGATGGTAATTTCTACCCTGCAGGGTTGTCGGGTGATTATGTAGTGAAGGCAAAATCTCCAAAATAGCACCTGCTTCTCTAAGGCACTCTGTTCTAGCTATGTATTTCTATTGTAGTATTATTACTATTCTAATATATATATATATATATATATATATATATATATATATATATATATATATATATATAATTTTTTTTAAAATACAGCTAGAGTAGGAAATCAGTTTTTGTTTTGTTTTGTTTTTAAAGATTTTATTTGGGAAGGAGGACAGGACTTTATTGGGGAACAGTGTGTACTTCCAGGACTTTTTTTTTTCCCAAGTCAAGTTGTTGTTTCAGTCTTAGTTATGGAGGGCGTAGATCAGCTCCAGGTCCAGTTGCCATTGCTAGTTGTGGAGGGTACAACCCACCATTCCTTGCGGGAGTCGAACCGGCAACCTTGTGGTTGAGAGGATGCACCCCAACCAACTGAGCCATCCGGGAGCTCAGCAGCAGCTCAGCTCAAGGTGCCATGTTCAATCTTAGTTGCAGGGGCCGCTGCCCACCATCCCTTGCGGGACTGGTTGGTTGCCCACCATCCCTTGTGGTTGAGAGCCCACTGGCCCATGTGGGAATTGAACCGGCAGCCTTCGGAGTTAGGAGCATGGAGTTCTAACTGCCTGAGCCACCGGGCCGGCCCTATTCTAATAATTTTAAGAAAGTGTAATTTTGTCTTTTTTGGTTTGAAGTCATAAATTGTTCATTACTTTTCTAAAATTTGTTTATGTATGAGAATCTTGGTGGTTTTTTTTCTTCCAGTTTTTCAGTAGTGAGAAATGGAGTGATGCCATGCAGCTTAAGGCTAATGTGAATAAATATTTTAGAGAGAATAAATCCTTATTGTGAGTACCAATATAGTAGGTTACATAGGATGACAAGGGAAAAACGTGACCCAAGTAGAATTTTAACACAATAAAAAGGGGTAGGGTAAGAATAAGAAACAGATTTCAAAATTGATATGAAGAGAAGAATCAAAATAATGAGAATTCCTTTGATTTTTGCAAGCCAACATTTGAAATGATAAAACAATTGAATCTTAGAATATTGAGGGGCTTTAAAAAGCCTAAGGGAGTCCAGTGCCTGCTACAGGAATCTGACCCACAGCATCTCTGCTGGATGGTCATCAGCCTTTCTTTCTAGAGAGAAGGGGTTTATGTCTAGGTAAAGCATCATAAGGCAGTTCTAATAACTACAAAGTGCTCCATTAGTCTGATGGAGACATCCTTTCACAAGTCTACTATTCTTCAAAAGACCACATAATTGATCCTATCTTTTATATGAAAGTCCTTCAAATATTCAAAGTTAGTCCTTTCTTCAAATTAAACTACATTTTCTCTCTTAATTGTTCTCTAGAGGTTACCAGTGTTTCCCTTAGCATGTAGAGCACAGAACAGACATCATTAAGTATTTTTTCAGACAAACTGTATCAAGCCACTCCTATCCCTTACTATCATGTGTATTTTTTTTTTCACCTAAAAGATTTTGTTAATAAAATCTTTTTATTAACTTGCATCAGGATTTAAACTGAGACCCATATAATTTTAAGAATGTTTTTCCTCACACCATGTTATTTCACTATAACCTATATTCTTGGCATAGGAAACTCTGATTTTCTCTGAATACGTGTTTTTTCCATCACCATAATTCTCTACAAACTATCACTTCTGCCTGAAATTATTCATTTCTGTTCTTGTAAATTTTAACGCAAATGTCCATACTCAGGACTCCATCTTTTGTCCCCCAGGCCCTCCCCCGCCACTCTAGACAAACAGTTTTTTTTCCAATGATTTCATACAACAGACCTCATGTACTTTTATTGAGAAGAAAGTGGAGTCAAGGGTTTAAGTTGTTGTCATGTTTAAGTTTGCTTGATTTTACTTAGAGTAATTTAAACTTACAGAGGAATAACCATGTCAGTAAGACTTTGAACCAGAAATATTTGAATTTTTGCAGGAAAAAACTGAGTATTTTTGTGGAATTTATTTATTTAAAATGGAGCTGGAAATATTTCAGGAACAGATGTTTAAGTAGCATATTGTATTTCTTAATCAGAAAATCCTAGAAATTGCTCAAAATATATTTGTGTTCTAAAACTTTTCAGTAGAATGAATTCAAATTTATTTTTTAAAATAATAGAAACATAAATTGGTTACCTTTAGTGTTAGGTGATTCTGGATATTTTTAAGCAAGAAAATATTTTAGAAGTGGATTTTTCACTTTTTCAAACATCAGGTAGCATGCTTTCCATGAAGTCATATTTTATTGTTTATTTTCGTATTGTATATTAATCATAAAAATGAATATTTTACTTAATAATATTTACTAGACACATTTACAAAAGCTAACTAACTAATATCACATTTCTACTGAGAATTTCCCTAAGGATTTTCTTGTTTCTGAGTTTTGAAGAGAGTATGGCAGCCTGATACCTAATGACCAAGAGGATTCATTTACATTATATTTAGAAACATAACCTCCCACATGTTACTACATCCAAGGACTAGGCAACAGTTTTAGCTTTTGCAAAAACAGCTTTATTTTATTTACACAGTACCCACAAACCCTGCCTAGGTTTTTTGTTGTTCTCTCTCTCTCTCTCTCTCTCTCTTTTTTGGTTACCATTTTATTTTTAACAATGCTACAATTGAAAGAAAAATAATTCTATTTTTTCTCATTTATGATAATAGCATGATCTGCCTTACCACATTAATTAAACTGTTGCTTTCATGATTTTTAATTTCTCAAGAATATAAATCGATAAAGTCTGGAAAGTTCAAAGAGGAAGTCTTGATATAGTTGAATATGAAGAAATTCAATATATTTAATTAGAGCATGTATTAAAGTTATGTGACAGAGATCACTTAAAAATAGATAGTTGTTGTAGTAATTTATGCTTCAACATGCATTTATCAGTCACAGGAGAGCATCAAGTGTTGAAGCACTTGAATTTCCTGTCCTTATTCTCAAAGCTGCTTTGAAATTTGAGAGAGAGAAGCATTGCAGCAGCTGGCGGAGGAGCTACCAAGTAGTGCATGTGTACAGAAAACGGCGCTAGGTTCTTATTGAAAAGGACACAGGGTCTGTTAGTTTAATAAATAACTAATAATAACAACAACAAAAAATGGAGATTGTTGAGTGACTTTTAGACTCGGGAAATTAGAGAATCAGAGAACCTTAATGATGGAAGGGGGCTTTTCTTTGTGTCTATTAAGACTCTCTGAGATACTAATTCACATGCCTCCCAGGCAGGTGCTATAAACGTAACATGGGTCGGGTGGGGACAGTGGCTGACTGGAATGCACATCCACAGGAAGAGGCTTCCATCTGTGCCAGCATCTTGTTACTGTAAGGGAATGCAGGCCATGCTGCACGTCAATAGATTTCTCACAAGAAGGCAGAAATCTGGATTGTGAAGTGCAAGTTTCTGGGCCACTTTGTACAACTGTACAAATTGTGGAAGTACAGCATGCATGGCTGCTTGTCATGTGGCTATTTGGGAACCCAACAAAAGATTGCCCAAGCGTGAAATCTGACCCATTGGTAGGGAGTTTGCAGTCTCTGGTTTAGACAGTTAGCAAGTTCCCTCTTATTATTGAACTGAGATCCGTTTTTCAATAGCTTTGATTCCTTGGATGTTAGGGTTGTGCTGAACTAATATAATATTCACACATGCACACAACAGTGTTTCAAATATTCGAAGTCAGTTATCATCTTTCTTTACTAAATTTAGGGTGTAGGGAGTCAATCAAAGAAACTAATTGTAAGTCTGTTGTGAATGAACGGTAAGGCATGCAGGCTGGCCCCTAGCGCTCACTTCTTTTCATCCGATTGCTGATAATTACTTTAATAATGCATTCCAGAATCCTGTCTTAAATCAAAGTCAAGATGACTGGTTTGTTGTGTGAAGAATCTCAATCTCTGGATTACCCAGGGAAGAGATCTGAAGGGCTGCCACCTGTGGACTCCTTCCTGCCAAGTCCCTGAACCAGTGGGAGCATGGCTGGCAGTGTATGGATGAGTGGGATCCTAAAATAGTCTGTTCTGACCACACCTGGTGTTGAGAGAACTTGGAGGGAATTTAGCCCCTCGGTGACTTCATGAGCTTTAGACTATATCCTCTCTCACAAATTCCCTCTGTGTGTGTGTGGCTGGTGTCCATTAGACTGAAAAGGCCATGGTTAAAAACAAGTAGTACAGACTACTAAGTTTGTGCTGGGCTCAGTTCCATCCAAGTGCTATATATACATATTCATTAAATCTTCACAATACGTCTATGAGCCATTAGCCTTGCTTTTACTGACAAGGAAACTGAGCACAAGATACCTACTCAAGACCACACAGTTGATCAGTGTTAAAGCAGGGCTTTAAGCCCAGGAGTTTGGCTCCAGGATGTGTTCATCTTTCTTCCTACAGCTCAGTCTAGGTGTCTGGGTCTTCACTACCAGTTTAAATTCCTTCACAGACTGCAGCTGGACTTCAAAAAAATACCTATTTTGGCAGAGGCCAGGATCACCTCTCTGCATTCTGTCTGGCCCTCAGCTGGCTTGACTTCCCCACATGCTTCACGCCACTTCTACACTAGCCCATGGAGACAGTTGCAAGCGCTCTTGGGTATCCTTGCAATGGCCGAGGAAGTCGCATTTCTTGGTGTTGACCTCCTTGCTCTACTCCTGTCTTCATCCAATGTTGAACTTGAGGCTCTGCACTCACCGCCACCTGGACTGTAGAGCTTGGTTTTCACTTGGTCCCCTCTACGTTCAATCCTTGACCTGACTTGACTTGACTTTCTAGCATTTAAAGCCTGGCTGGCCTGGCTTGGGTTTGCAGCTGGATTCCACAACTTAACAGGGGTGAGACTTTGAACAAGTTAAATATCTCTTCAAGTTTACCCCTTAACAAAATAGAGAAATTATACCTTACTTATTGGATTATGAGGATTAACTGGCAACATATATAAAATGTCTAGTAGTGTTTAACAAAAAAGTGTTCAAATGCTATTTATTATAATTGTTATTGGGAAGTAGGAACTGGGTAATTTCCAACTAGACTTTTAAAATTTCAGCTGAGCCTTTATCCTAAGCTTCAGATGGTTGCCCAGGAAAAGATAAAAGCACTTGTTACAATCTTTGAATAGCTGGCAATTCCAAGTTAAAACAACTGGGCCCTATGTTGTCCTTACCTATGGGAACAATTGATGAAATGTAAATTTATCAAAAATGATCAATTAGAATGATTGTTTACAACATATATGCAATGAAAGAAACAACAATTTTATTATGCGTTAATTTATTCAAACTGTCATTTTATTAAAAAAATTCTGACATGATTACGTTTGTTCATCTGATTTTTTTTCAGCTTTGTGCTACAACCTATCTTTTGTCAAAAGTTCAAACCTGGCTTAAAAAGAAACCCATTTATTACTTTTTTATCATCAAGGAATATTTAGAAAATATGGAAAGGTATAAAAAGAGAAGTAAAGATTACCTATAATTGCATAAACCACAGATAAATGCACATAACATTTTGGTATATATCCTTCTAGTTTTTTTTCTTTGTAAATATATAGTAAAGTAAATAAAGATATTGTAATAGGAAATAGAGTTAAGAATTTCCCAAATCGTTGAATTGTCTGTAAAAAACAGATTTCAAATCCTACTACATAAATCCCATCTTATGGGCATATGGTTATATCATAATTTAACAAGTTACCTGATAAAATTCCAATTTTTTCTTCTATAAAATTGATATCTTTAAAGGATGTGGCTTTTTCTTTTTCCTTTTGGTACCTGAACCCCCTTTCTATTAGTAGAAGTCTCCCTCCACTATACAAGGTGAAAGGTACATCCAATATTTGATTTTCCAGCCACCCTTGCAGCTAGTATGTGGACTCCCTTTTCCTTGAATAGAAGGATAGAGTGCTGAAAAAGTGGGGCTGTGCAGAATTCATATGTACAGAAGGGTGGCAGCCAGTTTCCCATGTGGACATTGACAGCGGTGCCAGCAGCATCCTTAGAGATACTTACAATGAAGTCACTGAGTTAGAAAGTATCCTTATTTAAATATTCCCTTAGAAAGAATAATTTAACTTACATTCCTGCAGCCATGAGCATACCCAGTCTAAATTCTTTCTTTTAGAACATGTGTTCCCATTACATATATTACCTCAAAAGCTATTGTTAAATAGCTCAGGAGAGATGTGGATATAATTTAGAATTTGGTTTGGACATAAGCAATTTCACCACAGTTGCCAACAAGTAACAAAAACTGAGTGTGAGTTATATTAACACAGTGAGAGGCTTCAAGCCACAGAAGAATACAGTGCTGTGATGGGGCCCATTCACATTTTCTTTATTGTTGTAGCTTTTTGTTTGTTTGTTTAATTAGGATTGTTATTGTTTTTGTTACAGTGTTTCCCTGAAAATAAGACCTAGCCGGACAATCAGCTCTAATGTGTCTTTCGGAGCAAAAATTAATATAAGTCTTATATAAGACCGGGTCTTATTTTGCTATAAGAATTAATATCCTTACTATAATTTACTATAATTACTATAATTTACCATAAAAATTAATATAAGTAAAATAAGACTGGGTCTTATATTAATTTTTGCTTCAAAAGATGCATTAGAGCTGATTGTCTGGCTAGGTCTTATTTTCAAGGAAACACGGTAGTATTCTGGTTACAGCAACACACAGGTTTGAATGGCCTTCCCTAATCCTCTTTTTCCTGTGAACAGTGGTATTTTTAGAATGCAGTTCAGCAAAAAAGGAGGTTTCTTAGGAATGCTACATTGGGCTAGAGCAGAAGCATGGGGACTTCCCTCACTTGCCCAGTCATCAAATCCAAGAGCAACTTGTTGCACATACAGATTTCATAATACCCCGCAGATTCCAAATCTCCAGGGATGGCTCTGGTTATCTGTTCACAGGAAATTCAGGTGACTCCTACATTATACAAGTGACGGCAACTCTGCTGTAGGGACAGAGTCCCAGAGAGCAGTTTCCAGGCTCTCACCTTCACGTGGACAGGTGCTGGCTCGGGTAGTAGATGGCCAGCAGCTGTGGTCAGATGACCAGCAGCTGTAAGTAGTTGGCCATCAGCTGTAACCAGTTAGCCATTAGCCACTAATATAACTGCCGTGGCTACGCTAGCAAGCACGGATTGTGGCTAGCAAGTGCGATTAGCAAGTGGATTGTAGTTGCGGATTATGTTGATCCTACTTCCTGTGTCTTGCCTGGCCGCCAGCGAGACTGGGGTGCAGGAAGACCCCTCATTGGGGTACTGGAGGATGTTTGCTTTTGTGTCTCGACCAGCTGCCATCGAGAATATAGTGGTATGACTCCCCTATCTATGGCTCTGTTGGTGTTCCTTTTTGGCCTCACCATATCCTGTGTTCTTATGCAGAGAGCAGGAGCTGAGTCCCTGCATTACATCTACCCTACTGTGGCTGCGGGTAGTCCTTCTGCCCGCCCCCCACCCCCATATTAACACAGTATCACCTTCAATTAAAGGCACCTTTAAAAATTAATAACAACTATACCACTGTTGTGATTTAAATTGTCCTGTTCTGTAGGATCCTCCACTCTGTCTGGTTTTATTTGCAACAGTCCTTTTAAGGCAAATGTGGTGACAGAGACAGGAGTGCAGTTTCCAGGCTCTGGCCCTCATGTGGAAAGGTGCTCACTTGGGTAGTAAATGGCCATCAACTGTGATTGGATGGCCATCAGCTGCGGTTAGTTGGCCGTTAGCTGTAACCAGTGAGCCACTGGCCACTAATATAACTTCCATGGCTATGCTAACAGCAAATGGGGGCTAGCAAGAAGATAGTGGCTGAGCTAGCAAGCGGCGGAGTGTGGATTGCGGATTGCAGACAGGCAGATTGCAGTTAGCAAGTGAGGTTGGTTGGCAGAGACAAGTGGACAGCAGGTTGTGGATCGTGTGGCTCCTGCTTCCTGTGTCTCCAACCCAACCGCCAGCAAGACTATAGTCATATATAGACTCCCCTATCTATGGTTCCATGGGTGCTCCTTTTTGTCCTCACCATGTCCTGCATTCTTATGTGGGGAGCAGGACCAGAGACCCGCCTGACAACCTGCATCACAGCAAATCTTCTCAGACATCATTTCATCCACTGATCACACCAATGATGTTCATCACACCAATGATGAATGTCGTACAAGAGACCCTGGTCACTGTGTGTCATGTGTCACGCGGGGAGTCATGCGGGGCCTCTGGTCCCGCTCCCCACATAAGAACGCAGGATATGGCTAGGCCAGAAAGGAACACCCACGGAACCATAGGTAGGGGAGTCATACCACGATAGTCTCACTGGAGGCTCGATCCACACGACCTGCATCCCGCTGTCTGCTTCTCTGCCTGCCAACCAACCAACTGACCAACGAACGCAGCCTCAGCAGTTATATCAGTGACTAATTGGCTAACTGGTTATAGCTGACAGACAACTAGCCACAGCTGACAGCCATTTACTACCCGAACCAGCACCTTTCCATGTGAGGCTGAGAGCCTGAAAACTGCTCTCTGGGACTCTGTCCCCACAATGAACACAAGCAGGCTGTGTGAAGTGTCTGCTCATATTTCTATTGTATGGTATATTAATTATCAAATATGATACAATAACAAAAGCTTTCTCTTTAAATTATACAGACAGGCTAAGTGAATTTTTATACTGCTTTGTAAATACTAAGTGCAAATCTTGTGAATATGAGGCTCAGATGTAGGATAGAATAAATACAGGTGATGGGGGAAGGGTACTTGTCAGTAGAAGCTATAAATAAAATTAAACAGAAGGTTACCTTATATTTAGAGGTAGTTTCTGTGTTTGTTTTAGCATTGTTTGTTTGTTTTCTTGGTCTAGTCCTAAATTTTCAGAAGAGGGAACTTTGTTTATTTTTCCTACTTGAGCTAACGTATAGAAAAAAATACAATATAAAACTGTCACAAAATATTTTTTTTGGTAAATGGTGTAAGTTGTTGTAATACTCTGTAAACTCAGAGTAATAAAGATAAACCAACTCATAATAACAAGGCTTGAATTCGAGAAATATTTTTCTTCCATAACAGCCTTGTTCATTGCTCTTCTAGTTACATCTCTGAGGTTGGAAACCTCATAGTTTATATTACATTCAATTAGATGTATTGTGACTTTTTTTGCTTAGTAAAGAAAAAAGCAATAAGAATTAGTTGTTTTAAATTAATAACACTCCACTCTTTCTCATGATTTATATGTTGATGAAAGGATTTGAATGCATAGCAGTTTAAGTCGATTGTCATGAACTAAAGCAATGCTCCTCAGGGCTTTGAATGAAGAGGCAGCCTTGAACTTAGGCTGTCATAGTGCACACCAGTATTGGTGTAACTCCAGCAATAAAGTACGCTTCGCCCCCACAGGAACTGGAAGAAGCCATCTGGTATGGTGCTGTACACAGTAATGTTATTTTGGGCCTTTATTTCAACTGGGCCCCCTCACATTTGGAGAACTGATTATAAAAAAGTGGTTTTCTCATGATCTGGCTATTTTTCATCATACCTAAGATCCTAAGTGGACAAGTCTAGGGCATGCAACAGTTTCTAGAGCTAGTACTGTCATTTAAGGAGTTATTCTTACGTCATTTTCAGTGAGTCATGTCAGAATTTTCCGGCTGTTCTCTCCACCTACTACAAATACATTAGACACTAGCAAAGCCCTTTCACTGGTAAACACTTCCTTCATTTAATTATAGACACATGACATGTTAGTCAGATTTGGGTTTAGTATATCAGAATTATTCTATATGAGCCTGAGAACACAGTATTGTAAGCTGCCCTTTGAGATTGAGGCAGAGTTAAGACAGAAACTCTGATAATTTAGAATTTAAAACAGTTTTAGATTTCTTCTGTTTCCACATTTCAACCAAACTTTAACTTCTCATTTTCACCTTTCTACATTAGCCTTAAAATAACCAGTTGTTATAATGGATAGACCACCGTTCACAATCCAGGTTAGGGGCACTCATTCCTTCAGCTGCTGGGAATGTTGATGGTGACAACTTTCAGTGGAGACCCTCTCCAGTAATTGGCCTCACCCAAAGCCACGCCCTGTTTTTTGGAGGCGGACAGTCTAATAAACTGTCACAGTCTTCCACTCAGGTTCCTGAACCAGAGTCCTGGCCCAAGTCCAGCTTAAAGTGTATGTAGTGGACTCATGGATGCAATTAACGGTCATTTTCTTGGTCTCCAAATGTATAATTCTAATAGAGATATTTGGTAGTTGGCAGAACATGTTGGTGCTTTGGCTTATAGGGTAAGAACTACTATAGAGTGAACAGGCAGGAGTAAATGGACAAGTGAAGAAACCATGGTGACCAGGAGCTAAGGACACAGTGACCAGGAGCTTAGAACTCTCAGCAATGACGGTCTGGGTCACCCCACTAGTAATTCAGATGGCCAGGGGATAACAGAAGAATCAAGAATGTTTGTAGAGAAGGGAATGATGCTGAGTTATGGCATTGGGACCACCTGCAGTGGCAGGGCTGTAGTTTGTCTCACTAATCTTCCTCTATCAGTTTCTCCAGGAAAAGAGACTAGACAGGATCCTGTAAGAGCTGGACCCAGAATTTATTACGTGACACAAGTAGATCTGAATGGCACAAGTGATGAACAGGGGTGATTGCTGTAATATGTCACTCAGATCCTTTGTTCACATCTGAGGCTGGCATCACCCAAACTCTTAGAAGTGACGGCTGAAAGCTCACTTCTGAGTCAACATCTCAGGAATTGCCTTCAGCTCAAGAGAGCTGCCTCGTTCAAAGTCACACACACCTATCCCAGGCAGCTAGTTTCTAAGGAGTGGTCAATGAGGGAAGGGATAAAGGTCAAACCTTCTTGCCTCAGGGGAAATAATTCAGAAGGGTGTTCTAACTCCAGAGCTCCCTGAGAGTCCATGTGAGGCCTTCCTGTGTGACAGTATCAACTATTCAACTGTTTACGCAGTTCTACTTCTTTCTCTTTTTCACAAGTGTTGATCAAAAGGGCATTAACTTGCTTGCTGCTTGCAAATCTCCATTTTAAGACTATTTCCAGGGTACTCCACTTAAAGCAGTTATTAAAACAGAAATGATGCCAGATACAAAATCTGTGGCTGTTACTCTTATGGTAGTTTCTATACATTCTCTCCTTACCCATTCTGGGTGATGATGTTACTGTCTACATTAAACAAGCAGCAGAAAAACCAAAACACCAGAAGTTTACTGATACTGTTCTTTTTCTCTTCCTTGTATCCAGGCACCAGTGCCAGTTTATTTTTCTTTGTAATGACTCTTGAACAAATTATTATCATCATTATTATATTTATTAAAAATTGTATTTTCTCTAGTTCAGACTCTTCTCTGCTCCCACCTAGGCTATTTCAATTGGTTTGTGTCCCCCCAAATTTCATGTGTGGAAGTCCTAACCCTCAGTACCTCAGCAAGTGACTGTGTTTAGAGATAGGGTCTTTGAAGAGATAATTAAGCTAAAATGAGCTGATTAGGGTGGGCCCCAATTCAATATGACTGGTATCCTGATAAGAAGAGGAGGTTCCGACACAAACAGTACAGAGGGAAGACAATGTGAAGACCAAGGAGAAGACAACCACCCACAGCCAAGGAGAGAGGTCTCAGAAGAAACCAACCCTACCGAGACCTTGATTTCAAATTTCCAGCCACCAGAACTGTGAGGAAATTAATTTCTGTCCTTTAAGCCACCCAATCTGTGATCCATTGCTAAGGCAGCCTACTAAGACTAATAGACCTAGGTAACAAGTCCTTTTGCCAATCAGGTTGTTTTCAGTCCTTTGATTTCAACAATATTGAAAGAAAATCTGATGGAATGATTAGTATATTCATTATTTAAAATAATATTTTGGTGATATTTATGTGATTTTGGCATATATCTTGAAAGTAGCTCAAATATTGATAATTTGATATAATAACCAAATCGCCTTGATTCCCATCTACTTATTGATATGAAGAATGAATTTTCTCAGAGTTTACCTTTATAGAAACAAAAAACAGGAATGATGCTTAATCCTCTAACTCTAGTGAAAAACAATATTTATCTACAGATTAACTAAGTCATCTTACTAAGGGATGATATTTTCTGCTGAATAATTTTAAAAAGTTCAAAACATTTAATGTTTTGATCGTGTATTTTTATTTTTAAAGTTAATTCAGTCAAAAAATTAAAATAGCCGTAGGATCACAGGAAAATTTTTTAAAATGTAATTTTAATTTATAATCTTGTCTTTCTTATAGAGAACAGATATTAATAAAAGACTTGCAAGCTTAAACATAACATGAAGGTAAAATTCAGTGTAAACCTAGACTTTAAGCAGATACAGGAAAAAAGAAAAAGTAACACTGAAAACTTTATTGTTGAAGACCTTATTTTAGTGTTTTCTAAACAAATATTGGTGTTAAATTACTATGCTATTTATATTCCTTTGGCAACATTTAACAAAGGGATGTAATCATTTTATTTAAAAAGATCAGGAAGAAATGGACAATTTTCTAGAGGCGTACAACCTTCCAAGGCTAACTCAAGAACAAACAGAAAACCTGAATAGACTGATTACCACCACGGAAATTGAATCAGTAATCAACAGTCTCCCAACAAACAAAAGCCCTGGACCAGATGGCTTTACAGGTGAATTTTACAAAGCGTTCAAAAAAGAATTATCACCAATTCTCCTCAAGCTCTTCCAAAAAATCCAGAAGGAGGGAAGACTCCCAAACACTTTTTACGAAGCCACTATCACCCTGATCCCAAAATCAGACAAAGACACCACAAAAAAAGAAAACTACAGGCCGATATCTTTAATGAACATAGATGCAAAAATCCTCAACAAAATATTAGCAAACAGAATTCAGCAATACATTAAAAAGATCATTCACCACGATCAAGTGGGATTCATCCCTGGTATGCAGGGGTGGTTCAACATCTGCAAATCTATTAAAGTGATACACCACATTAACAAAATGAAAAATAAAAATCACATGATCATATCAATAGATGCAGAAAAAGCATTTGATAAAATCCAACAGCCATTTATGATAAAAACCCTTAAGAAAGTGGGAATAGAGGGATCTTATCTCAACATAATAAAGGCCATATATGACAAACCCACAGCTAACATCATACTCAATGGGGAAAAGCTAAAACCATTCCCCCTAAGATCAGGAACAAGGCAAGGATGCCCACTATCTCCGCTTCTATTCAACATAGTTCTGGAAGTTCTTGCCACAGCAATCAGACAAGAAAAAGAAATAAAAGGCATCCAGATTGGTAAGGAGGAAGTAAAGTTATCATTGTATGCAGATGATATGATACTATATATAGAGAACCCTAAAGACTCCACCAAGAAGCTATTAGAGCTGATAGATGAATTTAGTAAAGTGGCAGGATACAAAATTAATATTCAGAAATCAGTTGCATTTGTATATACCAATAATAAAACATCAGAAGGAGAAATTAAAAAAACAATCCCATTTACAATCGCTCCAAAGACTATAAAATACCTGGGAATAAATTTAACCAAAGAAGTAAAAGATCTATACTCAGAAAATTATAAGACACTGATGAAAGGAATGAAGGAAGATATAAATAGATGGAAACACATATCATGTTCATGGATAGGAAGAATTAATATAGTTAAAATGTCCATACTGCCTAAGGCAATATACATATTCAATGCAATTCCTATCAAACTGCCAACGTCGTTTTTCACAGAAATAGAACATATAATCCTAAAATTTATATGGGACCATAAAAGACCCCGAATAGCAAAGGCAATCTTGAGAAATAAGAACAAAGTGGGAGGTATAACAATACCTGACTTCAAATTATACTACAAGGCTACAGTAATCAAAACAGCATGGTACTGGCATAAAAACAGACACATAGATCAATGGAACAGAATAGAGAGTCCAGAAATAAATCCACGCCTATATGGCCATTTAATCTACGACAATGGAAGCAAGAATGTACGATGGAGTAATGACAGTCTATTCAATAAATGGTGCTGGGAAACCTGGACAGACACATGCAAAAAAATGAAGTTGGACCACCTCCTTACACCGTATACAAAAATAAATTCAAAATGGCTTAAAGACTTAAATGTAAGGTCTGAAACCATAAAATACCTAGAAGAAAATATAGGAAGAAACTTCTCAGACATTACCCGGAGTAAGATTTTTACTGATATACACCCTCGCGCGAGGGAACTAAGAGAAAAAATAAACATGTGGGATTATATCAAACTAAAAAGTTTTTTCACAGCAAAGGAAACCATCAATAAAACAAGAAGGGATCCTACTGAATGGGAAAAGATATTTGCCAATGATATATCTGATAAGGGATTAATATCACAAATCTATGGAAAACTTACTCAACCCAACTCCAAAAAAACAAACGATCCAATTAAAAAATGGGCAGAGGACTTGAAGAGACATTTTTCTGAAAAGGACATACAGATGGCAAACAGACATATGAAGAAATGCTCAACCTCACTAACCATCAGAGAAATGCAAATAAAAACCACAATGAGATACCACCTCACCCCAGTCAGAATGGCTATCATCAATAAATCAACAAACAACAAGTGCTGGCGCGGATGTGGAGAAAAGGGAACGCTTGTGCATTGTTGGTGGGATTGCAGACTGGTGCAGCCGCTATGGAAAACAGTATGGAGGTATCTCAAAATTCTGAAAATGGAACTACCTTATGATCCAGTAATTCCACTCCTAGGTATCTATCCGGAGAAATCCAGAACTTCAATTCAAAAATCTCTATGCACTCCTATGTTTATTGCAGCACTATACACAATAGCTAAGACATGGAAACAACCAAAATGCCCATCGGTAGATGACTGGATTAAGAAACTGTGGTACATTTATACAATGGAGTATTATGCAGCCATAAAGAAGAAAGAAATCTTACCATTTGCAACAACATGGATGGATCTAGAGAACATTATGTTAAGTGAAATAAGTCAGACAGAGAAAGATAAGTACCATATGATCTCACTTATTTGCGGATTCTAAAGAAAAGAATAAGTGAATGAACTAATCAGAAACAGTTTGGGAGACAAAGAGGAAAAACTGAGGGTTGCTAGATGGGCGGGGGGGGTGGGGGGTGGGGGGGAGGGTGAGGGGATTGGAGGGCAGTCGGTGACCACAGGATGGCCACGGGGTTTGAAAATTAATCTTGGGAACGTAATTTGGTGGTTACCAGAGCGTAAGGGTGTTGGGGGGTGGGGGATGAGGGTGAGGGGGATCAAATGTATGGTGATGGAAGGGGAGCTGACTCTGGGTGGTGAACACACAGTGTGATTTATGGATGATGTGATACAGAATTGCACAACTGAAATCTATGTAATTCTACTAACAATTGTCACCCCAATAAATTAAAAATAAATTAAAAAAAAAAAAAAGAAAAAAAAAGAAAGTGACTTTCCCGAAGCCTCATTTGCCTTGGCTGTAAAATGGGCACACTGGTAAATGCTCAATAAATGTTAGCAACTGTAGAACAGTAAAAAAAAAAAAATAAATAAAAAGATCAGCATTTACCACACACTGGAACTTATATCATTTACAGCTTTTTAAAAGTAGGGTGAAAATTTTGGACGGCAATTTAAAAATATGGCAGAGAGTGTACTTTTACAAAATTCTTTTAGATACGTAACAAGCAAGAAACTTTGAAGGACACTGGTCTAGGTTTGATAACAAAAATTGGAATTAATGCCAGACTGAATAGATACACATATATTCATGTTGCAGTTTTTTCCATGTGCTTACCAACATTTGAATGATCAGATTTTAAACTTTTTTTTTTACTAGTATGGATGTGTATACATTTGTCTTGCGCTTTTAATTTGCATTTTCCCAATTACTAGTTAGATTGAACCTCTTTTCATATGTTTATCAGCCACATGAATTTCCTTTTCTGTAGAGGTCTTTTCAGGCTTTTGCCAATATTTTTTCTTTTGGGTTGTTTGTGTTTCTCTAATTCCTTTGAAGGAATTCTTAACATATTCTGGTTACTAACTTCTTTTCAGTTATATGTAGAAGATGATTTCTTTCAGTTCATGACTTGCATTTTTATTCTCTTTATAGTGTTATGTGATAAACAGAAGGTTCAGTCATTCTTTGTATCATATTTAAAAAATCTTTCCCTATATCAAAATCATAAACACTGTATTCTCTTGTAAAAGTTTCCCTTTCACATTTAAGAATTTTATCAACCTGTAATTGATTTTTATGCTTGATGTATATGCATCAAATTTCATTTTTTCCATGTAGATAAATGATTATTATAGCACCAATTATTGGAAACACCATTCTTTACCCATTATCTAAAGTGCCACCTCTGCTGTAAATCAATTTTCCATATATGTATAGGTCTGTGTCTGGGCTCTCTATTGTTCCATAGACTAACTCGTCCCTTCCTGTGTGGTAGAAACAGTTCATCAAGCCCATTTCTTCCTAGGCACACATTTCGACCACATTTCCGAGCTCCTCTTGCAGTTGAATGGGGCCATGTGACTGAGTTCTACATGGGATGTAGACAGAAGTCAGATGCATCATTTCTACATTGGACCCCCTAAGTTCCCCATTAGATCCTTCAGTCTCCTCGTCTGTGGCACCCACATAGGATCCAGTGGAGTACTATGAGTACAGAATCAATGGCCTAGTCTAGACAGCAGACAGTGTTCTGAATATCTGCATGATGGTCCTCCCAGCTCATCACTGTATCCCTCCCTCCTCATCTGCCACCAACATACTTTGGATTTTTGATATTATCATTTGTTAAACCAATATAGATCATTGAGAACTGAGTGTAATACTAGACCTAAGATTTTTATACTTGTACATCCTTCCAATACACAAATGGGAAAACTGTCAATAGTGCACCATGAAGCTGACTCCATGAGGATATAGATTATGTCACTGGAGAAACAGATTCAGGAGATTGAACCCATTACTATAAAATACTATCTTTCTATTAATAAGAGGAAAAACAGATATCTTGTTTCTTCAGGAGGTCATCACGCACTCTAGCTAACACAGCTAACATTATTCCCTAGTGCGATAGCTGGGGCAAAGATCACATCTTTTTATGAAGGTACATGAAAAAGTAACCAGGCCAATTGCAGAAGATAGGCATGAAGTTTCCGGGATTGATATGCATGTCTTTTAAATATTTGGACTTTTTATTATTTTAAGTACAGCTCTGCTCCAGTGAATGGGGAATACTGTCAGTACTGTAGTGTCCTCATTTTTTTCCCACCTGAAAAGAAACCACATTAAAAAGCTTTCTTTAGATTTAGGGGCAAATGTTTCTGACATCAATTTTACACGGACTTTTGGTGATGTGGATATGGTCTCTGCGTTGCCTTGTGCTTTTGGAGGCAGCAGGGTGAGCACAGTCCCTGCACGTGGCTTGGTTTTATACGCTGGATCTGCTACATAACTTGGTGAGTTTGGGCAGGTTACTTAAACTCAGTGTCTGGTCATTTATAAAATGGAGATGACAGTAGTCTCATTTCATAGGGCCTTGTGAGGACTAAATGAGATAATTTGTGTAAAGCACCTGGAACAGTGCCTAGCACTTAGCAAGTCTTACTAAATGTGGGTTATGTCGGGAGAGAAATCTGAGCTAATGACCATAAATTTGAGGAGCTGGAAAAAACAGGTAAAGAAAGATTAAAAATTCAACTTGATGAATATTAGTGATATTAGAAAGATATGTTGTTCAAATAGGATATTCTGATAAAAATAAAAATGTACACTGATCTCATCATTTGATATATCTGCATTTGGTCATGCAGATATAGGGAAAAAAAACAGAAAAAGGCTTTACATAATGGGTTTTTGTTTTTTAAAGGCGATTGCCAAGGGAGCTTAAATTATTAATGTCTTCCTATAAAACGTATTACTGTATTTGAAAAATGATGAAGCAAGTGACCTTTTATAGATACATAAGCACATGCAATACATATAATTGGAATATTATAATGAAGGGTACCAACAGCCTTTGTCAAAAGGGGATAAATGTTTTGTCATCTTCCCTCAAATATTGTCAAATATATTTTAGGGTGATCATTGCATAAACTCAGAAAAGACAGAGGACAAGAAAATTAAAAATATATGATGCTTTATTGTCAAAAATAGACAAACTTTAATTTCCTTTAACAGGAATATTAATTTCAGAATCTCCCTAAGGCATTACCGTTTTGTGAGCATAAAAGACAAGAGAGTCAAAGACAACTGTTAGAGGAATAAGTACATTTGTACACCCATGCCAGGGAAGCCTGGCCCACAGAATCAGTGACCTTTAGAGATCTGACTAATAATAGACATGCACAACAAGGTTGACTTATCCTGGCCCAGTCCTAGAGATAGATGGCTTTGTGATTTGAACAGTGAAGTTGTAGGTCGTTTATGGGTCAGTAACAGGATCCCACACTCCCTTCAGAGTTACACCAGCATGAAGCCATCTGTCCCCCACCCATCCTGGCCTCAGGTATGTTAAGTGGTGCTAATAGCTTGGTCAGAAGATCTGAATAAGCTCTTTATCCCTGACCTACAGCAAAGATGTGAAAGCCTTGTGGAAATAAACATTGTAGTTGTGGAGGTTACATTATCTCATTAACATAAAAAAAAGGATAATGATCTAGTTAGTAGGAACAACAACAACAAAAATAAGGCCTTTATTGTTCCCTCTGGTGCCAAAGCAGGCTTTGTGATAGGTCCATCTTAATAATGAAAACTGATGTTGTGCAGCTATCTCCTTTGAAGATTTGGGTAAAGAAGAGATAAACTCGAGTTCCCAGGAAAGGCTAGGGATGAGAGAGAACAAGGACTGGTGGAAGGGTACATTTGGGATTAAGCACATGTAATAGTGAAAAGAAGCTAGATTACCAAATGAATGAGAAAGAAGCGGGATCTGAGAATTCGTTTCCCATTTCCATAAGCATTCACCATTCACTCAATGGGAAGAGTAATCAACGACATGCAAAAAAACAGTTCAATATTTTCCATGTTTCTAGTTTAAAGATAACATTAAATACTTGAGAACTACAAAAATTGAGCTTATATTGTATCATAAAGTTATTTAAAACAATATTGTCGTTACTAAAATGACAGCTTGAGCTTCTGCCACCTCTTCAAAACAGAAGGGTGCAGAGGATGCAAAGAAACAGTGAAATAGTTTTCTTCTCCCTGTGATATTTCTCAATCACTTTGCATGAGGTTAAGTTTTAATTATGCTCACCCACTTAATTCTATCCTTCTGTATAAGAATTCTTCAAATTTGAGTAGTAGCAGCAAATCGATGACGTGGGCTTCTGGAAGTTTGGATGGACTAAGCATCATTCAGTGAGATTATGTGATTGAAAGAATCACTCTGAAAACTTACAGAAAAAAAGCCATATGAAAATCAAACTAAGTTTGTTTAATAGTCTACTTGCAAGACTACCTGGAAAAGTTTGTGGGAATCAAACATAAAACTAAAGTGGACTGCTTCTTCTCTTCCTTATTCCATTCCATTCCATAAAAAATGTGACATACGCAGACAATGTACACTCTCTTCGATCATTTCTCAAAAGCCACAAAATACGACCTTCAGTTGGGGTTGCTGTGTACACGAAACACACAGGGAGGATGAACTTGATTTGGGGTTTCTTTTTGAGAGCAGGCAGGGCAAAACTACAATGACCGTAACTGAGCAGCTGCAGAGTTTTATCACCCAATCATAAAAAATCCCTTTTTAAATGTTTCCCTTTTAGCACTCTTCAATGACTGTTGTTCCAATCAAGGAGTAAAGCTTTTTCTTAACAAGTCGAAATCCTGAGCTTAGGATCAGAGTTCGTCGGAGGCTGGATGAGAAGCGACCTCGACTAAAGAAAAAGTCCCTCAAACTGGTCCACGAGCAGTTCTCCTGCTTAAACACGAGAGTGAGCTCAAAAGTGGGCACCACACTAGAGTCACACACAATCTTATCCAGCTTTATACATACATTTTCAACTTCCATGTTCACGTGCATGACACAACCTCGTAAGCCGCAGGGCTCCGTGGAGGAGAGCCGAAGGACATCCTGAGCAATTCTCTGGGTCAGTTTCTCAGGAACAAGGACTTTTGAGCAACCTAGTTTGGTTTGCTTCGATTTGGACAGACAGTTCTCTAGCATTTTAACCAAACTCTGGCAAGTTGTTTCCTCAAATATTACCTCATTGAGGTTGGGTTCAGGAACAACATAATCCCAGTAGTCAAAATCTGTAGAAAATAGAAGTTTAAAATTAAAAGAAATCCAGGAGCCGGAAAAGCACACCAAGATAGCAACATTGGTTATTTCTATGAGTCAGCTGATCTCACTTTGCTGTTAACTAGTGGAGTAATAGGGCAAGTCATTTAACCTCTGAGACTGAAAGTTGATGAAATAAAGGTTTTAGATAGGATATAACCATTTTTCTTTATGTGTACATACACACAAGCTTGAAGACTATGCATCAAAAATCTATTTATAGTTATCTTACATTACTACTGATTTTTTTCTTTCTTGCTCCCTTATTTGCTTATGAGGATCTTCTATTTGTCTTACAGAGAATATGCATTACTTCTGGAATAACAATATTTATACTTTTTTTTTTGACTAAGGTACTGTTATCTTCTAACTCTAAGACCATATGAATTTATTATTGTAAAATACCACATTTTTGCTCTTGTTCTTACGTGAAGAATTTAACATTAATCTGAGGAGCTATATTTAATATCAAATTTGTTTCTTTCTTTAAAAGTCTTTACTGGAATGGCCTGTAGATGCCAATTTTAGCTTCAACCTCTTTGATTAAAAATTGCTCAAAGAAGACCTTTGAGGTCCAGGAGGATATTTTTAACTGGCTGGGTAGTTTTCCATAGCCAAGCAAAACAAAATAATCCTAGGAAAACAAAATTAGATTTGCGCAAAGGAAAAGAGATAGCTCTGCATTTGGTCACCTACCTTCCAAATTAATCCCACCACTTGGCAAGATGCCACACACACACACACACACACACACACACAGTCAACTAAGCAGGCGCAGCCAGACACCCTGAGGGCTCCCTTCCTTAAGCCTACTTCACCCTCAGAGGCTGCTGTGGTTTCCTCTCTCCACATCATGTATTCAGTGAGATCATTTTTAAAAAATAACTCAATGAAACAAATGCACTCCAAATTATAAGGTTCCATAGTTTATCTATGTTGAAGATGAAGTAGTTTAGAGCTTTGGCCTATAAAATTAGATCATCAACCACTCCGCCTTCTAAATGAAGAAGGCCCAAAGATCTTAAGCCATTTGTCTGTGCCCACACAGCTCCTCGGTGGCAGAGCTGTGTGTTAACTTAGAAAGTGCTGTTTAAAATTGCAAATGACAGTATTTCCAGCATCACTGCTGTTTTAAAGTTTCCTTCCGGCATTAAAAATGGAATATTAGGTATATCCACAAATAGAATACTACTCAGCAATAAAGAAGAACACATACTGATATAAGCAACATCATGGAAGGGTCTCAAAATAGTTAGGTGGCAAGAAAGAATCCAGATACAAGAGTGCATATTATGATTCCATTTACATGAACCTAGAGGGGAAAGTAAACGGGGAGAGGGAGAGTGGGGAATTGATGGCAAATGGGTACATGGAAATTTAGGGGGAGGGGGTCATAGTAGTGGTTACTGGGGTGATTACATTTGTTAAAACACACATAACTGTACACCTAAAATTTACCAAAACTTCACAACCATGTAGACTAAGGAACCTATATAACTTTTCATCCCAAAGAGCCTATTAGTAGCAGACTAGACCGATTCAGCCCTCGGTATTTTATTTTTTGCTATTTTTGTTTCTCACTATCATGGACAGAAGTTACTAGAAAGTTTGGAAATGAGTTTCCTCAGGTGGATTTTGTGGCACCTCCACTGAAGAAAAGGGAGACACCACACGGCCGCCAATCCGATCCCATCTATCTAAGGGCTCAACCTTTGGCAAGGAGAGAGGCCGGCAGCTGGGAAGCTCACCGTTTAGCAGGTTCCCCGGCTGGAAGCCGTGGTCCAGCAACTCGGACGTGCTGCCAGGGTTCTTACCGCTCAAACTGCCAGTGGCAACCATGGTCAACGGCTCGGTTTCCCTCGCGGAGCGGACGGTCTTTCCGGGGCGCTTGAAAAAGGAAGGAACAAGGATAGATTTGCAAGAGCAGGCAAGACCTGTGGAGGCTCCTAAAGTGCCCCGAGTCCCCGGAGCGAACCCGCTGAGGCACTCATTTTCTAAAGGGAAGGAACCCGCCCCTGCAGCTCAAGTTTACAAAAGCCTCGGGAGCGGAGAGGCCAACTAAAGGCGCAACCTGAAACTCATTCAAAGTTAGCAAAACTTGGACCCACTTGCCACGCGGAGCTCATCCCGGCAGCCCTGGCCAGGGCCCCCCTCCCGCCGCCCCCGCCTCTGCTGCCTTCATCCAGGCCGCCTCCTCGCTCACCTGCCGGGAGTTCGCTGGGGCGGACGCGCTCTCTGGCAGAGCTGCGGCGTAAACGGAGGAAGGAACTCTCCTCTGAAGCCCCTTCCCTGTGGGGCTCAGGGACCTGCAGACCCCAGCAGTAATCCGCACCCTTATCACCCAGCGAAGCGAGTACTGGCCCCGCAGAGCTGCACCGCCTCTTGGGCAGCGAGCACTTTATAGGCCCAGCCTACTCGCCCGGCCCGCCCACCTGCACCGCCCGCCCCGGCCTGGCGCACCGCCCCTCCCCGGGTCGGCTCGCATTTCAACCCCAACACTTCCAGCCTCCTAAAGCTAGCTGCTGGGTGTTGAGGACAAGCTTGCAGTACTGTTGATACCTGCTCTTTCCAGGGTGGGCCACCGTGACCACAATTCCCTGTGCGCCACTGGCCCCAAACTGACCAGTCCCCTTCACCACCAACCTGGACGCTTTGATGCGACCCCTCCCCCAGCGCGCCCGCTCTGCTGGTGCTTTTGCAAAGATTCTGTCCCTGGCAGCGGGAAGCCGTCCGCCCTTTGTCTCTTACCCTGACTTAAGACGTTGTTGTGTCATGCCGAACACTTTGCTTAACTCTGTTTCGATGTTCAATGAGCATTATTTATGCACCTTGTTCTGGCTTCTAACCAAGTCAACTCTACTCTGTGTCCCAGGGGTTCTATGTCCTCTTCTGAACGCGGTGAGATCTAGCTTTCCTTTCCGGCACCGAAGACTCCAGCATTTTGGGAAAGGTCTTCAACATCCACTGCACTCCAGGGCTCCTGGCACCCTACTTGCTGTTTCATTTGTGACTAATGCGCTTTCTCCGCGAGAAGGATGAGCCTGGTACTCTTCTAGTTAGACCTGGCTCCGGGGCGCCTGGAGCTTGAATGAAGGGGAGTTTGCCAAGAAACTAAACAAAACCATTAGTGGGATCTCAGCTATGCTATGGCCTCACCCGCCGGATCACTGGGAGCAATTGTCATTCCCGGAGGCAGAAGTTCCCGGCGAGCCCAGTCAGAAGAAGAACTGGGGCTTGGGCGGTCTAGATGGGGCTTGGGGCAATGAAAATACAGTTTTAAAATCGGTTAGGGATAATCCCTGTGGGGCTTGATGCTTGCAGTCCTGAACAAGAGTGCATAGAGGGACAGACTAGCCGAGGAAAGAGTCAACATGCTTGCCCAACCCATAAGCAAGACGCTAAACTCCTGTTTTCTTACAAAGTTTCTCAGCCACCCCTTTTCCTCTTTCGGTGTGCCAGTAGACGATCGGTTCAGAGTGGTCATTCCCAATGACAGCGGGGGTCTGGGGAAGGAAAGGGCGGGGGTGCCTGGAGGGAGACGGCTTAGAACGGTAGGAGGTTGGTCCTCTAGATTGGAATCCCGGTCCTCTAGGATTACTTTGTTACTCATACGAGGATCTGCAGGTTAGGGCCCTGAAAGGCAAGTTCAGCTGTCCGGGCTAAAAACTCAATGAGAAAAACAACAAAAGGGGTAAGGAGGGTGTGAGAAACAGATCAGTGGGAGGACATTCCGAGGCAGAGCAGCAGAAATTACAGCCAATTTGACAGTCCATTTTTAACTGAACTCGGACAGCTGTACTGCCTGAAGGTCAGAGGAGCCAAGGAAGGAGATGCTGAGAAGTTGATCTTTGAAAGCAGATTTCCACTTCTATTTCAATACTTGAAAAGTGGAAAATAAACAAGCCCATTTAAGCCGATTAAAAACAGTTCTAGGGGCTAGTGTGTTCAGGACCAATGGATTTGTGCCCCTTGTCAGGTCTCAGAGGCCAGCTGCCTGGCCGTGGGAAGGAGGGTGGCTGGGTGCAGGCCACAGCGCCTCCTCTCCTTATCTGAGGGCCAATATTAATGAGGTGCCTCTTACCTGCCTCCAAGGAGATTTGTTAGGATTAATAATTTAGGATTAATTCTTGGGCTGAACCTACACTAGTGAAATAAAGAAATTGCCCATTTCTATTTCCTTAAGGTGTTTAGGCGTAACTCTTAAATTAAGTACCCCCAAAGGGCCAGAAAGATACTTAGACCTTTAGAAAGTAGCAGTTACTCTCAGGTCACCTAACTGAAAATTTTCAAAGCCCTTTGGGATTTTGCTGCAAAAAATAATTTCCCTATGTTACAAAAGACTTCAAATAATACTTTTTTTTTTTTTTGCATGAATGTGCCTTGCTTTCAGAAGGAATTATAAGGCATAAAAAAAGACTGATGTAGAACACATACCTGGAATAATTAGTGGAGATTATCTGTTTGTTTGTTTGTTTAATTTTTATTGGGGAATATTAGGGAACAGTGTGTTTCTCCAGGGAGTTGTCCTTCAATCTAGTTGTGGAGGGCACAGCTCACTGGCCCATGTGGGAATTGAACCGGCATCCCTGTTCAGAGCTCGCGCTCTAACCAACTGAGCCATCCAGCCGCCCTAAGATTGTCTGTTGTTTATCTACTTAAAAAGGGTAAAAACTCCATTCTATTACAATTGGCTTGCGTCTTTGAAGTTTAAACAAACAGCTGATTTTAAAAAAAGAAACAGAAGATCATTAGGGAAAACTAAGTGCCATCATAGTATTGTCATGAGATGACACACTTAGTCTATACGATTTTTTAATGTTGTGGATACAGTTGATTATTTATAACTGAAAGTTCATCATATTGGTGTACTTCAGGTGTTTATCAGGTGCAGTGATGAAGCACATTTCATTGCTATTTTATTATATCCTCTATTGTTAACACTTTAAAAATAGTTTATGAAGGTGCTTACTTGGAAATAATAGTTGTATATAAAGAGAAAATCTAATTGATTAAATAGTTTGATTGTCTTTCATACACCAATATATTATAACAAACTACCAAAATCATAAGCATGCTTGCTTTTTTCCTTACTATGATTTATTCATCCACCTTCTTGCAAAAAAGAAATAGCAGTAATGAATGACAACAATATGTTCATCTGATACATATGCAAATATTTAAGTTCCAGGCCCCCTTATGTATAAAATAGTATTCATAATATCATTGCTTACAGGAAATATAAATTCAGAATAGCAGAGATATTGCAAAAAACAAAACAAAAAACAAGTGTGGTGTTTTAATGTATTATTATAGGAAATACGACTAGTGTCTTGTGTATTCGTAATTTAGAGTGTTGAATATTTATTACATGTTTCATCAGCCAATTTTCTCTCTTATTCAGTATGAGCCATTGTTCCTGAGCTTTTATTAATACATTCACATTCAATGAATTGCTTATTTCATTTCATAAACTATTACACCAAAGGAAAAGAAACGAATGAGTTTCTTAAATTGTATAATGGATTCAGGGAGGATTTACAGGACATAGAGGTTGATCTGTACAATATCCAAGGTTCCTTAGCAAGCTCTAGGGTTATTGTGAGGATTAAAAGGGATTATAATCAATGCTAAATGTTATCTCCCTTTTTATAAACAAATCTGAGCTCTTTAAATGTACATTGTCTCTGGCTTTCTTTGGTTGTGCTAAATTTGTAAATCTAGTGCCCACATGAAGTTTTAGAACAGAGCCTGGTACATAGCAAGTGCTTAATGAGTGATAGTAGTTACTATCATTGCAATTTATTTATTTTTTTACAGTGAAAAACTTTTGTATTTAGAATTAGCCAGCTGGACTCAGTTTAGATGATCCCAATTTTGTTGGCAACATCCAAAACGTCGTAGTCAGCAGCCATTCGAACATACGCTTTTCTCTCCATCAGGCCTGATCAAGGTGTTGACCTTGGCCACGTCAATGTCATGGAGCTTCTTCACAGCCTGTTTGATCTGGTGCTTGTTGGCCTTGACATCCACAATGAATACAGGTGTATTGTTGTCTTCTATCTTCTTCTTGGCTGACTCGGGAGTTAGGGGGAATTTGATGATGGCATATTGGTCAAGTTTGTTTCTCCTGGGGGCTCTCTTCCGAGGATATTTAGGCTGCCTTCAGATCCGCAGTGTCTTGGGCCTTCGGCAGGTGGGTGACATCCGGATTTTCTTTTCTTGTGTGGCTGTGGACGCCTTTCCACACTGCTTTCTTTGCCTTCAAAGCCTTTGCTTTGGCTTCGGCTTTGGGAGGGGCAGAAGCTTCCTCCTTCGCTTTTGGCGCCATCTTCGTGAAAAGGGTTTGTCATTGCAATTTTTATTGTTCTGAAATTGCAGTTCTCTGGTTCAGTGCAGCAAGCACTAAAGGGGCTAAGTGGGGTTGGGGAAGTATTATTAAAGTAGAATAAAATTTATGGTCTTTCCTGTTTGTAGGAAATCTGGAAAATATTTGCCACTGATTGGGAAAGGCGTTTAACACATGCATAACTGTATGGGAGAGCAGAAAGGAGATCTCCCAATGATGTGTAAGAAAATAATGCAGGTAAAGTTCTCATGGTGCAAAACAAAGAGTTACATGTATTAACTTTCCTTTATTAATCTAGGAAATGGTTTTCTGGAAAAAATGAAGTTTACAGAAATCATTGAAACGAAAATACAGAAATGAAATTTTTGAAAACTTGATTGTGTCAAGATATGTATGATCCTCCATTAACATTTTGTATGAGATATTTTATCATTATTTTTGTCTTTGAGGATACTCCAATTAATAAATTTCCATTTAATAATTAAATATGCATATGAGTAATTCTATAGAATGATAAAGGACTTTTCATTAAGTAAGGTGGTGGAGCCTTATATAGTATAAGAAAAAAAAAAGTCCAATATAAAATAATATATAATAGCTACTGCTAACAGCTGAGAGAGACTTCCAGTAGCAGAAGGCACTGCCTCTCTAAATTCAAGCAGAGAAATGGTTACCATAGTGACTTATCTCTTAAAATAGTTGTATGATTTTTTTCTCTTCATAAACAATGTTATCTATTATCTTCCTTTAAATAATGAAAGCTCATGTTTAAATGTACACAGTCTCTGTTTTTTCTTAATTATTGCAAAGATTTATAATTCAGGTGCCCACATAAGAGAATGTCAGTCAGGAACATGATGTAGTTCAGGGGTGTCCAAACTTTTTTCAATGTTTTTTACCAAGGGCCATATATGGTAAAATACACAAACAGCCAGGCCACTCACTTGGGGTGAAGTACGTATTGCCTCACCTGGTTTATTTAAGTAAACTAAATATATTTTTGGAATTTGCTGTGGGCCAATTAAAAATGGATTGCAGGCTACAGTTGGCCTGCGGGCTGCAGTTGGCCCGCGGGCTGTAGTTGGCCCACAGGCTGCAGTTTAGACACCCCTGGTGTAGGTCCTTTGTATTTTTCTAGGGATGCATCTAAAAACCTTTGCAAGTCTCGAGTTTGAGAATATCACCATAACATATCATTTTTTCTGGAATTCTTATGTGAACAAAGAAGAGAAAATCAAGCTATTTTTTCATGCAGGTGCTGGTCCTTCATAGTTCCCCCTCCCTATACAAGCCAAGTGCCTTATTCTGATGGACAAGCTTTGCACAACTTTTGTCATCATGTTTTTGTCCCAGAAAAATTACACATTGCTTCATGACATAAACCTGTGGCGTTGCACAAGAAAAGAATTAAATCCAAAAATGCCCAAGTATGAACTAGATAAAGGATTCTGCAGAGTAGTCTTTACAATGGGTCTGATCCTCATTCTGCAGATGTAAAGCACATTAAGGTTAAAAAGCTTGACAAAGTCACAAAGAGATTCTGTTTTTATTTGTTTGTTTGTTTGTTTGATCTTCACGGTGCAGTAAATGAGGGTATGGACTATGGAGCCTGACTGCTTAGGTTCATATCCCAGAAATTACAATAGCTGTATAAACTTGAATTACTTCGATAAGGTAGTTAATATGTCTATGCCTCCATTTCTATTTTTAAAATGGAAATTTTAATAACCTTATGTCATAAAGGACTGTTGTGGGGATTAAATTAGTTAATACACAATGCAATAAAAGGAAATCAGCCCTGATTATAATTACGAATTTTGCCTGGACTTTGAAAAATCCCCAATGCCCTGGTGACATTTTTATGAAAATGTAGCTAGGGGAGTGTTTACATATGTTCCACGGAGTGTATAAAAATGTATCTTTTGTACGTATTTGTTCATTGGTAAAATCAACATTTAGTAAGTATTTATTGAGTATTACCCGTTAGGCACTGAAATACAAGAGTCCCTGTCCCTAGGGAGATTATAGTTTAGAAAGGCATGTAGACAAATAAATACAAGATTACAATTAGTGAGATAAGTTAGGAGCAGTACAGGGTGCTATGGCAACATAATGATGTAAGTAAGCACTAATCTGTTTTGAAGGAAGGTTTATAGTTTTGCTATTCATGGACCAGTGGCATGAACATCACTTAGGATCTTGTAAGAAATGTAGAACCTCAATCCTCAACCCAGGTGAAACAGAATTTGCTTTTTAAAAAGATCCCTAGGTGATTCATATTGTATGCAATTAAAACTTGGGAAGCACCGATTATAAAGAGAATAAATAGAACAGTAAGAACATCTAAGCATTTGTAAAACTTTCTCTGGGCCAATTAATAAAAAATATGTATTGAGTTCCTGCCATATGCAAGGCATGGCCTTCACCAAAGGTGGGTTCCCAATCTTGCCCTTCACTTGGTGGATTCTCCATAGCTCCAATAAAACTTACTGGCCTTGATGAATCAAATCAATCCTGTTTGTGTAGTTCTTAGCCCTTGGGCCTGGCTCATAAAACCATACACAGCTATGTAAAAACAGTCCAGTTTTTCGAGAAGACTGTATTATAAAAAAATAAAATCCTGTTTAATAAACTTGAGAAACTATCAAACCATAAATTGTTTTCAACGTTGATGAAATAGAAGCCAATTATTCATGAAATAGAAGCCCATCAGGATAGGGATTACATTATAAAATGTATTTAAAATGATTGGTCTGTGGAAGGTTGTATTTGGGAAATAAATTTGGCAGGAGTGTGTAATAAAATACTTTAACATATTGACTTGGCTTTTTGAAATACTGTGCTGGTAATTGAGAACTATTTTTCTAGATGATATATATTGTGGTGGAGGTTCTAAATCATAAATTGTTGAAGCAGATTTTCAGAGATGTCAATAGAGCTGTAAGCACACTGGACTACATTCAGTTGTCTGGCATTATTGATGCATCATATCTAGGCTGAGTAATAAGCAGTCCTTAGCAAACTAATTTATAGCAATACATAATTCCCCTTTCACTAGGTTTAGCTATCCATATCCTAAACATGAAAACGGCACTCCCTTTTCTACAAGGAGCAGAGCAGCACACATTAATGATTTGACTTTAAGTTCTAACTCAACCAGACTAGATTTCAAATTCATTTATACTGACTTAATCTCTGACTTTGGACAGGATGAGTCCCAAAATCACCTAGGAGTTTTGAGAAACTGAAAAGAGATTCACCCAGGCTGAAGGATGAGAGAGTTATCTGTGGATTTTGGAGTAGTAGAGACTAGGCCTGGCTTTTTGGCAATGTCTAGGATGTAGTAAAATGCTGGAGAGGAACTAGGCAAGGTTCTCATATTTGGAAAAGATTGCTGTTGTGCCCTGAGAACCACACAGAGCAGCAGGAAATGGCGAGATCTAAAGTGACATCTTGGTTTTAACCTGTGGGCAATGAATGACTAGGGGGCGACTGTTTTCAGCCCCACTCCTGAAGCCTCAGCATTGCACAGGACTTAATATCCTTGACATGAGCATTGGGTGTATGGAGTGGAAGGATGAGTATGAGGGGGAGGAATGACTGACATTACCTATTCTTTAGTGGAATAAAGGAAAAATATCAGCTATTAAGCTAAACAGCAAAAAACAATGCAGAATGTTACTTTGTTGAATAACCAGTATACGAACTAAAATTGATATTATTTAATCTATTTACCAATATAACTATAGTTATACTTCTGAAAAATATATTTAAATTTTTTACAGTGAAAAAATTTTTCAAGAATTTTATTAAAAATATAGCTAACATAAAATATTGTATTAGTTTCAGGGATTACTGGGTCCTTCTTTGTCTCTTGTTATAGCCTTTGTTTTAAAGTCTATTTTTTGTTTTATAAATTCTGGTATAAGTATTGATACTCCAGTTTTTTTTTTTTTAATTTCCGTTTTCATAAAATATCTTTTACCATCCCTTTGCTTTCTGTCTGTGTGTATCTTTCATTTTGATGTGAGTCTCTTATAGGCAGCATATGTAAGGTTTTCGTTTCTTATCCATTCAGTCACCCTATGTCTTTTGATTGGAGCATTTCATTTATTTACATTTAAAGTAATTTGTTGATAGATATGTAGCTATTGCCATTTTATTATTAATAATTTTGATTTTATTTTTCATCTTAAAGAAGTCCTTCTAAGATTCCTTGTGATACTGGTTTGGTGATGAACTCCTTTAGCTTTTTCTTGTCTAGGAAGCTCTTTATCTCTCCTTCGATTTTAAATGATAACCTTGCTGGTTAGACTACTCTTGGTTGTAGGTCTTCACTTTTCATCATGTTGAATATTTCATGCCAATCCCTTCTGGCCTGCAAAGTTTCTGTTGAGAAATCACCTGATAGTCTTATGAGAGATCCCTTATAAGTTACTAGTTGTCTTTCTCTTGCTGCTTTTAGGATTCTTTCTTTATCTTTAACCTTTGGCATTTTAATTATAAAGTGTCTAGGTATGGATCTGTTTGGGTTCATCTTGTTTGGGACTCTCTGTGCTCCCTGGGCTTGTATGTCTATTTCCTTCACCAGGTTAGAAAAATTTTCAGTCATTATTTCTTCAAATGTGTTCTCAATCCCTTGTTTTCCCTCTTCTCCTTCAAATACCCTTATGATGTGAATGTTGTTATGGTTGATGTTGTCCCAGAGGTCTGTTAAATTCTCTTCATTTTTTGAAATTCTTTTTTCTCTTTGCTGTTCCGATTGGGTATTTTCTGCTACCTTGTCTTCCAAATCACTAATTTGATCATCTGTTTCATCTAGTCTGCTGATGATTCCTTCTAGATCATTCTTCATTTCAGTTTCTGTGTTCTTCACTTCTGACTGGTTCTTTTTTATGGTTTATATATCCTTTTTTTATGCTTGCTTCTTTTTTATGTTTGCTATCTTTTTGTTGACGTTCTTACTAGGTTACTTGAGCATCCTTAATCTAGCACCTTAGACCATTTGGCTATGCTACCACCCATTCTTGAGCAGCCTTATAACCATTGTTTTGAACTCTGTCTCTGGTAGGTTGCTTACCTCTATTTTGTTTAGTTCTTTTTCAGGAGTTTTCTCCTGTTCTTTCGTTTGGGACACATTTCTTTGTTTCCTCATTTTGGCTGCCTCTCTGTGTTTGTTTCTATGTATTAGGTAGATTTGCTATGTCTCCCAGTCTTGGCTGGGTGGCCTTATGTAGCAGGTGCCCTATGGGACCCAGTGGTACATTCTCCATGGTCATCTGCTCCAGGTACTCCAGAAGTGTCCCTTGTGTGGGTTCTGTGTGCCCTCCTGTTATAGTTGAGACTTAGTTGTTATTGGCACGTTAGTAGGTGGGATTGACCCTTAGCCTGACTGGCTGTGGGGTTTAGTCACATCCATAGTTTATGGGGTGCTGTGGCGGGGGTTCTTACCCTACTGATTGGGATTTACTCCAGTGGGCTCTAGTGCCTGTTGGGACAGCCCTTTGTGTGTGCTGCTTGTGGGACTAATTGGGATGTGGTCTGCAGCCAGCCAGTATCCAAGTATGTGGTTCTGGGGCCTCTTGGGAGGAGACCAGTGCATGCCCATATCACCCACTGCCTGTGACTGGCCAGGGACTACCTGGTAAAAGCTACAAAGTGATCCGTGGTTGTTTGCTGTTTGTGCTAAACCTGGAGGCATGTGGGAAAGGCCACACTGCAAATCTGGGACACTTGTCACCAGTACCGGGGCTGGGGTAGCTCTGCCAAAAGCCAGGAAATCCTGAGGTCTTCTGCCACCTGCCAGCTTCCTTAAGGTTCAGCAGTTGATAGAGCCTCGTGTGGTATGCAAGTTGGGTGAGGCAGGGCTTTAGGAAGTCACTAGAGAGGGAAGAGTTGTGGTCACCATGTTGATGTAAATACAGGTTTGATGCCAGTGCTGAGCCTGGTGCTACTTAGCAGAAGTAATGCAGTCTGGGAAACTAAACTTATAAGATAAATTCTCAGAGGAGGGGATTGTGGAGCAAAGAGTAAATGTGCAAAGCATAGTTCTGAACAGTTTGGATAAATTATCCTCATAGGGTTGTACAGTTTTGGGCACCTACCAATAAAGTATAAGAATTGCTGTTTCCTCACAGTCTCTCCAACATTTGTTCACTCACATCATAAACGTTTTAAGCATCCACTATGCATTTTTATGTAGTTTTAATATGCTCTAGAAGCCTATTTGTTAGGAGTTGTAATTTTTCTCATTCTAGGTAGGAAAGATATTATCCTAATTTTAAAAAGGGAGAAACTATAAATGGACAGTATTAATCATAATTCTCAGGAAAAATTAGAAATATGTCACATTCTTTCTGATTCCTACTTTTGGGGAAAAGCATTTGGGCTGTATCTACAATGATCATTATAATTTCATTCATTGGTTAGCTCAGGGAACAACAACAAATATATATATATATATATATATATATATACACACATATATACATATATGTGTAAATAATGTATATTTATTTTTTATAAGTATAAATATGTAAAATATATTCACTTTTATTTTATAAAAATATATTTATAAATAATATATAAATATATATATGTATTATATATACACATATATATAATATATATGTATTTTTTCCCCACCATTGTACTATACTAAATTGTCAGTCAGATGTTTTGTTATGTGCGGATATTGCTATGTTTATTAAAGCCAAAGTCCCTTTGACATTTGTTAAGGAGAGAATCTGCATCAGAGCAAAGAAAAATATCCTTTAATATGAAGATATGAGTTGCCTGTAACTTGATTTAAATGTTCAAATAAAATAAAATTCCCCCCTTTTTTTTTTTTAAATTTACTGGGGTGACAATTGTTAGTAAAATTACATAGATTTCAGGTGTACAATTCTGTATTACATCATCTATATAGTCCCATTCGTTTATTTTAGCTTTTACTTTCATTGTCTTTGGAGTCAAATTCATAAAATGCTCTTTGAACCCAAGGTCCATAAGTTTAGTACCTATGTTTTCTTCTATGCAGTTTATTGTGTCAGGTCTTATGCTTAAGTATTTGATCCATTTTGAATTAATTTTGGTACATGGTGACAGAGAGCAGTCCTGTTTCATTGTTTTGCACGTGGCTATCCAATTCTCCCAGCACCATTTATTGAAGAGGCTGTCTTTCCTCCATTGTGTGTTTTTAGCTTCTTTGTCAAAAATTATCTGTCCATATTTATGTGGTTTTATTTCTGGGTTCTCAATTCTATTCCATTGGTCTATGAGTCTGTTTTCTGCCAATATCATGCTGTTTTGATTATTGTAGTCCTGTAGTACAAGCTAAAGTCAGGGAGTGTGATACCTCCAGTATTGTTCTTTTTTCTTAAGATTGCTTTGGCTATTCGGGGTCTTTTGTGGTTCCAAACAAATCTGATGAATTTTTGTTCTATTTCTTTAAAAAAATGCCACTGGGATTTTGATGGGGATTGCATTAAATCTGTATATTGCTTTGGGTAATATGGCCATTTTAACTATGTTGATTCTTCCAATCCATGAGCACGGAATGTCTTTCCATTTCTTTGTGTCTTCTTCAATTTCTTTCAAAAATGTCTTATAGTTTTCAGCATATAGGTTCTTCACATCCTTGGTTAAGTTTATTCCTAAGTATTTTATTCTTTTTGCTGCAATTGCAAAAGGAATTGCTTTTTGTATTTCTTTTTCTGAGATTTCATTGTTAGTATATAGGAATGCAATGGACTTTTGTACGTTGATTTTGTAGCCAGCAACTTTACTGTATTCGTTGATTGTTTCTAATAGCTTTTCGGTGGAGTCTTTAGGGTTTTCTATATGTAGCATCATGTCATCTGCAAAGAGTGATAATTTAACTTCTTCATTCCCAATTTGGATGCCTTTCTTTCTTTCTCTTGCCTGATTGCAAGAGATGTATTTCTTTCTCTTGCCTGATTGCTCTGGCAAGGACTTCCAACACTATGTTGAAAAGCAGAGGTGATAGGGGACAGCCCTGTCGTGTTCCTGAACATAGAGCAAATGGCTTCGGTTTTTTATCATTAATTATGAGATTAGCTGAGGGCTTGTCATATATGGCCTTTATTATGTTAAGGTATTTTCCTTCTATACCTTTTTTATTAAGTGTTTTAATCATAAATGGTTATTGTATCTTGTCAAATGCTTTTTCTGCATCAATTGATATAATCGTATGATTTTTGTCCTTTATTTTGTTTATGTGATGTATCACATTGATGGATTTGCGCATGTTGAACCATCCTTGTGCCTCGGGGATGAACCCCACTTGGTCGTGATGAATAATCTTTTTAATGCATTGTTGTATTCGATTTGCTATAATTTTGTTTAGGATTTTTGCATCTATATTCATCAGAGATATTGGTCTGTAGTTTTCTTTTTTTGTGTTGTCCTTACCAGGTTTTGGTATTGGGGTAATGTTGGCCTCAAAAAATGAGTTAGGGAGTACTGTCTCTTCTTCAATTTTTTGGAAGAGTTTGAGCAGGATTGGTATTAGTTCCTCTTTGAAGGTTTGGTAGAATTCACTAGTGAAGCCTTCTGGTTCTGGAGTTTTGCTTTTGGGAAGGTTTTGGATGACTGATTCAATTTCGTTACTGGTGATCGGTCTGTTTAGATTTTCCAGTTCTTCATGGTTCAGCCTTGGAAGCCTATATGTTTCTAAGAACTTGTCCATTTCTTCTAGGTTATTGAATTTGGTGGCATATAGTCCTTCATAGTATTCTTGGGTGATCCTTTGTATTTCTGTCGTGTCTGTGATAACTTCCCCTTTTTCATTTCTGATTTTGTTAATTAGTGTCTTCTCTCTTTTTATCTTAGTGAGTCTAGCCAAAGGTTTGTCAATTTTGTTAATCTTTTCAAAGAACTAGCTCTTTGTCACATTAATTTTTCTATTGTCTTTTTGTTCTCTATTTCATTTAGTTCTGCTCTGATTTTTGTTATTTCCTTTCTTCTGCTGACCTTGGGTTTCACTTGTTCTTCTTTTTCTAGTTCTTTAAGGTGTAACATGAGGTTATTTATTTGGGATTTTTCTTGTTTCTTGAGATAGGCCTGTAATGATATAAATTTCCTTCTTAAAACTGCTTTTGCTGCATCCCAAAAATTTTGGTAGGATGTATTTTCATTGTCATTTGTTTCTATGTATCTTTTGATCTCTCCTCTAATTTCTTCTTTGACCCAGTTGTTCTTTAAAAGTATGTTATTTAATCTCCATGTATTTGTGTTTTTTCTTGCTTTCTTTTTGCAGTTGATATCCAATTTCAAAGCATTGTGATCAGAGTCTATGCTTGGTATGATTTCAATCTTCTTAAATTTGCTGAGGCTGATTTTATGTCCCAATATATGGTTTATCCTTGAGAATGTTCCATGTACACTAGAAAAGAATGTATAGTCTGATGTTTTAGGATGGAGTGCTCTATATATGTCAATTATGTCCATTTCATCTAATGCGTCATTTAGGGCTGCTATTTCATTATTTATTTTCTGTTTGGATGATCTATCCATAGCTGTCAATGATGTATTTAAGTCCCCTAGTATAATTGTGTTTTGGTCAATTTCTCCCTTTAGTTCTGTTAGTAGTTGCTTGGTATATTTCAGTGCTCCCTGATTGGGGGCATAAATATTGATGACTGTTATGTCTTCTTGTTGTATAGTCCCCTTTACCATTATGAAATGTCCATCTTTGTCTCTTGTTATCTTTTTCACCCTGAAGTCTGTTTCATCTGATATCATTATGGCTACACCTGATTTTCTCTGGGTACCATTTGCTTGGAGTGTCAATTTCCACCCTTTCACTTTCGGTCTATGCTTGTCCTTGTAGCTGAGATGTGTCTGTTGGAGACAGCATATGGTTGAGTTTAGTTCTTTGATCCAATCTGCTACTCTGTGCCTTTTTATTGGTGAGTTCAGTCCATTTACATTTAGGGAGATTATTGATATGTGAGGATTTCCTGTCAT
This sequence comes from Rhinolophus ferrumequinum, assembly GCF_004115265.2. Lineage (NCBI taxonomy): Eukaryota > Metazoa > Chordata > Mammalia > Chiroptera > Rhinolophidae > Rhinolophus > Rhinolophus ferrumequinum. Next base: position 51,552,137 of record NC_046288.1, read on the forward strand.
TCTATATTTAGTTTTCTGGTAAGGCTGTGTCTCCATTGTTTCTTTGCCTTTTTGTTGTTGTCTATTATTTCTGTGTGGTGGTATTCTATGATGTTTCCCTCTGTTTCTTCTTTTATTACAGTATATATTCAGTTCTGGATTTTTTTTTTTTTTTTGAGTGGTTACCCTTAAGTTTATGTAAAAGAAAGTTTGATATTTAGAGTATTCCATTTTCTTTAGCATGCTTACTTTCTCCATTCCCATATTCCAGTTCAGGCTTTACTCTCCCCCGTTTTAAGTTTTGGTTGCCACAAATTGTCCCTGTTGATGGTGGTCGAATAGCTTCCTTTAGTATTTCTTGTAGTGCAGGTCGTGTATTAGAAAATTCCCTCAGCTTCTGTATGTCTGGAAAGGTCTTTATTCCTCCTTCATATATAAAGGATATCTTTGCTGGATATATTATTCTTGGCTCATAATTTCTCTCTTTCAATAATTTGAATATTTGGTTCCACTCCCTCCTGGCTTGTAGAGTTTCTGCTTAAAAATCTGATGATAATCTAATGGGCTTTTCTTTGTAGGTTACCGTCTTCTTTTCCCTGGATGCCTTGAGGATTCTTTCTTTGTCGTTGATTTTAGACAGCTTCAATACAATGTGCCTTGGAGAAGGCCTGTTGGGATTGAGGTAATTAGGTGTTCTATTTGCTTCTTGGATTTGAGGATCCAGTTCTGTCCACAAGTTTGGGAAGTTCTCATCGACAATTTGTTTGAATATATTCTCTGTTCCCTTGTCTCTTTCTTCTCCTTCTGGTATGCCCATTATTCTTATATTGCTCTTTCTGATGGAGTCAGAAAGTTCTTGTAGAGTTCTTTCATTTCTTTTAAGTCTCAAGTCTTTTTCTTCTTCCATCTGTGTAATTTCCAGGTTTCTATCTTTGATGTCACTGATTCTTTCCTCCATCTGGTCAACTCTACTACCTAAACTGGTTATTTCATTCTTAATTTCTTCTACTGAGTTCTTAATCTCCAGAAATTCTACTTGGTTGTTTTTAAAAATTTCAATCTCTTTCGTAAAATGCTCATGTTGTTCTTTGATTGTGTTTCTGAGTTCATTAAACTGCCTTTCTGTGTTTTCTTGCATCTTGTTGAGTTTTTTCAGAACTGCAATCTTGAATTCTCTGTCATTTAAGTCACATAGTTCCATATCTTTAAGTTCCTTTTCTGGAGACTTTTCACTTTCTTTCTGAGCTGTCTTGTTGCCTTGGTTATTCATGGCAATTACTGATTTATTATTTCTCTTCCTAGACATCTACAGGAGTGGCTTCTGCAACAGGTTGATAGGAAGAGGTCTTTGTTTTGTTTTCCAGTACTTGTTGGTAGAATGTTTTATTTTCTCTAAACTGCAGCTGTTTTTTTCTCTCTTACATGGTAGTGCTATGTTTTTTCTGCACTATTCCAGCTTCTCACACAATGGGGGGATTCCCTGGGAGATGGGCTTCTCCTCTGTTAATAGTTCACCTGGGTCACAGGGCACAGTGTCCGTATGGGTATGCGGAGAGCTTTTGAAGTTCCAAAGCTGTTCCTGCACCAGATTCAGAGCCCGTATGTTTCAGCAGTTCTGTTTACTCCTGCAGGGATCTGCCCAGATAGGTGGGGCCCGGGGCAGGGTGAGTTGTGAGAGGTGGCCCAGAGCAATGGCGGCAACCCCCACCACAGCTGGTCTGCTTCCACAGCTCCCTCCCCTTTGCCGGAACTGGTTGGGCTGCGAATCTGTGTCTGCGATCCACAGTTCTCAGAACAGCACATATTCTGTTCTTTTGATCTGATACTGGTACTGTTCTGCTTCTAGCACCTGGCAGGTGAGGGTGGGGCAAGCTCTGGGAGGGTAGGAAGGGGGCGGGTAGTCTCAGTGCCTAAGGCTTTCGTTCTCTGCTTGGCAGTGAGGGCTTAAACCACCGTTTTCAGCCTTCTTCCCTCAGTCTTTTCTCCAAGGTCTCTGTCGTGAGTGTTGGGTTCAGCCATGTTATAAGCTGCCCCCTCAGCCCTGTGGGCCATAAGCGGAGCCTTAGCAGTCCGAGTTCTTCCCTCTCCCACAGCTGCGGTAGTTCTGGGATGCAGCGAGCTCGGAGCACTGAACTAGGTCTGCGTCCTGCGCCCGCACGGCTCCGTCTCTGCACTTCTCCCTTCCCTCCTCCCCTGCTCATGCGATTTGCCCACCTTTAGGTGAACTCAGTAGTGGGCCTCTTTGTCTTTCCTGTCTGCTGTGCAGGGAGTCCTTTGTGGAGTTATTGTTGTTCGATTAGTTGTAAATTCCAGGGGAGCTTTACAGAGGCTCTCCTCACGCTGCCATTTTGGTGACGTCTCCCAAATTTCCCTCTTTTTAACCAGTACAAAATTGTAACTTTTATATAGCTCACAGAATATTCAATTAAATGCAATTCAGTACATCAAATGTTTATGGATGTTATTATTGACTATAGGTGAGATCATGGATTCAGATGCAGTTTTGGGAAAGTTCTTGGTCTGCTCTGTCCAATTTCATAGCCACTACACACATTGCTACTGAACACTTTAAAATGTGGCTAGTTCAAAATGAGATTGTATAAAATACACAACAGATTTTAAAGACTTAATTGAGTATAAAGAATGTAAAATAGCTCATTAATAATTTTTTTTATTGGTTACATGTTGAAAGGGTAAGATTTTGATATATTTGGTTAAATAAAATATATTACTAAAATTAATTTCACCTACTTTTTAAAATGATTTTTAAACACATGGCTATTAGAAAATTTTAAATGTTATATGTGGCTTGCAGTCATGGCTCACCTTAAGAAATATAGGGCAACAGTATTCCATATCTTTGTCACTTTGTCTTAAAAAAAAGGAAGAATAGTAGATATTTTGTATTTATATGAAGATTTGAAATTTTTAAAAAATGTACTAGGTAAGTAGTCACTATTAATTTTTGGAATAGGCTTATTGAGGTATACTTTCAATATATTAAAATCCATCTTTTTAGTGTAGAGTTCTAAGAGTTTTGAATGATGCATGCAGTCATGTAACCATCACCACCACAATCCATGTGTACAACAGTTCTATCATTACAGCATATTACCTTGTGTGTATTTGTAATCAATCTCTTGCCTCAGTCCCCACCTTTGGCAAACAATGACCTCTGCCAGAATGTTATACAAATGAGATCACACAGTATGTAGACTTTTGAGTCTCATTTCTTTCACTTAGTGTAATCATCCAAATTATTGTATCAGTAGTTCATTCCTTTTTATTTCCATTACACAAATGTAGGATAGTTTGTTTATCCATTTGCCAGTTAAAGGACTTTTGGATTGTTTCCAGTTTTTAATGATTGTTAATAAACCCAGTATATATATTTGCTTACAGATATGTGTATGAACATACATTGTCACTTTTTTTTTTTGATGAATACCCAGCAGTGGAATTGCTGAGTCATATGGTAAATGTATGTTTAACTTTGTAGGAAACTGCCAAAATGTTTCCCAAAAGGCAGTTCCCACCAGCAATGTATGTGTTTCAGATGTGCCATATCCTTTCCAGATCTTAGTACTGCCATACAGAAATACTATCTAGAAATACAGAAATACAATATATATAAAAAAAATTGACCTGTCTCCTTCATTCTTGCTAAATTCACTTATTAGTTCTACTAACTTTTAAACAAATTATTTTGGAATTTTCTCCACAGAAAATCATGCTGTCTACTAACAAAGATGATTTTATTCCATTCATTCAAATCTGTATGCATTTACTTTAATTTTTCTGCCTTTATTGCACCGACAAGAATCTCAAGTATGATGTTGAATGACTGGTGTTGGAGGACATTCTTGCCTTATTCCCATTTTCAGAGAGGAGCATTCAGTCTTTCATCATTAACGATGAGATAAGCTGTAGGTGTTTTAGTGATGCTTTCTATCTTGCTAAGGATATTCTCTACTATTTACTGTTTTGCTAAGAGGTTTTATCATGAAAGGATGTTAAATTTTGTCAAATATATTTTCTACACCTTTTGAGATTGTTATACGGTTTTCTGCTTTAAACTGTTGCTACAGTAAATTATATCTATTGATTTTAGAATGTTGAACAGACCTTACATTTCCCTTTGATATACCCTGTTTCCCCAAAAGTAAGACCTAGCTGGACAATCAGCTCTAATGCATCTTTTGGAGCAAAAATTAAGATAATACCAGGTATAATATAATATAATATAATATAATATAATATAATACTAGGTCTTATATTAATTTTTGCTCCAAAAGATGCAACAGAGCTGATTGTCCAGCTAGGTCTTATTTTCAGGGAAACATGGTACTATCATTTTTATATTTTGGATTTACTTTGCCAGTTTTGCTGAGGGCTTTTGCTTTTATTTCATGAGGGATATTTCCTGGAGTTTTCTTTCTTCTTTCCTGTAATATCTCTGTCTGGTTTGTATATCAGGGTAATATTCGCCTTATTAAATGATTTATGTAGTGCTTACTCCTGTATTTTTAATAAGAGTTTGTGTAGAATTGGTGTTAATTCCTTTTGTTTCATTTTAAATATCATATCCTTGGAGAAGACAGACCTAACAGTTCGATCTAATACATTCTCTCTGTTATTAACTCTCTTAGTGTCTTTATAGATTTTATCATAATTTATAATTATATAATTATTTGAGTTTATTTATTTAATGTTTACATTCTGTTCCAAGAGGCCAGGTCCATGTTTGTGCTGTTTACAGTTGTATGATCATTGCTTAGCACAGTGTCTGACACTTAATAGGTGTTTAATAAATACTGGCTGAATAAATACATGAATCCCTAGGATTTAATGAATATCATTTTTCATCATTACAGTTGTGAGCATTATACCTGTAATTGCTTACTATGTATTCATGTAAACTTCCTACAATGAACAGAAAAGCACTTTAGACACAACCTTAATGGGTATTAAAAAACGAGATAATTGCAAACATAATTTATAATGTGGCGTTAGAATTTCCATAAATTAACTTAATCTAGTTCTTTGTCTTATTTTCATAATTAACTGATGAAAATGCTTCTGTATTTTGTAATACGAACTGGTAACCTAAAATTTTGCAAAATGTTAGAGCTCATATTTAGTCTTAGCATGAGAAAAAGAATTTAGTAGAAAGGGTATTTTAGTTAGCTTTTAAATATAGTAAATTTTAAATAAAAAATAATGTTAAATGTGTTTTATAATACTTTGGGTATATGTTAATTTGTTAATTTTCCTTTTTTTTTTTTAAAGTAACACTAACTAAATATACTTTGGTAAAGCAAATAGCAAGTTGGTCAGAATAGGAAGCTACAAAGTGTATAGTCCAGATTCTGAGGTACAGAAGCAGCCTTATTTGCTGAGGCATACAAAGGAAAAAGTTCAAGGAAGGGTTTATAATTCTAGTAACTTCCATTTTAAGTAATTTTTCGGCTTGTTCCAAATTAAACAAGTACTCTAATTCTCTCTCTTCCATCAGCAACAGTAGTTCTGGAGAGCGGAAGAGAAGCGATGCCAATGGTTAGCTAGTTAAACATTTTGTAGAAGAAACCATAAGTATGTTAAAATACAACCAAAAACAAAATGTAAATTCTGTCAGAAGTAACTTTCCCTTGACAGTCAGCTTTCATTTGTTAATTCTTTTATCTTTTCAACAGATACATTTTGAGGGTCTAATATATACCAAGTACTTGATGGGGGATGGTAATAAAGTGAAGAGTAGTGTAGTTGTAGAACTTGTCTTCATGGAGCTTACAGTTTAGTGGGAGAACAAACAGTATATATGAAATAACATCAGGTGATGTTAAGGCCTTTTGTAAGGTCTTATACAAATACAAATGGAAGTCGTATTAACATCATTACGACTGGAAGTCGTATTAACATCCCTAACAACATTAGGGATGGGGTTATTTTCGGAAGTTTTCCTGTTTAAGTGGATATGTGAAAGATATGTAGTACCTAGATATATGAAAAGTGGGTGAGGCATAGAATGAACATTATAGGCAGAGGGGTTAATACTATTAATACCAATCAATATTTAGTGGGCACTTACTATATGAACAATTTCATTTGATCTTTACAACGACCCTATGAATTGGGTGCTATTGTTTCTAATTTAGGAATAAGGATGAGAATTTTGGGACACAGATAGCTTAGAAACTTGCCTCAAGTTGCACAGTTAGTAAGTGGTAAAGCCAGGATTTGAATAGTGTCACTCTAGGTGTGATTAGTTGTGAGGAAGATGGTCAGAATAACTGAAGTGTATAACACTGATGGAAGGAGTTTGCTGATGGAAAGTGGGTGAATGATTGGTGTTGGGGAATGAAATTGGAAAGGATGGAGGTAAAGATCAGGTTCTGAGGGGTCTTGCAAGCCTCAAATTGATTATCACTTAAATGTTAGCCATTTTGTCCCACAATTTAAATTCCTACCTTGAAGTATTTCTGAGCTCTTTCATCCTACTCGGTGTAGAGAAGGATTTAGTCCTGACTCAGCTGACATGCCTTAAACAAGATAAAAGGCTATATTATAATGGAAAATTATTTTGCTTTGGGAGAGTTTTTCCACTCCAGAGTAAAATAATCAGAGAAAGCTCCTTATGTGAATTTACAGCTTTTTGACAAACTATAGTTTTCTTTACTGAAATATATTTATTTTATTTTTGTCCTTGAGTCACAATAATTCTTTAAGAATTATATATTTATATGCTGACATGACCCAGTGGAACATCCTATTCTATTGTAAGGGTACATCCCAAATATTTGTTACAAAATATAAACTATTACATTTTGTGAATGTTTTAATTTTTTTTAAATAAATTAACTCAGATTCAAAATTTTTCTTGTTTATAACCATTATATTACAATTCTTTATGAATGGGAGTAAGGAGAGATTTTTTTTTCTTTAAAATTTTTTCAATTACCAATTTATTATTTATTTTAAGAAAGTGCCATCAGAAATAACTATTCTAACCTAACAGAAGCTAAAATTTAAAAAAAGAAAAAACATAGCAAACATCCTTGCTGCTTCAAAGAAAAGTAGAGAATCCTTGTTCAATGCTCAGTGTACCTCCCCAAAGAGAAAATATTGGAAAGGAAAGAAAAATGTTGAGAGCATCTGTAAACTTGGGCCTGCATCTTTTATTCTTCAGGGACAGTTGTGGCAATTGTGCTGATAAAAGAGAATTTATGGAAGTAAGTCATTTGTGTCAATATAGGTCTAGCATATATAACTGTGGGCGTAATTGGTGACTGCAAAATTAACCACTTGCAGGAAAACATTTTTTCATCTTCAGAAGATTCTCAAAGGTTTTCCATTACCCTTTCACTATTAACTAATCCATATCTGACTGTTTTCTTCTTAGACCACTGGAAGGACATTGTGAAGATCCTTGATCAATTTATATTGTAACATTGTATGACATTAAGAAAGATATTTTCAATCACTTCAAAAATTATTTCTTAAGCAACTGACTTGCTTATACTATTATGGTAAGAATTCACAAAGCAGATTAAACTAAGGTTTCTACCTAAAGAAGTGTGACTTGAAATCAACTTGCTCTTACCTACAATATGCAGCCATTAGGGAAATGCTAGCAAAAATAATTATTTGGAAGAAAATTTAAATAGCCATATCATAAACTAATTTTTCTTCCATTGGTTCTTCATCAACTCTCCCCAAACAGCATTAATTTATTTTTCTTAAATATAAGATTTAATTAACCTGAGATGTTTTTACACGGTGGACAACAATAATGTAGAATAATTAATTATAATGTTCAAGGCTATGCTTTGTTTTAGTTTTCAGATCTCTAACATTCAATCTTCAACATATAGAGTAGACAACTCATATAGTTAATTTTTATCTCCAGGACTGGGACTGAGGGAATCCATCAGGAGGCAGATACTCTCAGAGTCATGGGAGTACACTTCAGCTCTGTGCCTCAGTTGCCTTACTTACCTCACTTTAGTCCTGGCTCTATTGTTTCCAGTCCCAAAATAGTAACAGCAAATCTGCTAAATTCACATTCAAATAGCTGTTACTTTGTCCAATCACTAGTGCCTGGTCATATTTGCCTTCTAACTCTCCACCCTGGTGAAAGATAATGACAATCAGTGGGTCTCCTTACAAATTGTAATGCCAGACTAAAAATTTCTATTTCATATGGAACTCATGCGATTTTATTAAGACAAATTTTTTTCTTAGGTTGTCTCAGGTGCAAATTATTGTGTGATCCGGTTTTCTTACTGACTTAGGAAAATAGATGATTTATGTTAAAAACTGAAACTTTAACCACAAGATTAATTATCACTGAAATGGGTGGACTATAGATCCACAATGGTGGAGTAGATCAACACTGTTCTTACCTAATCCCTTGAACACATTAAAATTACAATGAAAATATAGAATAATCAATCTGGAGAACCATCTGAAGTCTAGCTGAACAGAAGTTTTATAATTAAGGATATAAAGAAGAAACCATGTGGAGAATGGTGGAAGGGGCAGAAACACGAATCTGGCCAGCCCAAAACTGCCATGTGGCAGTTGAAAATCAGGAGGGATATTTCAGCCACAGAGGCTCCCCCCAGAGGAATGAGGGACCCCAACCCCACACCAGGCTCCCCAGCCCAGAATACTGGTGCCAGAAAGAGGAGTCCCCACAACATCTGCCTGTGAAAAATGGGATTCTGACCATCGGCCTGGGATGGAAAGCTCTGGGTAACCCAGATGTCCTTTTAAAGGGCCTGCACAGGGACTCACCACTTGCAGGCACTCACCGTGGGCTCTGGCGGAGGGACAGTGTCTCCAAGGGTGTCAGAGACATATGGTGAAAGACTGAGTTGTGTGGCTTTTGCGCAAGGACTGGCGGGAAGGTTTCTATTTTCCCTGTGTGGGGTCTTCCTCCAATAGGAGAGATATTTTTAGTATGCATGCCATTGTGTAAGGAGGTGTTTTGTGCATGTAAATAACATCTGTTAAATATATCAAAATGGGTCATCAATTGGCATGAAGTGTGATGGTTTTTGGAGGCCATAAATCAAATGGCTAGTGACTATAGGAGGCTAGTTCTTAATCCAAGCCAACCATTTTACATCAAGGAACCAGGAAAAAGAATAAAGTTGCTCAACACAAATATATGGCAGATGTTTCCTGTCGGGAAATGGTGCAAGCACATATATCTTCAATGGGGACCAATTGTGACCTCTTTGGAAACACCAGAAAGACCATGTAGACAAAGAATTAGAACTCATTAAGAAGATCTTGTTCTGAATTGATTTGTACATCCACATATTTTCAGAACATAGGACTCATAGCTCAGCATTTTTCTGGAATTGGGGATGTGTGTGGACCAGCATAATGGCCTAAACTTTAATCTTTCTTTCTTTCTTTTTTTTTTTTTTTTTTTTTTTTTTTTGCTTTTGCAGCAGCGCATTGGGAATTTTACAGATCTGCGTGATTATTAGTCTCATGATTATTTTTCTTCTCATTAATAACATTTTAGATTATGCATTACTTATAAAATATGTGTCTTAGTAGATGAATTAGCCTTTGTATACCTACCCTTTAAAAAATAAACTTCCTCAGATGGAGATTTTTCATGGGATAGAAGCTTCTTTAGATTACATACTTCAAAGAATTATTGCAGTCAGCCCCTGCAGAAGGAAAGGTTGGCTTGAGTCCCTGTTCAGAAGTTCTGACCTTTGTACTAGGAATGCAACACATTCTAATTTTTGGTTTGCTGATTCAGGGTTAAGGAAAATCTCCTATGGTCTCATCTTATGGTCAACCCCTTTACATCTGGAAAAAGGGAGAAATTGTATTTTAATGGGATTCTATAAAGTGAAATGTGGAGGACGAAGAGGAAAAGAAGGGTCTCTCCTTTCATACATTACATTTTATTTAGTTCCAGAGCTTATGAATGGGCTATGAGAATTAAGGCAGCATGATACTGATTAAGTTGACACATTCATTCTCTTATACACTAGAATCGTCATTTAAAAACATTAAAAGTTAAAAGGAAAGAAAATCAATGATTGTTTAACAGGACTAGTTGACTCAGCCACTAAGTCACCGAAGTGCCTTATTTCTGGGAGAAATCCAGCATTTGATAATTAAAAGTTGAATTGGTAAAAGTAGGTCAGTTTCCTTGGACTTTGTCTCCTCCCCCAGCAGGGGAGCTTTGGTCTGACATAGCACAATTGGTCTCATACGTACCTTGAAGTCCATGAGATGTGGAAGAGTTTGCCAATACCATTGGTTTGCACATGTTCATTTTGGGATAAAGAGATCTGGCCAGTCGTTCTCTGTATATAGCAACATTCTTAAACAAATATTTTATATCTGAACAAGGCGAGTCCTTGGTAAAACCATAAAGTCGGTGAATTTTATCTTTAGTGACCCTCTAGCCTTTTTCTCTACACATCCTGAACACAGTTTACTCATTCTTACCCTGGCTACACAGCCACTCTTTGCTTTTGGAGATACTTAACCCAACAGCCCTGGCTTCCTTATTATAGGATGCATTAGCCCTCCCCTGCAGTGCCTCAGGGTCTAGGCCTTTCCCATTTCCTTCAGCCCACTTTCAAAATCTACCTGGCTTAGTTCCAGTCCCTAAGTGCTCTTATTTTTAGGAAAGAATGGGTAGCCACTACAAATCAGATAGTCTGTAATTCTTGTTAATACATTAGATTGCTTATATTTTTATCTCTCTTGGATAATACAATATCTTAGTCTAGTTAAAAAAGTTGAAAATTAAAACATTTCAACAGACTACTGGGGAGGGCCTTTACAGACCATTTATTTCATATTTTTTCAATAATTGCCTACTCCACAAATACCTAGAACTCATTTTATGGATATGTTTATGTTTCTTGTTTTTCTTTAATACATTTTAAAGCAACTATAATTTAAGCAATTTGAGAGTTTTCAAAATAAACAATAAAGGAAAAAATATTACCTTCACATGTATTCCATATAAATCTTTAGGACTGGAAGACTCCTAGAGGCTACTCAGATTTTGTCTATTCATTTTAGTAGACTTTAAAATATAACCCAGTCTAATTGCCTTAAAAAGCCAGGAAACAGAGATATAGGGAAGAGAAATATTTATAAGTTCGCAGAGATTGGTTATTGACAGGATGGGAACAAGAACACAATTTTAGTATAATTGATATGATACATTTTCTATGCTCTGTTATAAAGACAATTCTTTTAACACTATTCTCTCTCATTCTTTTTCATAGGCTGCATCTTTAATTTCCTTTTAAATCAAACTCAAATTCACCTTCCTGTAAGAAAATGTCTGTTATAAACTTATTCTACTTGACAGCTCATCAGTCTTTTGATAAATATTTTTAGTATGTTTATGTTTAGCATATACTCATTTAAAAAGAAAGTTACTCTGTCTAATTTGTTTGTTTTATTTTCTCCATAGATAAGCATTTTCCCTTTTCACTTCATAGCACCCAGTGAATGCTCTGAAATGCTGATGCCAAAATGCTTTTGATTTTTCTCCACTTCTCATCCTGGTACCTCTACCTTCTTTCTTTTGGGCCACCAGAATCTGAAAGCAGAAGTTGTAGTGGAGTTTAAGCCCAGCATTCTCAGGGCTGATTGCAATTGAAAGCAACTTCATCTGGTCTTCAGGTGCAGCATAAGGGACGCTCGTATCTTTTTACTTATAGTACATTCAAGGCGAAAAAAAATCTGTGAGTAAATACGCTGGTTGTAAAGGGAGAAAAAATACAAATTTTTAAAGGCAGGAGGGAAACAGTATTCAATGTAGATCAACCTCCTGTCTCTGCTTTTTATATCTTTGCTGTGAATTCAGGAAAATGAGTTCCCAATCTAATTTTGCTGTGGGTGAGAGCCTGTGTAGCTGTGTGTTCAGAGATGTCCTAAATTTTTGCCCATGAAATGATCCCTATAATGCCCTGAAAGAACCCAGGCTTCCTGGAAAATCTCAAACTTGCTCCTTGGTGCAATCTGATTCACCATGATATTTATAGTGGGTGCTTTGTTTCTGTCCTGGTGCCTTGGGCTCACAGTGCATTTTACTAGACGGTGTTGTCATGAAATGTGACTTGCAAAGATATTTAAAGGCTAAAGCAGACTTTCAAACAAATTGTTTTAGGTAAGAATCAAGATTGAAGGCTGCTCTATTTCTTAATAACTCTGTCTACCCATCCTTTGCCTCTGCTAGACCCTGACAAGGATTTTAATGCTTAACAATTAGTAGAAAAAAGCATCAGAACAAATAAGACACAGCATCTCACTCCCATATCACTAGCTGAGGGTATAGGTTTTAGTCTCTTTCTCAGATGTATCAGATGTGAAAGCGGTCTGATTTAAATCTATTATTGAAAGGATTGTGTCATTTTTGGGTGCTCTTTATTGAGGAGCCTCATTTTCCCACTTCTGAGATAAACAGGGTACAAAGATATGCAGCAAAGGAGGTTCTCTGTTTCTCCTTGTCTTTCCTTCTGTTGCTTCAGGTGAAGGTATAAAGGCAGAAACTTTGTCTCATACTGCTTAGAAATTATGCTTTGAAAAGTGATCAATATTAACAAAATAACGTGTTTCCTGTATTTCCATTTTCTTTTCTTTTTCTTTTCTCCATCTCCTTCTTCTTCTTTTTCTTCCTCTTTTTTTGCAGGTGCTCTGTTTTGATGAACATGACTGACCTAAACTTACTCATGCAATGGCCAGTAAATATCACACACCAGGTTTTCAGGACAAAGTCAGGAATGGTGGTCATTGTAAACTTGGGAAGCCTCCAGGCTGGAGCATGGACTTTGTGGGGAGGTCAGAGGGTTGAAAATAAAGATGTGGAATAAGAAGACAGGAAAGAAGAGGAAGGGAGTCCAGTGAGGGAAGGACTGCCAGATGCTCAAACCTGGACAGTCCCTAAACAAGTGATTTTCATTTCTGGAGTCATATTTGGCTGCTACAATTTGGGGTTAGGTGATCCTGGTGTCTAGTGAGTAAAGTGAGGAATGCTGCTAACCATCCCATGATCTACAGGACAGGCCCCACAACAGAGTTTCATCAAGCCCAAAATGTCAGTGGTGCTGTGGCTGAGAAACCTTCTCTAAACCAATGGAAAAGAAACTCGATGGGAAAAGTTACGTTTTGCAGCACCCTCTACATCTATGTACTATCAGCTAATGGTAGATTGTTTTCTTTCTGGTAATACCTACAAGCCCTCCCAGACATTGTAAGCATAGCTGAGGTTTAACATTAGGTCCCCCTTCCTATTTTTTACCTAACTGAGACTCCATATGTAAACATAATTATATATACTTTTTTTTCTTGGCATGTTAAATTTCTTTAATCTTCCTATGTTATATCTTCAGTAGTTCTACTTCTGGCCCTTCACCTATCTCATCGGCAGAGATATATTTTCTAAAAGAGCACTCCTCGAATCATTGATTTATTCATTTCTTCAACAAATTTATTGAGGACCTACTGTGCACAAGACGTTGTTGTGGATTCTTCGGATACATCAGTAAATTGGTAAACAAAACAAAACTTCTAGCTTACACTGTAGCAAGGAAGACAGACAATAAAGAATACACATCATCGATAAATAAAGGATATACTACTTTAGAAAGTTTCTTTAAGACAAAGAAAAAAGGTAAGGCAGTAAAAGTGGAGTATGCTGTGTGCCGTAGTAGCCAGTGTCGTGAGGGGAAACATCAATGACAAAGTGACATGAGGTGCAGAGGTGAAGCAGGGAGGAAAAGGTCACGTGCATTCTTACTTTCCTCTCAAATGCTAACTCTGGTAAAAGGAGCTGCAAATGCAGTGATAAGTCCCACAATCCAGAGTGCACCCAGCAAATTTTCTTTTAAGGGAGTCTGCATCCAGGAGCATGTTTTTAAAATAGCTTTGCCAATCCAATTTGTGAATTGGTTCACTGATCTTAAGTTTAAAATGTAGGTCATCTGGAAGCGCAGGAGTTGGGTTATGGTTCAATAGTTTCTTGAGGCTTCTGTGGTGTTACTGAAAGTGAATGAAGGCGGATTTCCAAAAAGACATGGCTCTTTGGCCAGCACAGTATGTGCTATCACTCTTGCTATGCAGTCATAAATAGCACACATCGTAACTTTAAGCCATGCAGGCTTCATTTATTCTCTCTCATTTCAGAGGAGTTTTCAATACTTATAAAGCACAGTGCACTGTGTAGAAAGATGTGGAAGTCAGAATCCTGAAACTTAAAGAGCTTATGTCCAGAAAAGGTAGATATGGGTTGCATTTCTTCCTAGAGTGTAGGTAGGTGCAACCAAGATAGAAATCAAATGTCATAAAAATCCAGGCATACCTAGTTTCCTAGTTTTATTGCACTTCATTTTTTGTGTTTCTTCAGATATTTCTTTCTTTCTTTCTTTCTTTCTTTCTTCTTTCTTTTCTTTCTTTCTTTCTTTCTTTCTTTCTTTCTCTTTTTTTTTTTTTTTTTTTTTTACAAATTGAAGGTTTGTGGCAGCCCTGTGTTGAGCAAATCTATTGGCAACATTTCTCCAACAGGCTCAGAAGATGGTTAGCATTTTTTATCAATAAAATATTTTATTAATTAAGGTATACTCATTTTTTTTTAAAGAGGGCACAGCTAACAGTTGCCTATGCAAGGATCGAACTGGCAACCTTGGTGTTATTAACACATCCTCTAACCAACTGAGCTAACCAGCCACCCCTGATATACTCATTTTTTAGACATAATGCTATTGCATACTTTATAGACTACAGTATAGTGTAAATACAACTTTTATATGTGCTAGGAAACCAAAAAATTTGTGTGACATGTTTATTGTGATATCCGCTTTATTGCAGTGGTCTGGAACCACACCCGCAGTATTTCTAAGGAAAAGAAGTCACAGCCGAAGGCACTGAGGAGGTTCCATGGAGAAGATGGCATTTGAATAAGCCTTAATGGATGTGTATAATTGAAATAGGCAGAGAGGGCAGATGGGGAGGGCATTCCCACAATTAGAAAGAGTAAGAAGAAAGTAGTAGAGATAAGAGGCTTCCAAAAGCGAGTGTTTTGGAAGCTGTAGGTTAAATGTACATCATGCTGCAATCACAAGCAAATTTTTGAAAAGGAATTGCTTAAAGCTGTTAAGAGCCAGATGTGTTCAGACCATAGAAACCTGAACAACAAAATTCTCTCACCCTTTTCTCAGTTCCAAAATGTGGGCCAGTAGATCAGCAAGGTTATGGCACTGTTTTGGAAGGGCTAGATTTTCTTCATAATGTTTTTCTAATGTATACTTAAGTTTTTCACATGAAGATGCTCGTCTAATTGAAAGACTTCATCAGTCTGAAACCCCTCTTCCAAGGCACTTGTGCTTATCTGACCCCGACCAAAATCTTGAAGTCTGTGTTGCAACGAACCCTCCTCATTTGAAAACCTGCCCCTCAAATTCATCTTCTTCTATTCTTCCTGGATATTGTGTGTTATCAATGTCATTACTGTATTATCTTGCAGCTATGGTCTATCTTTTCATTGTTAAACTTTACAATAACTGCTTAAAAAGAAAATTATTCATTAATTTTAAAGAATAATAACTATGGTGCAATAAAACAATTGCTTGAAATTTTGGTACATTTAAAACCTAATTTTGAAAATGTAGCATTCAAGTTACTATGCTTGAAGCAAGATATATGCTCAAAATCTAATGGCATCCATTACCCCGCCTGTCCCATAACTATACATAAGCAAGTGTTAATATTGTAGAACATCTTCTTAATTTTACTGTACTTTAAAAATTGTTTTTGAAAAAAACTTGTTAAACTTAATGTTGATAGAGTTCCCAGAAATGTTTGGGGAGAATATTACTTTCTATATAAGTGAGGCCCTTGTATAGGGAGTTTAAAGCTGAGATCACAGGTTTTATCAATATGATAAGTATTCACTATTTTATTGTATAGATTGTGTAGATGAAATTATAACAATATTCTACTGGTGACAAATCTAAAAAGACAACATGTTAAGGAATACCAAATTGATATGTGTGCTTTGGAAGATGGTACTGTAAAAGAGTAAGTTTGTGAAAATTTCAACATACTGTGATCATCATAACAAATTATGTCAATGACTTTTTTTTTTTTTTTCCCAACACAGTAGAAGCTTTCCTCTTGGTAAATGTTAGGTATTACTTAGCTATTTGGGACATTGTTTGAATAAGAGAATGCTGTTTTACTGAAAAAGTCGGACTTTTTATTTTAAGCTTTAGAAGTTCTGTTTTATATTAATGTTACAGATAATAGAGTATCTTTTTTTTTTTTTAAAGATTTTATTGGGGAAGGGGAACAGGACTTTATTGGGGAACAGTGTGTACTTCCATGACTCTTTTCCAAGTCAAGTTGTTGTCCTTTCAGTCTTAGTTGTGGAGGGCACAGCTCAGCTCTAGGTCCAGTTGCCGTTGCTAGTTGCAGGGGGTGCAGCACACCATCCCTTGCGGGAGTCGAACTGGCAACCTTGTGGTTGAGAGGACGTGCTCCAACCAACTGAGACATTCGGGAGCTCAGCGGCAACTGAGCTCAAGGTGCCGTGTTCAAACTTAGTTGCAGGGGGCGCTGCCCACCACCCCTTGTGGGAGTCGAGGAGTTGAACTCAACCTTGTGGTTGAGAGCCCAATGGCCCATGTGCGTATTGAACCGGCAGCCTTCGGAGTTAGGAGCATGGAGCTCTAACCGCCTGAGCCACTGGGCTGGCCTGTAAATATTTTTTTAAATAGAAATGTTTTTAACTTCTCAGACTCTTAACTTAAAAATTAACAATGCTTTCATAATCTCTCATACCTTGGCCACTATCAATTTCCTTTAAACGTTTTAAAGCAATGGGGCTAAACCTAGGCTAGTGGATTTCCATTTATAGTACCAGCTGTAACAACATATATACTTAACACCCATATGTAATTCATGTTTAAAAACTTGTTTTGGCTTCACAAATCAGAGGAATTATAACTATATATTAAAATGACACAAGAATTTTCATGTTTGGTTAGTAATTGAAGGAAAGAACATGGTTCTTCTTCCTACTCCATTTCTTAAAGTTATCCAGCTTTCTTTCCTTTGATAAAGATTGCTTTATGGGAGCTTCACCACCACAACACATACACCATCTCTTCCAATGTTAACAGGAACTTCCTATTTCCATTCATCTTTCATGATGTGACTCAACAGTGTTCAAATAAGTATGTCCATTATGTCCTCCAAACACAAAAATTTTGTTTCCTAGGGCACATACAGCAACAGCATCTCAAGGAACACCCAAAGGCACCACAGCTCACCACGAATCATTTTTTGGATTATACTCTATGTTCTGGTAGAGAAACGTACAGGGAGAGACTGGGTTGTGTGGCTTCCTGGTGAGGGCTGGAAGGAATACCACTATTGTCCCTGTGTTGTGCTCTTCTGATGTGCAGCCAGTGGGCAAACACCATCTTTCCTGTGTTGGTAGCTTCCTTCTTTTAAATAAAAATATTTGCTTCTCACGTTGGTTGATGTTCTTCAGTGTATCCACGATAACATTTATGTCTACCTTGCGGTATGATGGATGAGAGAAAAATTTTTTTTTAAGATTTTGATTTAAGGAGAAAAAAAAAAAGAAGCAGAACTAGGTTTCCTGAAATCCAGACTTTATCAGCACTTACTCCACAATCTTTCTTTCTTACTTTTTTTTTATAGCACTTACCATTTCGTATTTTAATTTTTTAGTTTACCTGTCCTGACTCCTTCCTCTCACTTCCAGTTGGTGAGCTTCTTAAGGATTGAGACTGTGTCTTAATTTTGTGTCACCAGACTCCACATGTTCCAATGGCTGGGAAGTAATAACTTTTCAGTGAACACCTCAAGAATTGGTGGCTGACTTGATTGATTGTGTATATTGTTCTTTAAAAAACAGATTCCCCAGGCCCCAAATTTGCAATTGTTTGGCAGTAGAATAATTAGAGAACTTCACATTTTATGGTACTATTCTTGCCTAAAGTCACAAATAAGAGATTCATTATTCTTCTAGATCTGTCATTCTATGCTGACCTGTGTGTAATGGTGAGAGCACATTTAAAATAAGTTTTTTCTTTTCTTTCTTAAATTTTCTAAAGGCTGGCGGAGATGTGGAGTTTCTTTTAATTGACATAATAATGTAAAAATATTCATTTTCCTAATCTATACTTAGGTTAACTTTGTAGTAAGTTTGTATTTGACTAAGCATGTTGTAGAAAATAAGATGGATATTTTCCCTCAGAGTGCAAATTTGCTGAAGGATGATAAGCTTCTACTTCATCTTGTCCCTTAAAGTCTTTTTTTCCCCATGTTTCTAGTCAAACATTTATTGAATCATTAGGAAGAAAATTTAAGTCATCTCTTTAATGTGCATTGGACTTGTTTTTCTTTTTAAATAGCCATTTGAGCTAGATTTATTGATGCAAGTGGATGTTTCAGCCTCATATTAAGCCATATAGCACAGAACAATGAGGAAAATTTACAAAGCCTACCTATGTTATGCTGTCCTTTCCTCCCCTTTGGTGTCTTTGATTCTGACCTTTCTATTTGGATACCAAGTTATTGTTGAACCAGGGCAATACATGATTAACTTGTTTGGAGTAAATGGTCTCCATAGATAGTTTTCTATTGAAAACCATGTGTTGATGTTACATGGTAATGATGCCAGAGTTGTGATGGTGCTTGAATTTTCCCCAAATTAAAAGGGCACATTAACAAATCAGGGTCAGTGGCACACAGTGTTCATTGGACAGTTTGAAATCGTGTGCCTGTTGCCCTTAGTTGTCTGTATGGCAGTTGTGCTTTCAGAGCCATAAAATAGAATAGCAGTGTTGTGTGGACTCTTGAAAAACAAAAAATATCTATATCATTCCTTTACTTTTGCCGAAAATTTTCTTTTGCTTTCACATTAATCACAAATTTTTTCTAAATGATAATTTAAAGAATTCTTCAAATTTCTTGGACTATTTCTTTTAGAAGTCTTATTGGTCATGGAATATCTTTGTTCTAGATGGTGGGATAGTTTTGATGAAATGTAAGCAAATGGCCCCTTATTTTAGCTGACAGCCTTTCTGCAAAATCATGGCTGCAATATACAGCCATTTTTACAGAAATCTGACTTTGTTAAAAGTCTTCCACTGTTTTTGTTTTTATCCAGCCTGTTTGAATTTCAGCGAAAACTCAGCTGAATAAAACATTTTATGTAAATTTTGCTTGATCTTGTTTACATTTTTACTTCTAACAAGGCACAGATTCTTAAATCCACGAACTCAAACTAATACAGCAGAAGGGCAGTGTACCTTAACACAGTCAGCTCTTCCTGTTTCAGGGGAACATGTTCTTAAATAGCTTCCATTATTGTTTGTTGAACAAGCCTATCTGCCTTAGTTGTCCAGCGTTTGAAAATGGTTCTGATTTCCTGGCAGTGCCTTGGGAGTCTCGAGCAGAGCTGCAGCAGAGCTGCAGCAGGAGATCAAGAATCTCTTGCCTTTCTCCCTCATATGCAGCACCTTCTCTTCCTTCTCTGTTGCTGCACTTCCCACCGCTCTCCTGTCCCTATCTCTGAATTTTTGTCACCTCTATGCTGTGACCAGACTTATTGGTTTTCTTTCCATGTATTTTTATTTTACACTTGTAAAAGCCACAGTCCTCATGTCTACTTTGGGAAATCACACGCATCCTTCAAGGAAAACCATCTTCTAGTTGAACTCTTTCCCAAACACTGAGCTGGAAGTCTTCTTTTTCTTCTTTGATCTTCTCTAGTGTTATTGTTGGTACTGTATTTATTACCGCCATTCTCCCTTCCTTATTACTAGGATAATCTGTGGCCATCTTATCTCCCCTACTAGTCTGTGAGCACCTGGATGGTGGAAACTTTTCTCATTTACTCTAGAGTGTAGAAGTCAGTCCCTGGTACAAAATAGGAGATTATTTCTTGAGTGCATGTATATAGTATCTTAGGGAATATGCAGTCCATCGTCAAAGTGCATCCTCTCATCATGTCTTTCTTTCACCTTAGATGCCAGAGGTGACAGACACTGTACAGAGATGGAAGTTCTGGGCTCTTTTTCTCCTGTGTCTGAGTTCAGCTGGCCAGAGGCTTGCCAACAGGGACCCTGATAAAAGGAAGCCACATCCAAGATAGGAGTTAGTTTTGATCCCCATAATGTGTTGTCTATTGGTTTAAGTGTCCATCTCATGGAAACAAAACATTCATCTTCCTATTCTGCATTTAACTCTTGGTATTTAAAAAAATGTGTTTATATAAGAACAGAACAGAAAAGACTCTTCTTTTAGTTTTTATGAAAATTTGACTGCATTAGAGAGATGTTATCATTTGATTTCACAGAGGAATAAAAATCTTAATTATTAGACCATGAAATGTTCCCAAGCAAAATTTTCCTACAATCTCATTAAATATAACTTCAAGTTCTAAACTCTAATGTAACAAAGTAAAGGCAATGTACTCATGTAACTACAAAAGTTTAAGACATTCAGAAGAAGAGTAATAAAAAATATTAAAAACCCAAGCAATTCATCCAAAGTAGCAAGCAATAAATGCAAAACTACTACTGTCAAAAATGTAATTGTAGGCATCAATCTAGAGGAAAATGTGCAGAAAGTTTACAATGTCTAAGATCCCTTTTTAGTGGTAAAGCCTACACACTACTGGGTGTGCAGTGTGGGATATTGAATGATGTTACATAAGACCTCTCATAGCATCCTTGTGCTGAACTCTGGGAGAGCACTTTTCAGTAAGTCTTGAAGATGTGTACCTCATGCCCAGGGTAGGACAGAGAGCATTATTGCTAGAAAGAGAACTTCAGGGTGACAGAAGGCAAGCCAAGGATTATAAAGCAGGAAGGCACAGTGTGGTAATGCATATTTAAGGAAGTCTGTTTCTGTACAGTCATTAAATCCAGTGCACCTATGGGGACTTAGAGCAAGTATGTTAGCCTAGATAATAACGAAAGGCCCTGATAAAAGAAAGCAGCATCTAAGACATGAGACAAGAAAACCTGGGATATGCAGAGGAGAAGCTTAGACAACATATGAAGACTAGATCAGAATGGAGACAAGCCCAAGATCTACAACTAAGGGTTTTCCCCAGTTCTTTTGGAGGAGAAAATGAAGCATGAAAACCTGAATTTGTATCTTTCTAGATGTTTCTATAGATTTATACCTAAGGTTACTCTGGTTCTTTTTGCAGTGTATGGATTTACTGTTTTTCAGTAATCCTTTTATGTTGTACCCTCAAAATCCCAGTACAAAAAACAAAAACAAAAACCAAAACATGATTGTAAGGATGGAACTAGCAGACGATTTGAATTAAGATTTTTGTGAGTGGGCAGAATCAGGAGCAGCAGATTCACAAATACAATTCATCTCACAATTAGAATGTATAATAAAAATGCAATTTCTTTATTACGTCCATAAGTAATTGGCCTTCCTCCCAAATCCCTATTTACTAATTAGCAAGAAAAAAATGTAAATGCCTTATATGGTTTAAAGCTTAATTGGATCTGGTAATTTAAATAATCCATTTAGAAAATAGTATTTCTTTCTTGGATAAAAATGTCCAGCTGTTCAGTAGCTTCCCTCTTTCTCTGCTTTGTTTCTTGAGGTATATGAGAAGGGGTGGCCTTGTGGAGGTGGGGAAGATCTGGGTCCTCAGATTAGATGTTCCTTGTTGACCTGATGTTGCTTGGCTGTTGTCGTACACAGCTAAAGTTTGTGGCTAGTGTAACTCGCACGTTAAGTTGAGATCCTACCACTTCGGAGGTGAAGCTGGCTTGGCATTACCTAGGCACTTCTGGAGCTAGAGTACTCTCTCAGGTCCGATGGGTATCGCATTTAGCCTTGACTTTGGGGGTCTGCTTCATAGTTCTTTCTGTAGAGTCCTTTGTGATAAGTCTGCTGACAAGCACCTCCCAATCCCTTCAACCCAGATTCTCAACAAATACTCCATGAGCCATCTGCGCACCAAGGGGGATTCAGGAAGGGCTAATTCTCAATTCATTCCATCTCCACTTGTCTACATTTTCCCAGCAAACTGAAGTGGCCACACACCAGGTAGATGTTGGACCATGTCAGTTCTTACCTGAATTCTTATAGGGAGGAGGGGCAATAGCCTGTTTCTAACCTCTGTTTACCCTCAATGATATGAAGCTGGGACAAATCACCAAAGGGGAATATCACGATCCACATTATGCCATTTTATTCTCCCACTTTCCCCTCACTTTTTTTTTAAAATTTATTTTTATTTTATTTTTTATTATATTAGCTTCAGGTATACAAACTAACATAATGGTTAGCCATTTATACCCCTCACAAAGTGATATCCCCCCCAATTCTACCCCTCTTATATTGTATATAGCTGTTACAATACTATTGACTATATTCCCCACGCTACATCTTGCTTTTAAAATTTCAAGGGAAAGTGTCTTTGCAAAGGCAGACCTTCAAAGTTACCTGTCAACTAATTAAATTACCAACTCATATGAGGTTAGACAATTAAGTTTGTGAACTTGTTGCAATGATGTCGTTAACCTTTTTTTTTTTAAATTTATTGGGTGACAATTGTTAGTAAAATTACATAGATTTCAGGTGTACAATTCTGTATCACTTCATCTATAAATTACATTGTGTGTTCACCACCCAGAGTCAGTTCTCCTTCCATCACCATATATTTGATCCCCCTTACCCTCATCTCCCAACCCCCACCCCCCTTACCCTCTGGTAACCACTAAATTACGTTCCCCAGATTAATTTTCAAAACCCCGTGGCCATCTTGTGGTTACTGATTGTTTTCTAATCCCCTCACCTTCCCCTTTTCCCCCACCCCCCCGCCCATCAGTTTTTCCTCTGTCTCCAAAACCGTTTCTGATTAGTTCATTCACTTATTCTTTTCTTTAGATTCCGCATATAAGTGAGATCATATGGTCTCTTATCTTTCTCTGTCTGACTTATTTCACTTAACATAATGTTCTCTAGGTCCATCCATGTTGTTGCAAATGGTAAGATTTCTTTCTTCTTTATGACTGCGTAATACTCCATTGTATAAATGTACCACATTTTCTTAATCCAGTCATCTACCAATGGGCATTTCGGTTGTTTCCATGTCTTAGCTATTGTGTATAGTGCTGCAATAAACATAGGAGTGCATAAAGATTTTTGAATTGGAGTTTTGGATTTCTCCAGATAGATACCTAGGAGTGGAATTACTGGATCATAGGGTATTTCCATTTTCAGATTTTTGAGATACCTCCATACTGTTTTCCATAGTGGCTGCACCAATCTGCAATCCCACCAACAGTGCACAAGCGTTCCCTTTTCTCCACATCCGCGCCAGCACTTGTTGTTTGTTGATTTATTGATGATAGCCATTTTGACTGGGGTGAGGTGGTATCTCATTGTGGTTTTTATTTGCATTTCTCTGATGGTTAGTGAGGTTGAGCATTTCTTCATATGTCTGTTTGCCATCTGTATGTCCTTTTTAGAAAAATGTCTCTTCAAGTCCTCTGCCCATTTTTTAATTGGGTCGTTTGTTTTTTTGGAGTTGAGTTGAGTGAGTTTTTTATAGATTTGTGATATTAATCCCTTATCAGATACATCATTGGCAAATATCTTTTCCCATTCAGTAGGATCCCTTTTTGTTTTATTGATGGTTTCCTTTGCTGTGAAAAATACTTTTTAATTTGATATAATCCCACATGTTTATTTTTTCTCTTACTTCTCTCGAGCGAGGGTATATATCAGTAAAAATCTTACTCCGGGTAATGTCTGTGAAGTTTCTTCCTATATTTTCTTCTAGGTATTTTATGGTTTCAGATCTTACATTTAAGTCTTTAAGCCATTTTGAATTTATTTTTGTATATGGTGTAAGGAGGTGGTCCAGCTTCATTTTTTTGCATGTGTCTGTCCAGGTTTCCTAGCACCATTTATTGAATAGACTGTCTTTACCCCATCGTACATTCTTGCTTCCATTGTCGTAGATTAAATGGCCATGTAGGCATGGATTTATTTCTGGACTCTCTATTCTGTTCCATTGATCTATGTGTCTGTTTTTATGCCAGTACCATGCTGTTTTGATTACTGTAGCCTTGTAGTATAATTTGAAGTCGGGTATTGTTATACCTCCCACTTTGTTCTTATTTCTCAAGATTGCTGAGGTTATACGGGGTCTTTTATGGTCCCATATAAATTTTAGGATTATATGTTCTGTTTCTGTGAAAAACGTCGTTGGTAGTTTGATAGGAATTGCGTTGAAAATGTATATTGCCTTAGGCAGTATGGACATTTTAACTATATTAATTCTTCCTATCCATGAACATGATATGTGTTTCCATCTATTTATATCTTCTTTCATTCCTTTCTTCAGTGTCTTATAATCTTCTGAGTACAGATCTTTTACTTCTTTGGTTAAATTTATTCCCAGGTATTTTATAGTCTTTGGAGCGATTGTAAATGGGATTGTTTTTTTAATTTCTCCTTCTGATGTTTTATTATTGGTATATACAAATGCAACTGATTTCTGAATATTAATTTTGTATCCCGCTACTTTACTAAATTCATCTATCAGCTCTAATAGCTTCTTGGTGGAGTCTTTAGGGTTCTCTATATATAGTATCATATCATGCATATATGATAATTTTACTTCCTCCTTACCCATTTGGATGCCTTTTATTTCTTTTTCTTCTCTGATTGCTGTGGCTAGAACTTCCAGCACTATGTTGAATAGAAGCAGAGATAGTGGGCAACCTTGCCTTGTTCCTGATCTTAGGGGGAATGGTTTTAGCTTTTCCCCATTGAGTATGATGTTAGCTGTGGGTTTGTCATATATGGACTTTATTATGTTGAGATATGATCCCTCTATTCCCACTTTCTTAAGGGTTTTTATCATAAATGGCTGTTGGATTTTATCAAATGCTTTTTCTGCATCTATTGATACGATCATGTGATTTTTATTTTTCATTTTGTTAATGTGGTGTATCACATTAATTGATTTGCGGATGTTGAACCACCCTTGCATACCAGGGATGAATCCCACTTGATCATGGTGTATGATTTTTTTAATGTATTGCTGAATTCTGTTCGCTAATACTTTGTTGAGGATTTTTGCATTTATGTTCATTAGAGATATCGGCCTGTGGTTTTCTTTTTTTGTGGTGTCTTTGTCTGATTTTGGGATCAGGGTGATAGTGGCTTCGTAAAAAGTGTTTGGGAGTCTTCCCTCCTTCTGGATTTTTTGGAAGAGCTTGAGGAGAATAGGTGATAATTCTTTTTTGAACGTTTTGTAAAATTCACCTGTAAAGCCATCTGGTCCAGGGCTTTTGTTTGTTGGGAGATTGTTGATTACTGATTCAATTTCCGTGGTGGTAATCAGTCTATTCAGGTTTTCTGTTTGTTCTTGAGTTAGCCTTGGAAGGCTGTACGCCTCTAGAAATTTGTCCATTTCTTCCAGATTGTCAAATTTGTTGGCATATAGTTGCTCATAGTAATTTCTTAAAACTTTTTGTATTTCTGCGGTGTCCGTTGTCACTTCTCCTCTTTCATTTCTGATTTTATTAATTTGGGTCCTCTATCTCTCTTTTTTAATGAGTCTGGCTAAAGGTTTGTCAATTTTGTTTATCTTCTCTAAGAACCAACTCTTGGATTCATTGATCTTTTGTATTGTTTCTCTGGTTTCTATTTCATTTATTTCTGCTCTGATCTTTATTATCTCCTTCCTTGTGCTCCCTTTGGGCTTATTTTGCTGTTCTTTTTCCAGATCCCTTAAGTGTGAAGATAAACCGTTGATTAGTGATGTTTCTTGTTTCTTTAGGTAGGCCTGCAAAGCTATGAATTTCCCTCTAAGGACTGCTTTCGCGGCATCCCATAGATTTTGGGTCATCGTGTTTTCATTTTCGTTTGTCTCGAGATATCTTTTGATTTCTTCCTTGATCTCCTGCTTGACCCATTCATTATTTAGTAACAAGTTATTCAGCCTCCATGAATTGGTGTGTCTTCCAGTTTTTTCCTGTAGTTCATTTCTAATTTCATAGCATTGTGATCAGAGAAGACAATTGGTATGATTTCAATTTTCTTAAATTTATCAAGACTTGTTTTGTGGCCTAACATATGGTCTATCTTGGAAAATGTTCCATGTGCGCTTGAGAAAAACGTGTATTTTGCAGCATTGGGGTGAAATGTTCTGAAAATATTGATTAAATCCAAGTGGTCCAATGTATCATTTAAGGCTGTTGTTTCCATATTGATTTTCTGTCTGGAAGACCTGTCCCTTGTTGTCAGAGGTGTGTTGAAGTCCCCTACTATGATAGTGTTACTGTTGATCTCTGTCTTTATGTCTGTCAGTACCTGTTTTATATATTTAGGTGCTCCTATGTTGGGTTGGGTGCATAGATGTTTACTAGGGTTATGTCCTCTTGTCGGATCGATCCCTTTATTATTATATAGTGCCCATCTCTATCTTTTAATATGTTCTTCATTTTAAAGTCTATTTTGTCAGATATAAGTATTGCAACTCCAGCTTTTTTCTCATTTCCATTTGCATGAAATATCTTACTCCAACCCTTCACTTTCAGCCTGTGTGTGTCTTTTGTTCTGAGGTGAGTCTCTTGTATACAGCATATACAAGGGTCTTGCTTTCTTATCCAGTCAGCCACCCTATGTCTCTTGATTGGAGCATTTAATCCATTTACATTTAAAGTGATTATTGATAGGTACATAGTTATTGCCATTTTTAAATTTGTAGTTAGGTTGTTTTGATCTTTCTTCTATTTACAGAAGTCCTTTTAGTATTTCTTGCAATGCTGGCTTGGTGGTAATAAATTCCTTTAGCTTATTTTTTTCTGGAAAGCTCTTTATCTCTCCATCAACTTTAAATGATAACCTTGCTGGATAAAGCAATCTAGGTTGTAGACTTTTGTTTTCCATCACTTTGAGTATCTCCTGCCACTCCCTCCTGGCCTTCAATGTTTCTGTAGAAAAGTCATTTGATAGTCTTATGGGAGTTCTCTTGTATGTAACCCTCTGTCTTTCTCTTGCTGCTTTTAGGATTCTCTCTTTGTCTTTAAGCTTTGCCATTTTAATTATAATGTGTCTTGGTGTGGACTTGTTTGGGTTTATCCTGGTTGGAACTCTCTGCACTTCCTGGGCTTGTATGTTGGTTTCCTTCATCAGGTTGGGGAAGTTTTCGGACATTATTACTTCAAATATGTTCTCAATCCCTTGCTTCCTCTCTTCACCTTCTGGTATTCTTATGATGCGCATGTTGTTGCGCTTGATGTTATCCCAGAGGTCTCTTAAGCCATCCTCATTGTTTTTTATTCTTTTTTCTTTCTGTTGTTCCATTTGGGTGATCTCTGCTACCTTGTCTTCTAAGTCGCTGATTCGATCCTCTGCTTCATCTAACCTGCTGGTAATTCCTTCAAGTGAGTTCTTAATTTTGGTAATTGTGTTCTTTATTTCTAACTGGTTTTTCGTTATGATTTCCACATCCTTCTTTATGTCTTCTCTAAGCTCCATAAACATTCTTATCACCAGTGTTCTGAACTCTGTGTCTGAAAGGTTGGTTACCTCTGCTTCATTTGGTTCCAGTTAGTTGTGGAGGTTTCTTCTGTTCTTTTATTTGGGAAGTGTATCTTTGTTTCCCCATTCTGGCTGACTCTCTGTGTTTGCTTTGATGTATTAGGTAGATCCCCTAGAGTTCTTAGTTCTTGCTGGGTTATCTTATGTAGTATGTGTCCTTTATATTTGACTTGCACTACTTCGTTCTTCTCCTCTGAGTGTGCTCCAAAGGTGACTCTTGTGTTGTGTATATTGTCCTGTTCAAGAAGATCTTTAATTGCTTTTTGCTTGTGAGTAGGTGGGGTTAACTCCTAGGCTGACTCGTTGTGAGACTTGGCTCTGCCCACCGCAGGGCATTCTGCTGCGTGAGGGTTGACCACTTAAATGTGGTTTGGCCTCTATGGGCTCTAGTGCCTACAGAGAATTCCCTCTGGGTGTGTGACTTGTAGGTCAAACCCAGTAGTACTCTAGTTTGGTCTGGAGTTGGTCTATGGATATGTTGAATCTTGTGCCTCTTAAGCTGGGCCCTGGTAGGGCAGTTTCAGAACAAAGCAAATCACCAAGCACAACAACAACAACAACAGCAACAAGGAAAAGAATCAAATACATTAACATGTAAAAACACCCGAAAACCCCCACTCGACACAGGCAAAGATATCAAAGATATAAAGACAAAGTAAAACAAAACAAAACAAAGCAAAACAAAAAGCAGCGCCAGTCTTGGCTTAAGCCCACCAAGTAATGTCCAGGTTGTCTTCTGCTGTACCAAAGAGCCCCCTGCTTGTTGCGCAGGCAGAGCCGGTCACCTGGTGCCTAGAATGACTTTGGGACTGTAGATTTAAATGCGTGGGCCTGAGAGGTTTGGATGATAGTTTTTACAAAGTCGGTGCAGTTTCTGCCTTTGCCTGCACATATGCACACTGAGAGTAGCACCACCAGCCCCGTGTCCAGTACTCCTGAGTCTTAGGGCACTTCTTCAGTGTGTGTGTGTGTGTGTGTGTGTATGGGGGGGTGCGGGTGGGAGATTTCTGAGCTGCTGAAAGCCCAGAGCTGCGTCTGCCGCTTACTGCTGATCCCTGGGAGTGTCTCGGCAGTTGTAATTGCCCCGCCCTCCTGGTCTCTGTGCTCTCCGTTCTGCCCTGGGATCCCGTGCGTGCCT
The DNA here is from genome assembly GCF_004115265.2 of Rhinolophus ferrumequinum. Classification (NCBI taxonomy): domain Eukaryota; kingdom Metazoa; phylum Chordata; class Mammalia; order Chiroptera; family Rhinolophidae; genus Rhinolophus; species Rhinolophus ferrumequinum. The sequence goes on from NC_046288.1 coordinate 51,580,884, forward strand.
GGAACTGCGGGCGCCACCGTGGTTTTCGCTGCTGCTGCCGCCGCCGCTGCCGGCTGGGACCTCCCCTCACTTTCTTTTTTCTACCATTACTGGGCCTGGAAGGGGAATATCTTACTTTTACTTTCCTTACATCTTATTTTCCCTCTTCATTCTAGCCAAGACTTAGTGGAGGGCAGGGTTCTCTTCTCTATACTTTAGAAAGTCTATAGGGATTCACTCTTCTTGGATTGGTGACTGGTTTGTCAAAGAAGGTTGGAATTAAATTATTTAGAAAACCATCTCTCAACACAATAGCTAGATCTTGCTGCCTAATCCTAGTCTGAACATAAGAATTTGCCTGTTCTCTTTGCATTTCTAATCACTATCCATACCTTCTCTCCCACCCCACAACAAAAAACAAATGCTTTAGGCAATGTACTTAGAAAGACAGAGTAGAAACCGTACTAATTTTTAAAATGTTACATTTATTACACAGGATTATACCCTTTCCCTCAAGTTACATATAAAATTACTTCCATAAACATATTTCAGTCTGAGTGTGCCTCAGATTACAACACAACAGCACTGGGGTACTACTAAGGCAGATCTGATAGTTCCTTGAGACAGATATGCATTTGTGGTTAAAAACACATTTCTTGGAAAAACATCCTGTGGCCTAACATTGTCTACCAAAAAGCAAAACAAATAAACAAAATAACAAAAACCTCTGTGTGTGTGTTCATGCACATGTGCTCACACACACACACACACACACACACACAGACAAACACACATACACGTATATACATACACATATTTAATTGTGAAATTATTTATTTAAAATTCACAAATTCAATGCTTCCTTGTCATTTAATTCTAAGAAAACAGTTGGAGAGTGATCGCAGCACATTGACTAATATGGAAAATCATTCTTGTATTTTTGAGTGAAAAAGAAGTTTGGATTTTCCTTTTGGACTCAACTCAACCTGAATTTCTTTACTTTTAAGCAAACATTCTGAAAAATGAAATCAACGATACGTGTTCAAGCAAGCTGTGATTTTGGATATTTTTTTGGAAAAAAAATGACTGCTATTATAATAAAATGCTAAAGGTTATGCTCCTTAACTCTGGCCTTTCAAATTTAAGATTTTTATTTTTAGTTGTAGGTAGCAATGTAATTCTTTGAATATGTGTATAATATTATAGGTACACATATTCATATTCCTAATATAAGGTTTTCAATCTCTTCATATCAGATATATTATTCAAAGAAAAGTTACCTCTTAGTTATGAAATTTCCAAGAAGTTTTCTGGATTTAAAATCATATATCTGGTGGTATTTACCCAAAACTCCAGCAATCTGCTGAAAAGTAAAACATCCCTAGAGTCCCTTCTGTTGGAGTTGGAAGGGACTTGAGTGATCATCCATGCTTTTTAATGTAAAGACCATTCTGCTTCTTGGGGAAGATTAGCAAAAAATAAAGACTTCTATCTTTATTCAAACATCTGTGAACATAACACCATCTTCTAGAATCAGGGATAGTTTACCTCCTTTATTCTACCTGCTTTAATTCCAACTTAAAAGGCCCCTTTTATTATATTTAGTTATTTTTTGACTTGAGAATTTTAGCTTTTCTGCCAGTATTTTAGCCATTATTTTTAATACAGAATTTTATTTATTTATTTTTTTGGCATTCAATATTATTTTATATTAATTTCAGTTATATTGCATAATGGTTAGATATTTATGTAATTTAAGAAGTAAGTCCCTTGACTGATCTGGTACCCACCTTGCACTATATATAGTCATTACTGTAATATTGACTATATTACCTATGCTTTACTTTATATGCCCATGATTATTTTGTAATGAGCAATTTGTATTTCTTAATCCCTTACCTTTTTCACCATGCCACCTAACCCCATCCCATCTATTACCCTGATAAATCTAATACCAACCAACACCATACTCGCACAATATTATTACAATATTATTGACTCTATTCCATATGCTATACCCTACATCCTTATGACTACTGTGTAACAACAAATTGACAGGATATATTTTTTAAAAATAAGAGAAGATCTGAATGACAATAATTACTGCCTTGACCTAACATTTCTGGGACACTATACTCAACAATCTTTGAAATGCACGTGAAAGTTTCACCAACATAGAGCATGTGATGGGACATAAAACAAGTCTCAATAAATTTTAGTTGATCAAAGCCTTGACCACAGGAATTATATTAGGAATCAATACACTACAATGCCGTATCTAGAAAATAATATTTGAAAATTAAATACACTTCTAAGTAACCTATGAACCAAAAACACAAGGGAAATTAGAGAATATTTTCAACTAAATAATGATAAAAATACAAATAAAAATTTGTGGGATGCAGCTAAAGCCGTGCTTAGAGGCAAATTTGTTTTAAATGCTTAGGAAGAAGGCTTAAATTAAAATCAACTATCTTAATTTCTACTTGAAGAAGCTAGAAAAATAAGAACAGAAATAATGAGACAACCAACAGAAAAATTTTACCAATGCCAAAATTTGGTTTGTGAAAAGTTAATAAAATTCATAAACACTTAGCAAGAACAATCAGTAAAAATGATAAATTACAAATTACCGATGTCAGGAATGAGAGATGGAATATCTATAGATTCTACAGAACTTTAAGAGAATAATATGAACAACTTAAGCCAGTAAGTTTTACACCGTAGGTGAAATGAAAAAATTCCTTGAAAAACAACTTAGCAAAACGGACTCAAGAAGTAGGAAACCTGATTTGTCCCATACACATAAAAAACAATTTATGTTTTAAAATCTTCCTACAAATAAAAGTCCTGTCCCAGAAAATCACTGGTGCATTATAAAACATTTAAGGAAGAATTAATATAACCTATCAATCTTTTCCCCCCACTCCTTTTAATTTTTCAATAACAGTTGACATTCAATATTATTTTATGTTAATTTCAGGTGGATAGCATAGTAATTAAGACAGTTGTATAATTTAAGAAGCAATTGCCCTGTCTAGTCTAGTATTCACCTGGCACTGTACATAGTTATAACCATATTATTGACTATATTCCCTATGCTTTACTTTACATCCTCATGACTACTTTGTAACAACCAATTTGTACTTCTTAATCCCTTCCCCTTTTTCACTGCCTCAACCCCCCTCCCAAACTGGCAGCCATCAAAATGTTCTCTGTATCTATGAGATTGTTTCTGTTTTCTTTATTTGTTTATTTTGTTCTTTAGATGCCTCTTATAAGTGAAATCTGTCTTTGCATCTGTCTTTCTCTGTCTGACATTCTCCACGCAGCAAAATACCCTCCAGGTCCATCCATGCCACTGCAGATGGCAAGAACCCATTCCCTTCCATGGCCAAGCAATATTCCATTGCATATATGTACCACCTCCTCTTTATTCATTCATTCATTGATGGATGCCCAGGCTGCCTCTACATCTTGGCCACTGTAAATAATGCTGCAAGGAACATATGGATGCACAGGTCCCCTGGAAGTAGTGTTTTTTATTTCTTCAGATAAATACCCAGAAGTGGGATTACTAGGTCTTTCTTTGTCTCACGTTATATACTTTGTTTCAAAGTCTACTTTGTCTGGTATAAGTATTGCTACCCAAGCTTTTCTTTTTCTTTTTTCGTTTTTGTTTCCATTTTCATGAAATAACTTTTACCATCCTTATATTTCAGTTTGTATGAGACTTTCAATCTGAAGTCTTTTTTAGGCAGCCCTTTGTGTATGCTATAGGTGGGGCTAATTGGGTGGTGCTCTGAAGGAGGTCTGAAGGTGGTCTGAAGCCAACCTCCAAGTATGTTGTTTCTGGGGCCTCTTGCGAGGGGCTTCAGTGCAGGCCCAGGTAAGCTACTGCCTGTGACTGGCTGGGGACCACCTGGTAGGAGCTATAAAGCGATCTGTGGTTGTTTGCTGCCTGTGCTAACCCTGGAGGCATGTGGAAGAGGCCTCTCTGTGAACCAGGTGTAGGGTAACTCCGCAAAAAGCTAGGATACCCGGTGGCTTGCTGCCACCTGCCGGATTCATTAGCTGCAGATGAAACCTCACACAGTATGTGAGTTGGTGAGGCAGGGCCTCAGGGAGTCATTAGAGTGGGAAGAGTTGTGATTATCAGGGTAATGTAGATTCTGATTTGGTGCCAGGGCTGAGCCTGGAGCAACTCAGCAAAAGTTCAGAGCACACAGTGGCCAATTGCTGTCTGCCTGGGGCCTGCTGGATTCTGATAGTTTTTCAAGAAAGAGTGCAATATGCGAGGGGCTGGCCGCTCACAAGAAATTGCCTCTGGCAATGCCTGAGTTGGGTGGGGTGGGATCCCAGTTGAATCAGCAGGGCAGAGCAGTGGAGCTCACCAGGCCAATCAGATTTGGCCTGTGGTGGGCAGGCTTAATGAAGGCAAGATGGCGCCCACCTGCTGGCTGTGTAGAAAGAGGACCTCCTCACAAAAATGCCAACTGTCCTCCAGTCCTCTACCCGAGGCCTGCTCAGGCATGTCTCCGAGGCCCCTTGAGTCAACGTCTCCCCACTGGAACTCAAGGTGAGTGCCCGCAAGCGAGTAAGTCTGTGCTCAGGCTGTTTAGAGGACGTCTGGGTTTCCCACAGACTTCCATCCCACCCAGATTGTCAGAATCCCCAGTTGTGCAGTTCATAAACATCTGAGTGGGGTTATTCTGTGAGTAGTTAGACATGTAGGACTGGAACAAGGAAAGTGCCAAGGAAAGAAATAGAAATGTAGGAGAAACTACAGTGGAGGTAGTTGGTTGAATTAATCTTGTTGAAGTTCTCCCTGAGATAATTGAGCATCCAGATAATCAGATATCCCGCTTGGTTTTTAATGGTCACACACAGGCATGGGACCATCCTGTTCCATGTCTCTGCCCCTCCTCCAGTCTTGAGGTGGCTTCTTCTGCATGTCCTTAGTTGTAGAGCTTTGGTTCAGGTAATTCTCAGTGATGGTTGTTCTGTAATTTAGTTGTAATTTTGATGTGGTTTTGAGAGGATGCAAGCAAAGCATTTACCTACTCCGCCATCTCAACTGAATCACATTCTTAGCCATTATTTTTTAAGTTGTATTTTTCATTGGGTATACATCTTTCTTTTTATCATTTTAAAAGTCTGAGTTTACCATAAAGCTCCCTGTGCAAAAAACTGGTTTCAGTAGCCACATTCCATTTCCTTTCTCCAGAACCCATCCACTATTCAATAATTAAAATTTTACTTTCAGGTTGACATTGTGACTCTTCTGGTTAAACATAAAGGGCAGGCAAAAATGGTTTACTTGATTTCTACAAAGCTATAATTGTGTCTGAAATTATCCAGAAAAACCTTTTTTTCTGAATCATTGGCATGATGTAATTGTTAGGAGAAATTAAGTAGAAAGGTACAGGAATCCATGTTTAGTGTTCTGGCTACTAGATTCCGGAGATAACTTTTTTGCTATTTCTGTTCTTTGTTGATGGTGACTAGTCTCATAAAATTCAGGGTTGTTTTTATTTTTTGCAGTATTTTTTATGAAAATGGTGTAAAAGATGCCTTATTTTTTTTTTTTTAAAGATTTTATTGGGGAAGGGGAACAGGACTTTATTGTTATTGGGGAACAGTGTGTACTTCCAGGACTTTTTTACAAGTCAAGTTCTTGTCCTTACAATCTTAGTTGTGGAGGGTGCCATTCAGCTTCAAGTTGTTATCCTTTCAGTCTTAGTTGTGGAGGGTGCAGTTCAGCTCCAGGTTCAGTTGCCGTTGCTAGTTGCAGGGGGCGCAGCCCACCATCCTTTGCAGGAGTCCATCCGAGGACGCGCTCCAACCAACTGAGCCATTCGGGAACTCAGCAGCAGCTAAGCTCAAGGTGCGGTGTTCAATCTTAGTTGCAGGGGGCGGAGCCCACCATCCCTTGTGGGACTTGAGGAATTGAACTGGCAGCCTTATGGTTGAGAACCCACTGGCCCATGTGGGAATCGAACCAGCAGCCTTCGGAGTTAGGAGCATGGAGCTGTAACTGCCTGAGCCACCGGGTCAGCCCCTGTACCCAGAGTTTTTAAACAGTGATTATCTATAGTGGTTTTTATGGGAAATTTTCGTATTTTTTCTGCCTCTCTTCTAATTTTTCTGCAAAAAACAAAAGCGATTATATTTAAAAATTGAGTAGTCTTAGTTCTACAAAAAAAATAATGCATTTAATTCACATAATTTATATATTACTGATGTTTATCCTCATTAAACAGTCCTAATTTTATCCTAATTTTAGCTTTTCTATCTTTTATAGTGGTTTCTTACTCCTAAAATTCAGAGAACTCATGAATTTCTCTTTCCTGAGGGGCTATATCCATAGAATGCCAACAGAATTCATGGACATGTTCATTCATTTGGCTGTTTGGCCACCTGTTATTGATACATTTTAAAAAACTGAACTAAATGCAATTCAAATGGATTATTTTTCCAAAGATTACCAGGAGTTCGTCCTTAAGCAGATTTTCTTTGATACCCACATACTGACATCCAAATAAATGTAAAGTCCAGTTGTCATTAGCATTGATGTCTCCTCAGTAATTGCTCCATTTTGGCTATCAAACGTCTTATTTTCAGGGTTGTTTTGGCATCTGATGCATGCTAAATTGCTAGAAATGGATCAGAAAGGAGAATCTGACCGTTTTTATTACTCTTGTTTCCTTCTACCTTCGTGACAGGGAGAGCACACTGCCGTTTTCCCCTTTGGGCTATAGGAGAGATCCTTTGGAAGTCAGGCATAGTCCAGCGTTTCCTTTATTTGTATTCTAGCTCACTGCCAGATCTGGATAGTTGCAGATGATGACGTGGCTCCACGGCCTTAGTTGAAATTAATAGTTTTTGTAAGATGGAGGGGTGAGTAAACAAGTGACAGAGACATGCCAATCATGAAAGCTCTGCCCAGTGGTTCGAGCTTATGACATTGCTTAGTACCAGTCGGATCATGTTCAGAACAGTATGTTGAAACTTGGGCATATCCCTTTACAAAGAATGTCCAAACCACAAAACATGCACACTGGACCATCACAGCAGCAATGTAGCATTTTCTTGATATCTACCCTACTATGTTTCAGGCACTTTGATCAGTCTGTGCCCATATTATATCCTTAAAAGGTAAGTATTGTTATTGCATTTTTTTTGTGTGTGTGATTAGGAGACTGAAGCTTAAAGATTTTACTTGCTCAAAGTCATATACATACAGGGTAGATGTAGATTAAAACCCTGGTTTTTCTGACTTTGATGACCCTGCTCAAAGCCCCATGAGACCCTATTCTTCACAGTACCCTGAAGAGAGAAAGGGAATAAGGCCATAATCCATGAGAAAAGGCTAAAGAAACTACTGTGGAGGTTGGGGATGGGGGGATAGGGAAGAATAGAGGGAAAAAGAAAACTTGTGATGGGAGAAATGGTAGCTGTCATCAAATATTTGAAGGGCTATGTGGAAGACAGGTTAGATATTTTTTTTTTTTTTTTTTTTTTTTTTTTTTTATGACTCCAAAGGGAATGAAAGCATTATTGGTGGAAGTTACCAAGTCATAGATTAAAGAAAGGGCTTTCTAACTCTCAGTGGTATACAGAATAGGTTACTTTTGGAAGAAGTGAGATCTCTGTCTCTAGAGGTGCTGCATAACTGGCAGGGATAGAGTGGGAAATATGCATTAGATGAGTGGTCAGCTATCTTTACAAATTTATTTCAGCAGTGAAATATGTGTGTAAACACACTTTGTAGACTAGAGAAAATTGATCTGGAAACATGCATTTTAGGATTTATACTTAGAACTGCTTTCCTAGTAACAATGAGAATAAACCACATGCATTGTCTTCTTCATTTTCCTGAGTGTTCAAAGGTATGAACTTATGAGATGCTTGCCATGGTGGTTTGGGTTTGTGGTTGAAGAAATCTAAATGATTCTTCCTAAAATAAAGTCTGTTACTATGGATTCATTTGTTACATGCCAAGTTCAGTGTCTATTGTAGCTACTGGGTGGATCGAGTGGACAAAAACTGTATTCATACTAAGACACCCTCTCTGAAGCCTTGCTCTTTGTTATCCTTTCTGAGGTAGAAATAATCTGTCACATTGGCAAAATAACAGATTATTTAAGCAAATCTTGGCACACCTGTGGTGCATCCAAGCCTCTGGAAGGTAGTCGTGACCCAGGACATTTCCTTTTGGTAACCAAATGCATTGGGGATACCCCACATTCTCAATATATCTTTGGTCAGGATTTCCTGTTTGGTATGCCATTTTGTTTTTATTTTAGAGCACATAAATTCAGAAGTTGTGTGAGTTGTTTACCAGCCAACATAGCAGTATAACAGTGGTGGCTTTTGAAAACACTGGCATGTCGAACATGAGGACAAATGTAAGACTTCCCACAACTGAACTTGACAATGTTGCGGTAACATTGCACTGACTCATTTGCTCAAAATGAGTATTTGAAACCCAACGATACTATCTTTTCCTTAGAAGCTTCCATGTTACTTCTTAATCATAACTAAAGACAAATAATGAAAGGCCAGGAAGCAGTTTCAGTTCCAATGCCGTCCAGAATGTACGATGGGGTCAAGAAAGTTATGTAAAGATCACTTCAGGTAGGGGTAGGACACCTCAGGATCTGAAGAGAAAGGGCAGTGGCGGCACTGAATCCCCCCAGAGTGAGGCAGAGGTGACTGCTGCCTATTTTCTTTTGTATTACCTTGTTAATTTGTACTCTTTATCTTTATCAAAGTATTTATTGTATACAATTTTAAAATACCAATATTATAACCAGGCTTTCCTTACCTTCTCCTCGTCTCATTTTCCCTCCCAAGGTTAATCATTTTCAACTCTTTGCTATTGCCTCCAGTAATTACCTACATATTTCTAACAGTATCCTTATTCCACTACTTCATCGTATTTTATGTATTAGATGTCCTTTATTGACTATAAAAGATAAGGATTTTGCTTTCTTATACCCCTCTTCGCACAAAGACATATTTGTTCTTCTTGAAAATTTGCAAAATAGCTTTATGGTTAAGTGCACATTCAAGGTTTTCATTATTTTGTACTTGTACCTGTTCACTGCTAAATGTATTTCTTGTGCAAATTTTTATTTTTGCCATGAATTCATTCCCTCTTTTTTTCTTTTTGGTTAACATTTTCCACATTGTCTAACAGCTCTGTTAAAATAAGTTTTCATTCTATTTTCCACATACCTTCTTTTCTGTTTAGCTATGGTCCTGGGACTTATCTTTGCTGTCATTCAAAGAGATCGCCTCTTGCATTTCAGCTCCTATTTCTTGGATTTTATCTCTTGATGTTTTTGGTTTAATTCTTTTTATTCATGGAGCACAACCTCCAGCAATCTCCCTAAAAAAAAAAAAAAATTTAAAAATAAATAAATAAATAAATAAAAGGTGCTTAGAAGCAATCTCTTTGGACAATTTGGATGTTTGAAAATGTGTTTCTTCTATTCTAACATTTGATTGATATTTATTTGGATTTGAAAAAGTTGTGCTCTCTACAGGGGAGCACTCAAATGGTGAAAGTCCATGATCCCTGACAAAATTGTACAATTGTACGTGTAATTTGCATTTAGGAGGAGAATGGCCTAAAGGCAAATTCAGGGCTTACTGGAAGCAGCTTCGCTGGGTGTCACTAGGATAAAGTGAATTCATTTTTATTACTGAAAAACATCAGCATTATTTGAAAAGATGCTGGTGTATTGTTATCTCACTGGATAGTATTGTTACATACCCATTGGTAGGTAATTTTCTATCTATTAGAAGGAAATGGGCCACATCAGGTCATGGTCTTGTATGTGACCCAAATAAGACATGTACCCTGTATTTCAGAAAAGAAATGCTCAGGTAGAAAGCTTATATGTTCTAATTCAGAGACTCTTAAACTGACGAGTCTTCTATAGGTCATCTATGTGAGTCCTTGAATTCTGTGAAGTGGGTACAAATTTTATTTTGTGTTGTTTAGGTACTTTATGCTTAAGTGACCTAATAATAAGGTGGATATAATATTAATATCTCTTCATATGGTGGTTGTGATTTAAAGACACCCATGACACACAAAAAAATTAGGAAAAATTGAACTCTAATCCTCCTCTTTCCTCCATTTAATATTAATAGATGATGAAAGAGATTCCGTAGAGGTTAGGTGTCATGTTGATGTAACATGTGCTTTTATTTTATTTTTAAATTTATTTTTTATTATAGTTGACAAATAATGTGATATTAGTTTCATGTGTGCAACATAGTGATTCAACATTTATACATATATCTTGCAAAGTGATCACCACGATAAGTCTAGTAACCATCTGCTACTATATATAGTTATTTGGTATTATTTACCCTATTCCCTATGCTATACATTATATTCCTGTGACTTATATTATAACTGGAAGTTTGTACTTCTTAATCCCCTTCCCCTTTTCTACCCCAACTCTCTCCGTCTGGCAACCATTAATTTGCTCTCTGTATCTATGAGTTTGTTTCTGTTTTGTTTTGTTTGTTGTTTATTTTGGTTTTTAGATTCCCCATATAAGTGAAATCATACAGTATTTGTCTTTATCTGTCCATTTTATTTCACATAACATAATGCCCTCTAGGTCCATCCATGTTGTCACAAATGGCAAAATTTCATTTAATTTTCCATTGTATATATATATCATATCTTCTTATTCCATTCATCTATTGATGAACACCTAGGTTGCTTCTATATCTTGGTGATTGTAAATAATGTTGCAATGAACATAGGAGTGCATATTATCTTTTCAAATTAGTGTTTTCATTTTCTTCAGATAAACACCTAGAAGTGGAATTGCTGGGTCGTACGCAGTTCTATTTTGAATTTTTTGAGGAATCTCTAAATTGCTTTCCATAGTGGCTGCAATACTTTACAATTCCCCCACAACGTGTGCTTTTAACACAGCTGAGTCCACTGCAATAGTTTTCTGACTCCTTGACTGGGAGTCTGCCCATGTCAGCTCCAGACAAGGTTCTATTTGAGTCTTATCTATCATTTTTGGTCATCCGAAGGTGAGGTGGAGGTGCTCTTTCTGAGATTCATTGCCTACCATTAATCGTGGCTGACACAGGCCTCTGAGATCAGAAATTGTCAATGGAGGAGCATTTCTTTTTGTCATAACTCAGTTTTCTCACTTGGCCATGAGAAACATGTGACATTGGATTCATGAAAGCAGATGCAAAATTTTGGACTATATTACATGACTAAAGTGCACACTGGATTCTTAACATAACCATGTTAGAGGAATAAACATTCAAGCACTTTTGAGCAAGGAGACCACAGTCTTTGTTTAATTGACCTCTTTTGAAAAATCAGTTAATGTAACTATGTGGGAGTAGGCTAATTTGTTGACATCCTGTGATCAGAAATATTAAGTCTTGATTACTAATTACACGTAATTTCTCACATGTGTATATTGTTTCATTGCTGACAAATGCTTTCACATATTATTTTATTTAAAAACCAGCTGGTATGGTAAATTATCATTACCCATATTTGTAAATGAGAAACTGAGGACAGGAATTTGAAGAGACTTGCCTGAAGTCGTGGAGCCAATATTGATTAGAACTGGAACAAGAACACTTGCCTTCTGATTCCAAATTCAGTTTCTTTTCCATCGTACCATGTGGCCTTCTAATCACCAGTAGTCATGCTGAATACTTTTCAATGTAAGGGTGAAACTGGAGTGGGTCATGCTGTCCTTGAGGTTTTGTAGTGATGTCCTGCATAAAGGAGACAACTCCTGTTAGCCTGCGACCAGGCTGAACGCATGTGGCCTCAGGGAACAGCCAGATATAGGATCCTAGGGAATTTGGGTCAATGCAACCATTCACTGAGAGATCAACTTTACTCCTTCTATTTCAGGTAGGTGTTAATAGTAAATGAGGCAACAAAATGCTTTGCAAAGAACATGAGGCAATCGCACCAACAAAGATTTATTGTTAGTGTACTCCTCGAAGGGCCCAACATAGTGTAATTCCTGTGCAAGTTTTTGTCAGCTATATGAGTATGGATCAATAGGGTTTTCTTTAAAATGATGGTGAATCAAGGGCTTCATCCCTTGGTTTACCTGAGAGAGCAATGACATAAACATGTAGCTTATATGCACAATTGCTTTTTATTAACCTTATCATTTTGAGTTTAAATTTTTATGAAAAAGAAAAAAAAAAAACATCTCTTCACTTTTTACTGTGTGAGTAAATCTGCCACAGGCCAGGACATGAAGCGATGCTAGTAACGAAGTGAGTATTTCTGGCTTGCTTGAGATGGAGAGAAAACTTTTAAATGTTTCTCCTGCTCTTGATTCAACACAAGTGGGATCTCCGAAGGCCTTGTTGATGATTAGTGATGTTTTTAAAAAGAAGTGTGAATCAATGCAGCTGCAGTGGGAAGCCCAAAGCAAATCCTGAGGGCCAAATGGACTGCAGAACTTAAGACTGCTCTGCAGGCATTAGAGACCTTGGTTTTACTCAATCCCAAACATGGTCTCATTTTCTCATAGAGAAATGTCTTTTTAGTTAAGAGCTTATAATCGTGTATATAAAATAAAAATGATTCTTCTTGGACCATATTCCTGCTAGAGTCCTGAATAATTCATCTTCGTTCCTTTTTCATGACTGTAATTGTTTTGAACACCTTATGTTCCTAGATTGTTTGGGGAAACTGCTTCAAAGAGATGTCTCAGGAACCACTTAAGAAGAATCCTCAGCTTCATGTCCAGAGTTCTTGGCTTTAAATACTTGACAATCTAGTTTTACTCAACCATAAATTTCTTTTACTTTATTCCCACAATTTTGTTCAATAGCAACCTCTAAAACTTTTATCTTTTATAGCTACACTTAAGCACAGTTTTATCCACCATCATTTGCATTTTCTGATGTGGCTTTAATAATTTGAAAAAAGGCCTCTTGTGGAGCACCTCCAAGCTCATTTCTCCTTAGTTTTATGCTGCTTCTATTCATCACTCAAACTTTCTGTCTTCTTGAGTAGATTCTAGACATGTGGAGGTCACCAAAGAGGCTATGTATAAACCATAAAATATTACTAGCCCCAGTTAACTGGACAATTTAAAATTAACTCTCATTAAACCACTACTTCATCTATATTGGTCTTTCAGTTGTCTATACCTGTAAAGTCCAGGTATGTTCCTCAGTATTCCACTTGCTGGAGAGATGGAGGAAGTGTAGGTATTGTATATAACTAGCTAAGGAACTGCTGGAAAATCTTGATAGGTAGTCTGTCAGTCTGCTTTGCTGTTTTTCCCTCATTCTAATTGTGGTTCTGAATTCTTTGAAGATGAAAGAGAAATTCCTGTGTTTGACAAGTGAACTAACAGCTAGAGTAGGGGAAAAATACTACTGAAATCTGTCAATGCATATTGCTAACATGTTGCATTTATAGATAGGGAGAAAACGAAACCTAGCATGTCCTTGGAAAGATGTGTGAGTTGTCTGACAGGTGTGACATTTCAGCACAACAAATTAAAGCAGCACTGAGCAGTGGGTTGTGTTCAGTGAGAGTTGATTGGTCACAGATGACAATCCCGACTCCCCGAGCTGTTTTTTCAGTGTCTATGATTAATATCAAATGTCAGTAAGTCTCACTTCCAACAATAAGTTCAAAAATATATTTAGTTAAAACAACATAGGATTTCAGTTTTCTATAACCCAGTCAGGCTCTCAGGGAACTTCCTAGGGATTATCCCTGGATGAATTAGATTAAAAGAGAGTTACAGGGGCTTTCTTCCTGAAGCAAAGTTTCAAGCAGTACACAACAGAAGCAAATACTTACGACTTGCATGAGGAATGGGAGGACAAGCCTTTTTTAGCCAAAGGTATTGGATATGCTAAGGTGGAATATTCGAGATAGACTCAGCTAGAAATTGGATGACATACAAACATGGAACAAATAGTTTCAATCAAAACCAAAGTTTGGTTGCATATTTTCAGAGTGGGGAAAGAGGAGAGGTTCTTTGACTTTTTAGTTCTAGTGCATACATTCTGCACTATAATGGACTATAAATGTCTGTGTTGTACATGTGTATACATTTTCTTTTTTTTTTCAATGCCTATAATAGCCAAGGACCTTGTAAATATTAGCCACAAGAAAATGTATATATTTATTTTACTAAAAATATTTTTATGGGAGATGTTTAAAGTCAGAAGTATTAACATAGTTTGTGTAGAAGACATAGGTGGTTTTCCATCTTTTGTCTCCAGAAAGGAGTTATCCACAAACCCTAATTTGTGGGTGTTCTTGCTTCAGCTGAACACTCTTTTTTGGGAGTTCATTTTTATATTTATATCATAAATATAAATTTGTATATTTATCATTTAGTTTTCAAAATTATATTTATCACTTAATTTTCAATTCTCTAAGTCAGTGTTTTAAAAGAAACCAAGAAAGTTTGAATTAAACACCTATTTTTTGTTGTCCTGCACACCCAATTTATCACTTCTATATTTATTCTTCTCTCTTTATACATTTATTCGTCAACAATTCCATAAGGATTTGAAGTTATTTAAAACAAGAGTGTGAATAATAAAATAATAATATAGAAATACAAAATTAAGATTAAGTAAACCCCTATTATAAAGGGAAAAATGGGTTCCAGGAAATGGTTTAACATATATACACAATTAGAAATCTGAATTTGAGACTGGCAATAGATGGATCTGCACTGCCATTGCTTTAGTCAGACCAGATCTTTGTGTATCATCAAAGATATGCCAACTGCATGGGATACTTTGTGGTTGGAGGACAAGTCAATACGTATTATATGCCTGGAAATGACTGAGAGTTACACTGGTTTCAAAAGTAAGTTTACATGACACCAACATTAGTAATTAAAAAGTGGAAAAAAGTCAAATTCTGTCTATTCTCTTTTTGTGTTTATCAGCACAATTCAAGTTATCTGGCTTGATGAATTCTCTCAGTGGGATTTTTTTTTATACGTAGATTCATTCTGTGATATTTGTATAGTCCATAGGATATACATTTTTTTTTCTAAGCCATTTATCCTTTTGGAATGCTAGCACAATTGCTTGTAACCTCTCATCTTTATGAGGAAGTCATCCATAAGAACCATTTGCTAAAAAAAATTCCAGTCTTTAATATTCCATCACTGATGAATCTGTCCATCTTCCCACCCCCACACCCCCACCAACCACTATCTTCCTAACATTGTCCCTCTGTGCCTGTGTATGGAGACTAGACTGGTATATGTCTTAATCGAGACCTGCCATACAGCATAGTAGGGCTAAAAATATAATTCACTGCCTCTCAAACTTCATTAGGCAAATGAACCACCTAGGGATCTTACTAAAATGCAGATTCTAAAAATAGATCTGGAGTGGGCTTTTCTAATAAGGTCTTAGGTGATACAATGTTTCTAGTCTGCTGATCACATTTTTCATAGTGAAGGTATAACTCTCCCAGAGGCAGTATAATATAGAGAAGGGTTTTTTAACCTCCACTGTATTGAAAGTTTAGGCTGAATAAATCTTTGTTGTGGGGAAATGTTTTATGCATTATAGGATGTTAAGCACTATCCCTGGTTTCTACTTACTAGATGACAGTAGTATTCTCTCCTTCCAGTTGTAACAATCAAAAATTATCTTCAGACATTGCCAAATATACCTGGGGCTAAAATTATCCCTAGTTGAGAACCACTGGTATAGAGGTTATTACTAAGGGCTCTGGATTAGAACGCTTGGATTAAAATTCTGGTTCACCAATTTATGGTAGGAATGATGATGAGCAATTTACTTAAATTTTTATGCCTCAGTTTTCTCCTCTGTAAAATGGGGATAATAATAGTTTGCATATTAGATATTCGTTGTATATTAGATATTCATTGAACAAAGATGATGACGTAGGAGGCTCCTGAATTTCCCTCCTCCTACTGATGTATTGAATATACTGCTACATATGAAATAATTACCTCTGAGAGGAATCCAGAAACTAGCTGAGTACTACTACATATCAGGCAACTGAGAAAATACCTACATTGAAGTGGGTAGGAAAGGCTGAGACATGCCATAAACCCCACCCCCAAGACAACACCATACATTGGGAGGGAACCCCCAACTCCCAGCTTCTCCCTGAAGAGAGAAAGTTTTGGACCACACATCTAGTGCCCCAACTTTTAAGGCTGCTATCTGACGAATAGGCCTCCAAATCACCTAGCTCTGAAAGTAAATGGAGCTTGCGTTCACAAACCCCAGAGAACTAGAGTAAACAAAGAAAACCCTGAAGACTCCACACATACACACACAAAACAACCCCACAAAAAAGCAAAAACAAAACAAACAAAAAACAAAAAAACATTATTAGAATAAACTAATTCAGTAATGTCGCTGGATACAAAATCAATATACAAAAATCAGTTGTGTATCTATACACTAGCAATGAAATATTGGAAAGAGAAATTAAGAAAAATATTCCCATTTTCAATAGCATCAAAAATAATAAAATACTTAGTAATAAATTTAACCAAGGAGGTGAAAAATCTGCACATTGAATACTGTAAAATACTAATGAAATAAATTGAAGAAGCCAAAAAATATATGGGAAGATATTCTGTGTTCATGGATTAGAAGAATTAATACTGTTAAAATGCTCATGCTGCCCAAAGCCATCTACAGATTTAATACAATCCTCATAAAAGATCAAAATGGCCTTTTAAAAGAAATTGAAAAAAAAAAAAATCCTAAAATCCATATGGAACCATAAAAGGCCCCAAACAGCTAAAACAATCTTAAAAGAACAAAGCTGGAGCATCACACTTCCTGATTTTAAACTATATTACCAGCTATAGTAATCAAAACAGTATAGTACTGGCATAAAAACAGACACATATATCAATGGAACAGAATAGAGAGTTCAGAAACGAAGCCCTGCACATGTGGTCAATTAATTTATGGCAAAGGAGCCAAGAATAACAGTAGAGAAAGGAGAGTCTCTTCAATTAATAGGTTTTGAAAAACTGGACATTCACATGCGAAAGAAGGAAACTGTACCTCTCTATATTACACCATACACAGACATCAACTTAAAATGGATTAAAAACTTGAACATAAGATTTGAAATGGTAAAAGTCCTAGAAGAAAGTAACAGATATTAAACTCCTTGACATTGGTCTTGACAATGATATTTTGAATATATATATTCCACACATATGTATATCTATATATTCATTATATATATATATATCTATTATATATATTCCATATATATATATACCCATTATGTATGTCATATATATATGTATATGGAATAGGTAGCAGCTCAAAATGTACTTAGATGTGGGGAATTCAAACCCATGGCTGGTTATCCAGCTCTCTTCTATTTATGTCTGTGTGGGGAAAGCTGGTGCTTTCTCAGGCGTAGTCTAGCAGAGGAAAGCAACAAGCTATTGTCTGTCTCTACTTGTCTGACTCTGACTTAGAATGAGCAATGAATTTTACTCTTCTTTTCATTAAAGGTGTGAACTGGGGTCATAGTTTCTTTGTCAATCAAATGAAGAGTTAGATAGATGATATTTAAATTATAACCATCTCTAGTTGGTGAAAATATAAGTAACTTTTTCAGGCATTAAATCACAATAAAAGCAAGAAAAATTCACAATAATGAATGTTGTAGAAAATGTGTGAGACCTGTGCAGGCAGAGATCAAAAGAGGCAGAGATCACACCCACTGGCATGGTCCAGGGATATTTTGTGGAACAAGAGGTGCTTGCTAACCAATGAAACATAAGTAGGATTTGAAAAGTTAAAATGGAAGAAGAAAAATATTCATGTTTTCATACCAAAGTAAATGCAACCTGTACCTCATAGAGAAGCTGTCTAGAGAGGAAGAATTTGTTCGTTTTCCTGATAGAAATTTTTCCTCATTCTAAGAAAACCTTGATCTTTGGGATCTTTAGGAACAGATGATTTTCTAAAGGATCATTTATTGCAAGGGGCAGATCAGCTTGGAAAGAGGGTTTTTTCCTTTTTGTAATATTTTGTAATTCCCCAAATAAAAAATATTCTTTCAAAAATTATTTTATTTATTTGACACTGAATAAGTGCATATTGTTGCCCCTGCCATTTTTGAGGGCTCTGCATGGTGACTTCTATTTGGGGTTTACTGTTATAAAAATTGTCATTAAGTGAAAATCAGAAAACTTCCAATGCTAAGGACAACATGAACAGTTTAATGTGTTTCATTCTGGTTATTTATATATACATATATATTTAAATATACATTTTTAAGATTAAACAGGATAATGCTATTTATATATAGCTTGCTGATATTTTCATTTCACTCAGTAATATGTTAAGTAAATTTTTTCCTTCTTAGAATAGACATAGCACCATATTTATTGAAAATTTTAATTAAAGTATAACATACACAAAAAAATTACGTAACTCTTGGTGTACAGTTTGATGCATTTTATAAGGTGAACACATTCATGTGACCAGCACCAAGAAACAGAATATTTCAGCAACTAAGAAATTTCCTTTTTGCCCCCTTTCATTCGGTTACTGGCAGCCTCAACCCCAAGGGTAGCCACTACCCTGTCTTCTCACATTGTAGATTAATTTTTCCTGTTTTGAATTTCATCCAAAACTGAATCATACAGTACATATAATTTTGTATCCGGCATTTTTTTCATTGTTCAACATTATGCTTCTGAGATGACTCATATTCTTGCATGTTGTTGTAACTTCTGTTCAACAAGTGACCATTAAAAGAATGAAATGGCAACCCACAGAGTGGGAGAAGATATTTTCAGTACATACACCTGACAATTGACTCATATTCAGACTACATAACGAAGTCCTATAATTTAAAAAGAAAAAGGCAGCCCTGGTAGAAATTAGGGAAAAGATCTGAACAGGTACTTCAAAATAGATGATAATCAAATAGCAAAAAAAAACCAGATAAAAAGTGCTCAATTGTATTAGTCATTAGGGGAATAAAAATTAATACCACAATGTGATACCACTACACACAGGCTAGAACAATTAAAATGAAAAAGACACAAAATAGCTGTGTTGGTGTGGAGGCAGAGTAACTGGGATTTGTGCATATTGCTGGTGGGAGATTGATTTTGTCCCACTTTGGAAAATGGTTTGGAAGTGACTGTTGGCTTGGGTCTTCTGAGAAGCAGATGCCAAGACAGGAGGAAACACCCAAGAGATTTACTGTGGGAAACTCTGGTGAAGGATAAAGGTAGGGAGTTTGAGTAAGCAGAGGGAGCCTTCAAATCACTATGAAAGGATGGGGGAAGGAAGGAGGATTGGGTAAGAAGAGTCTCAAATTGCAGTTCTAAGACATTTCACCCAGGAATATAGAGAGTTCTTGAACCAAAGTTGCCCATTAGACAAATCCCATGTCCCACAGAATGGGCTTGATCTAGTACTTGCTTTGTGCTCAGTCATTGGTTGGATGCAGTTTGGGGTAAGAGTGGCCTTGGTGTCATCACAAAGGTGACTTCAGAAGGGCAGCAGCTAGGTTTGTCAGTCAACTGTGCTTCCTTCTCACAGCAGGACGTCTGAGCAGCCCAATTCCATGGCTGCCACAGGAGTTAGCTACTAAATCTGAACATACACACCTTATCATCTAATTATTTCCACGTCTAGATATGTAACCACAGAAATATTTTCACATATTCATCAAAAACATGTACAAAAATGTTTATAGCACTGTTATTTATAATAACCTAAACCTGGAAACCATCCAAATGCTCACCAACAGTGCATGAATAAATAAATTGTGGTATAATCAAACAATTAATTCTATACAGTAATGAGAATGCAGCTGTCTCATTTTAAAAACACCTGCAATAGTATTTAATGGTATAAGTATACCATAATTTATATCACAACTTCTTTTTGATGAGAGTATGGTTTTGGTCAATTTTTCCCTCTTACAGAGTTTGTTGCAATAAACATTTCTGAAGGATAAATACTTAGACATAGTATTATTGGGTCAAATGACCCCAGGAGACCATGACCTTTGTTTAATTGACCTCTTTTGAAAAATCAGTTAAAGTAACTATGTGGGAGTAGGCTAATTTGTTGACATCCTATGATCAGATATATTGTTTTGATTACTAATTACATGTAATTTCCCACATGTGTATATTGTTTCATTGCAGACAAAATGCTTTCACATATTATTTTATTTAAAAACCAGCTGGTATGGTAAATTATCAGTACCCATATTTGTAAATGAGAAACTGAGGACAGGAATTTGAAGAGACTTGCCTGAAGTCGTGGAGCCAATATGGATTAGAACTGGAACAAGAACACTTGCCTTCTGATTCCAAATTCAGTTTCTTTTTCATCGTACCATGTGGCCTTCTAATCACCAGTAGTCATGCTGAATACTTTTCAATGTAAGGGTGAAACTGGAGTGGGTCATGCTGTCCTTGAGGTTTTGTAGCGATGTCCTGCATAAAGGAGACAACTCCTGTTAGCCTGTGACCAGGCTGAATGCATGTGGCCTCAGGAAACGGCCAGATACAGGATCCTAGGGAATTTGGGTCAATGCAACCATTCACTGAGAGATCAACTTTACTCCTTCTATTTCAGGTAGGTGTTAATAGTAAATGAGGCAACAAAATGCTTTGCAAAGAACATGAGGCAATCGCACCAACAAAGATTTATTGTTAGTGTACTCCTCGAAGGGCCCAACATAGTGTAATTCCTGTGCAAGTTTTTGTCAGCTATATGAGTATGGATCAATAGGGTTTTCTTTAAAATGATGGTGAATCAAGGGCTTCATCCTTTGGTTTACCTGAGAGAGCAATGACATAAACATGTAGCTTATATGCACAATTGCTTTTTATTAACCTTATCATTTTGAGTTTAAATTTTTACGAAAAAGAGAAAAAACATCTCTTCACTTCTTACTGTGTAAGTAAATCTGCCACAGGCCAGGACATGAAGCAACGCTAGTAACGAAGTGAGTATTTCTGGCTTGCTTGAAATGGAGAGAAAACTTTTAAATGTTTCTCCTGCTCTTGATTCAACACAAGTGGGATCTCCGAAGGCCTTGTTGATGATTAGTGATGTTTTTAAAAAGAAGTGTGAATTGATGCAGCTGCAGTGGGAAGCCCAAAGCAAATCCTGATGGCCAAATGGTTTAAATCTCATTTTCATTAGGTCATGGTCATGCCCAGGTGTGCAGAACTCAAGACTCCGTTAGAAAAAACAAATAGTAATAAGAACATAGTTGTTTGATAAATTTTGTTGCTCTTAATACAATTTGTGTTTTTTCTAATTGTACATTCTTGGTATGAAGGAAAGCTGTGGTTTTTTTGAAGTATTATTAGTAATTAAGGTTGTCAGAAAACTCTATTATTTTTAACTGCACTGTCTGATCCATACCCTTTTGAATGAGTTCTCTAACACATAACTGTATATGGCCCTCCCATGTTCTGATTCAACACCCACGACTCAGCTCAAGTGTCTGTCCTCCAGGATCTGCTTCCGTCTTGCAAGGAGCAATGGTGGCGTAATGCAAAGGGCACTAAATATAAACTAAGGAGACATGGTGGGACACTGCTTTAGAAATACTATCTTAAGTAGGGCTCGTTCAGCCGTATGTGTCAGAAAAGCATGAAAAATAAGAGTGGTTTAAACACACAAGATTTTATTTTTGCTGTGAAAGAAGTCTGAAAGTGGGAGATAAGAGCTGGCAGGGTGGTTTATGAAGTTGTCTCTGACATCTCTAGGGCAAGATCCTTGCCCCTACGTTCCAAGAAAGTGTTTGTCACCAGCAGTGATGTCTGATTTCAGGCCAATAGCAGGAAGAATCGCTGGGGAAGCCCATGATGCCCCCTCCTTTACGGCCACTTCTTTTGAATCACCTGATCATTGAGTAAACCTATTTTCATGGCAAGGCCTAGCTGGAAAAGAGTCTGGGTAAAGTAGTTGTCACCAGTAAAGTAGTTATTAGCAAACAGTGTGATCACTAAAATTGGATGTTTATTAATTGGGAAGAATGGGTAGAGAGGGATTTAGTCTCTGTTGAGTCACTAAACACAACTGTGACCTTCGACAATTCAATATTATTTTCCATAAAGGATTAAAAAAAATTTCTTTTTGGTTATAAAATAATACACTTCCGTTGGAAACAATTCAAACAAATCAGAAAATTGAAGGATAAAAAGTAATTGAAATTCTATCACTCAGTCAAATTTTCATTATTATCTCAGTGAATATTTTTCATATACTTCTTTTATATACACTACGTAATTTTACAGAAATGACATTTCATACAATCCTTGCTTTCTCCAAATCTGCTGGGTGGGCATGCTTTGCCTTAGAGTATTTGCCCTTATGATTGTCTGCAATGCCCTTTCTTCAGATGTTAGCATGGCTGTCTCCCTCTTTTTCTCAGTATGGCTAGTTAGTTCTTCACTTCATCGGTGTGGCCAGCTTGCATCCTTCCCCAGTGTGGCTGGCTCCCTCACTTCCTCATTCTGACCAGCTCCTTCACTTCCTTAGTGTGTTTATCGCTCTTCCTTCCTCAGTATGGACAAGTTCCTACTTTCTCACTGTACCTATTTTTCTCACTTCTTCAGTATGACTAGCTCCCTATTTCCTCATATGAGTAATTTCTTTCCTCGCTGTGGCCAGCTTCCTCCCTTTCTCAGTATAGCTAGCGCCCTCATTTCCTCATTCTGACCAGCTCCCTCACTTTCATAGTGTGGTTTATTTCCCTTCCTTCCTCAGTATGACTAACTTCCTACTTCCTCAGTGTGGCTAGCTTCATCATTTCTTTCAGGTGTTTGCTCAAAAGTCATTTTCTAGTGAGGCCTCCCTGATACCCAGTCCATTTATTTAGAATTGCACTCATTGACCTATTTTTTACATCTCATTTTAATTTTCTCCATAGAACTATCACCTTTTAATATGTTGCATAATTTAGTTATTATGCTATTTTCAGTTTCTTCGCAAGACAGTGGAAATTCCATGAAAGTAAGGAGTTTTGTCTGTCTACTGTTTATCCTGTGCATAGTAAGTACTCAAGAAATCCTTGTTGAAGAATGAATTCACAGCACTTCATAACACCTGGTCACATTGTTAATTGTGGGCATTAAATAAGATAACATGTATGTTAGCACTTAGGACAAGTACAGATGGCAGAGGCTCAAAAGAAGGATGTTCTAGCTGCTCTTATGACTATTTAATCTTTCCACGTTTCTGCAAGAACACTTACTACCATGCCTTTAAAATATTATTCATGTGTTTATATCACCCATGGGCCCCATGGACTCTTGGAAGGTTTAAACTATCCAATTTTTATTTGTCTTTGCATCAGTAGCATTGACAATAGCCTAGTATCCAGTAGATCCTCTACAAATCTGAATTGATGTGAATCATTTTGGCCATTCCCAAATCTGCAGACACTGCCATAGTTTCTAATTTCTAAGTACTTTACCCCCTCTCTGTATTGAAATATTTATGAAGCTATTTGGTACTCAGAGGAAATCAGGTTTTAGCACAGCTGAGACTGTCTTTTCTCTCTAGTCAATGGTTTCGTTGAAAGCTCATTTTAATAAATGCACTAGAGAGGCATTTTTGAATAGGAAGGAGTCATTCAGCTTTGTGAAATGTCCAGGTGGAATAAGTATTAGATGCTTTTGTTATTTCTGCCACTTTGGTTAATGAAGCTGTCCCCTTTACAATATAATTAGAGCAAGAACAATTCTCTCACCAAATATAAAGTGACACACATAGGATCTTGTTACTACAGTAACCCTCTGAAGAGTCACAGGAAACGATTCAAATGCAGGACTTGACATACTAGGGTAAATACAGCCAATTAAGAAAATGCTAAGTAATTTCATGAGAGAAATTCCAATTCTTACTAAAGATGATCTGCGTCCCTTTTGTATCAAATCACCTTTTATTTTTTAAGATCCAAAGGAAGTTGCATAAGGCGTTTTTTTCCCCCTGGGTGAGGCATTTTTACAAGACATTCATAATTTTAAATACAAAGTCAGAATTCAAGGAGGAAAAAAAAAGTGTGACTGTAGTAATCTCCTTGAGACAGAAGAAAAAATTAATCTTTTAAATTCAGTCTAACTCCTGAGAGTGCAAGATAAGTCAACAAAAAGCATAGAGCTCCCAAGAGAAACAATCCAGCTGTTCTTCATGGTTTATCAGGCCAGATAATTTTCTATTAGACAACACCTTCCTTGGTCTACCTCATAGAAATTGGTATAATACATAAAGTGGCAACTCTGCACGATGGCTTGCTTCAACATTTTGATTGCCTGACTTTTCCTTCCATCCGTTCAGCCCATCCCCAAAATGATTGTATACACATTTTCCAAGACAAGTATTTTTTGTTTTCTTCTCCAGGATTGGATAAGCTTGTATATCTTTCTTAGAAATGTCTACATACAGTCAAGAAAATGGACTCTGCAGAATTGAAACATTTTGGGCTTTAACTGAGACACAGTGATTTCCTCCACCAAGCTGAATGGCTTGAGATCTGTATTGGTCATTTATAGCTATTATACTTGAAGTATGATGAATTTTTTAAAAGCCATGCAACACATCTGTTTTTGGGTATGGCAGAGATAGACACTAAATATTTAGGCATCTTTTTATTACCAAAGCAGGATGAACACATGTTAAATCATGTTTGAACTTGTAAAATGTGTTTTAGGTTTACAGGACTTTGACATAGGATTTCATACTGTAGGACATCAAGAGGTGGATTTCCAAATGTCATTTCTCCTCGCAAACTTCCTCCTCCTTTGTTCAAAGATGCTAGGTGCCTTTGGGAGGTAATGAGCTTAGTTGAAAGAGCCTGAGCTTTAGCCTTTGAGAGAACTAGATTCATATCTCCATTCTGTCATTTACTAGCTATGTGGCCTTTGGTCACCTCTTAGTTGGAGGCTTGTAAAATGCAGCCAATAACACCTGTTCTACAGGATGAATGTAAGGGAAAACTGACATTTACATCTCTTGAGATATATATATATATATATATATATATATATATATATAATATATATATATATATCTAAATAAATGGTTGCTGTTTATTTACCACATTGTTTTGTAATGTTTTAATATTTTGTTTGGGGAAATTCTCTGTACTATATGCAATTTTAGTTGAATAAAACAAAAAATGTATTGTAATTTATGCAGTCTTTGTAGATAAAAAAAATGTAGAGTCATATGAATTATTCTAAAAGCACTGTTGTTAATATATTTACCCTAGTCCCTAAATAAAGACTATTTAATTTATACAATTATGATTTTCCATTCTATAGCTATAGATCAACGTGGCTCTTCCTTCCAGGATCCATTCAGAGCTACCTGTCACCTATGGTAAAATGATTTATGTATATTTTATAAAAGAAATATCTAGGCATTAGTTTGGGGAAGAGGTGAGGAAAGAGCAAAGTTGTGCTTGGGAATCACTTAGAAATGAACACAGTGTGGATAACAGGGGATGCCTAAAGAACAGAATGACTAAATTGTTTTAAAGGTTGATGTGTAGGATGTAGGGGATATTTCTCCAGACAAGAACCAATGTGAGGTTCATTGCACAAAGGAGTAAAGCAGTAGGGGTGGGAGTGGTAAAAACATGCTGTGCTCTTTTTAGACTTCAGTTGGTCAGGCTGTAGGAGGGTAAACAGATTGAAAACCCAGTTTACTTATTGACAGAATAGCTGAGAGAAATTACATGAAAATGAGAAAAGACACTTTGAGTCATTCTGCTATATTTGAAGAGAAAACTTTACAGAGTCACAATCCTGACAAAGAATGAACTTTAACTAAGCATGGATTGTTTCTGTGAATCTCTCTGTGTGTTATTTTTCCTCTGAGGGATTCTTTAGAGGAAGGACAGTCTATCTGAGTTTTTTTTTATTTTTTATTGGATTTTGTGTAATTTCCCCCACTCAGTTCACCAATGGTATTGTTGATGCAGTGGTGTTGGTTTCTAAAAGCCCTTTCTGGCTTACATTGTGACCTAATTGGGATTTAATTCAAACAAGAGTTTGAAGCCAGAAGAGAAGAAAATTCCTGTTTTATAGGCCAAATGTCTGCAAAGTCTAAGGTGCTAAGTATTGAACACAATGGCTAACACTTTGAATTTTCTGGTATGAATAGATCAAGTTTGTTCAATATTTTTCTTGAAACTGTGGTAAATATTTTTCTTAGTGTGGTAAAACTAAAGCCTCATATATTATGTTCAGTTAAAAGTATTTTAATAAAAGGCCAAGAGGAGGCAAGACAAGTTGGGGGATCATGGGGAAAGATTCCTGTGTGGGAGAGGCTCCTTCTTCTGAAACTCAGCCTTGCTGGGGCAATCACTGGTGGAGGAGTGACTGTCACACTGATGCAATGTGTAATGGGCCAGAAGGGGAAACTTAGAAAAGTCACATCTTAGAAGAGATGCAAAGGACCCGCTGAGACAGCATTCTTAGGAAGCAGAGCAGGTGAGGAACGGTGAAAAGCCAGGTTAAAGAGTCTGAGGCAGTCAGCCAACTGAATTGTTCTAGAAGGATTCTGGAGATGGAGCGCTAATTCCTTCAATGGCTCTTAGGCTCCCAGAACAGTGGCAAGGACAAATGATGCTTTTTAAAAAACCTGGGAGGGATGATCAGAAATCACGAGGGGATTGGAGGACAGTCGGTGACCACAGGATGGCCACGGGGTTTGAAAATTAATCTGGGGAACGTAATTTGGTGGTTACCAGAGCGTAAGGGGGTTGGGGGGTGGGGGATGAGGGTGAGGGGGATCAAATGTACGGTGATGGAAGGGGAGCTGTCTCTGGGTGGTGAACACACAGTGTGATTTATGGATGATGTGATTCAGAATTGCACAACTGAAATCTATGTAATTCTACTAACAATTGTCACCCCAATAAATTAAAAAAATAAAAAAAAAAAAAAAAAAAAAAAAAAAAAAAAAAAAAAAAAAGAAATCACTTAGTGAACCCCAGCTCTGGTTATGCATATGCCACCAAAAAAACACACTGTATGATCTCGGACTAGTAATTTATCTCTCAAAGAGAGAGATCAACTGAATGATTATTGAAGGTATTCTCCGGTATTTTTGTTGTTTAAATGAATTCTAATTAATGGATGACACAGACCAGGCATGACTTGAAAGAAAAATTAGAGACTTGTGTAGAAAGTGGTCAAAGGCAAAATTTGCACAGATGATCCTCAGATATTCAGAGTTTAGACCATGAAGGAAAACACTAGGCAGATGTCTTTCTCTTTCCTCTTAATGCCTGCTCTGTTAGAAGCTCCTTTCAAACCATGCCCATAGCCTGATTTTCTATCTTCCCAACTTTACCATTTACTTTTGACAATTTACTTTAGGAAAGGTCAGAACTTTCACTTATAAAAAGTAAGTGACGTTGGAATCATAGAGAATATGGAATTCTTCATCTCTGAAAGCTGCCAGCCTACATTTTCAGCAGTGGAGATTCTTAATTCTGGTTCTGGAAAGTATAAAGACCTCTTTGTAGGAGGTTCACTGAGTCTGTTAACTCTGGATTCTAATTAGTTTGCTGTTTGTAGGAAGACAAATGCTAGTTAAAAAACACCAACTTTGGACAATTGATATTTACTAAAAGGAACTTACTGTTGGGGGAAATATGCCCTAAGGATCAATTAGCTAGCATTTATACATTTATAGCTGTATGTAATATACCATGCTTTTCTATCTTGATTTACAGAGAAATGTGGAATGGCTTTCCACTAAGCAAGGAATTGTCTTCTTCCTACTTAATTTCTCACCTTTACTTTCCCAAATAATTTGAATATTTCAAACAGTTCTTTTTAGGTCTTTTCTCATCTGTATGAAGTTGTTAGATTCCAATAAAAATTAATTAAAAAGTTAAACCCAAATCCAAAGCCTTAAGTTTATTACTGTTTTCACCCCTGAGTAGCCATCCTACCTTAAGTAATTACCTCATTGGATGTGGAACTTCAAGATGTGTTTCTACAACTTCAGATTCACTGTTTGCAGTGAAAAATGCAATCGAACAGCTGTTTTTTGTTCTGAAAAATTCTAAACCAGCAGAACAGTTACTCTTAATTGACTGAATATAGATGAGACCACGTGGTCATTCTTTAATGCGTCCATTAAGACTTAGATTATCAATGACAAATAACACATATTTGCTACACTGTGCATATGTGTGGTGGGGTAGAGCGGGGAACAGGAATGGAATTAGATGATTTGAACCTTTAAAGGCAGTCTCAACTTTTTTTGCATAGTGTTTTTTTCTTCTTCTCTGTTTTAAGTAAGATCTGCCTTTACAATTTTAGTGGGAACTAACGGGTCTTCTTTTATTCTTGATTTTCATCGTTGCATCAAAAACTTGAAAGGTCACTCTCCTTTGCAGAAATCACATAGGTCAGTTTTCTAGGTAAATTATAATAAAAACAAAATCTGGATTTTAAATACTTAATCCAGTAAGGTAAATTACTTGTTACAGTTAAGTGATTCATTGATTCATTCAACATGTTAGGAAGTATCTTCTTTTCTGGAGAGAATTCCATTAAAACTTGACTCCTTGAAGATCTTTCACTTTAATCCTATTCGATGTCCTCTTTGTCTGGCAGGGATGAAATGTGGAAGCCAGACAAGCAACAATAGCTATCTTTGCAAGAGTTTGTCATGACTGTCTTTGTGGGAAACATTTGAATAAAATCCTAGAGCCATATTGAAGAATCTAAGTTGGAAAGGGTTCCAGGGCGAAGGAAAAAGGGTAGGGAGGGAAAAAAAGGAGAGAATAAGAATAGAGAGAAGGAAAGAGAGGGCAGGAAGGAGTAAGGTCTATTAGAGAGAAGAGAAAATGTAGAAGGAACATCATATTTCAGTCCTCAAACCAAAGATTTTAACCATTTTGATTGAGTTGACCAAATGTTTATAATTAAGCATTAATTAAATATTATAATAAAATATATAAACACTAAATAAATTTTATTCATATGGAATTGCATGTGTGAGTAAATCCATATAAATAATGGACATGGCTTGAGTAGAAGACTCAAATACCAGTTCTTCTCTAAACCTTCTTTTGAGTTCTGCATGTAGAATTACTCATTCCCCCTTGTTTGCTCCCAGAGGATATACATATTCACTTATAAGTGACTATGAGTAACTGTGCATCGCATGTTTTTCTCTCTAGTAAGTGATGAGCTTTGCGAGCAGAGGAGGAACTTTGTCCAAATAACTAATATTTATTGAAACCTTGTTATGCGTTAGGCATTTTACAAATCACTTTAGATGTATTTAATCCTCTAAACAATCCTAAGAGATATGTGTTTTTATTCCCATTTAAAAGATGATAAAGCCAAAGCAAAGAAAGCTAAGTATTGTTAAGGTCTCAGAGCAAGGAAGAAGTAGAGCTGGATTTGAAAGTGGACAGTCTGATTCGCCAACTTTCACTTTTAAGTCATCTAATATATTATGCTACCCTGCATCTAAAATACAATAAGATAGTTCAGTTATTTGAATCGTTAGTAGTTAAATGTTTTCAAATTCTAATAAATAAACCATTTCTATAGAATGCAATCTGGCTTTACTGGAGATTCTCTTTTTCTTTTTGTTTTGTTTTGTTTTTTGTTTTTTGTTTTAAAGGAAGGTTGTTGCCTTACTCTTTAGATTATATATATATTTTTATCAACTCAGGAAAAGTATGAAATGCCTCTAATTATATGCATCAAAGAAATGTAAGCTGTTGTGATAACCTCAAATTTCAAACAGAATCCACTGATGTTAAAGTGAGTTAGAGAGAGAAGGAAGTATGAAGATATTATTTTAAGTTTATTTTCCTAATAGATGTAATTTATTTTGCAGAACTCAAAAGTGGTCTTAGAAAGCCAAAATGTAAATGCCTCTACATAGTGACTAAAAAGAAGTGGACAAAGTAGGGTCTGTGGAAGGAATGACCCACTATACTTTTTTTCCTACTGCCTTCAATGAACTTTTATTGGGTGCCAATCTGTTTAGAGTTCTCCAAGGTCAAACTCCAAATGTAAGTTGCTGAATAGCAGTAGAATCTCTACTTGCCCTTGCAACATCAGGAAATCTGGGACTGATGTCCTGTAGTTCAAACTTTTGAAATTATTTTGGATAACTTACCTCTTTTCTTAGAGAAGCTAATAGCAACTTGAGGGGAAGGATTTTGGCTCATACATTTCCTGCTTTCTGACAATGCCTACCAGGGCCATTCTCATAATGGTTGGTCAATCAATATTTGCTGAATGGATGATCAGTCAAGTGAGAAAGTTTGACTATTCCCAGTAAAAAATAGCAAAAGACATTAAACCTTACAGGGTTAGAACATTGATTGGTTTGATTCAAAGATTTCACTGTCAAGAAATTGATCACTTCTCTTTCCCCTACTTCATGCTTGTCCTCTTTTTCCTCCTTTTCTTTTCTCAATACTTTTTCACTTCTTTTTTTTTCCCTCCTCCAACTGCTAAGTCTGTTCCCATGACCTCTAACATTAACCAAATAGGCATCTGTGTTTATGGGAAAAGAAGTGGAAGTTTTAAAAAAATATGCGATTTTGATTTTAGATTATTTGGGGTTAAGATATTAGTGAGATATCAGGAATTTATGATGTGGAATATAAATTAAGAGAGGAGTTGGGGCTGTCACATAGATTTGGAATTTATCGAGCATGAAGGTAATATTTGAAGGTATAGCAATAGATGTGACCACACTGCCTTAAACAGAGCACCAAAGTTTACTCTGAAACCCTAACTCTACTACTCTAAGCAGCACTAACAACAGCAAAGTTGTTAGTAGCACTTCCTATGTTCCAGGCATTGTTCCTAGTGATACACAGTTATTTAATTCTCAAAGCAGTGTTGATACTAGTATCTGATTTTGCATAATGTCTGAGGTTATTGGTAGTGTTGATCAAATTGCTATTTGTCTAGTTTCCTTTTTCCTGATTGTGTGATTTAGGATAAATTATTAAACTTTTCTAATATACTTATATAATTTTCTGTTTCTATGATCTTATCTTTGTCTTTTACCATTACTGTTACTAAAAGTTACGTGCCTTTTTATTTTGTCATTTAATTTTATGCATAATAGTAATTACAGAGATCGTAAATTGAGTGCTGTGCTTACTCTGTTACAGACATTATGCTGTACTATATATATATTTGGTACACACACACACACACACACACACATTTATCTTATCTAAACCTTATAATCATATGAGGTAGCTTCTGTTATTAGTCTCATTTTATATATGAAAAAACTGAGGTTTAGAGAGAATTATTAACTTGTTCAAGATGGTATAGTTAGGTGAAATTAGCAATGGTGTTTCTGGATACAAATGTTATGGAATTCACCAGAAGGCTACTTTGCCTAGTGATATTGTCTCTTCTCTACTTTTTTCCCACAGCCTACAAACATGCTTAAGGCTCTTACATTCTTAAAAAAATGTTTTTTTCATTGAGGTATAATTGACATATACCACTATATTAGTTTCAGGTGTACAACATAATGGTTTCATAGTTGCACATACTGCAAAACGATAGCCACAATAAGTCTAGTTATACGTACACGGTTACAAAGCTTTTGTTCCTTGGGATAAGAACTTTCAAGGTGCACTCTCCTAGCTGCCTTCAAATATGCAGTACAGTTTTACTAACTAGTCACTACGTTGTACATTACATCCTCATGACTTACTCATTATATAACTGGAAATTTGTACTGTTTTACTTCTTTCATCCATTTCACGAAACCTCTCCACCCTCCCCCCCACCCCCGTGACCACGTCAGGCAACCACCAATCTGATCTCTATATCCATGAATTAGGTTATTTTTGTTTGTTTTGTTTTTAGATTTCAAATATAAGTGAGAACACATGGCATTTGTCTTTTTCTATCTGACTTATTTCACTTATCGTAATGCCCTCAAGGTCCATCCATGTGTCCCAAATGGCAAGATTTAATTCTTTTTTTATGGATGAATAATATTCCATTGTGAATGTGTACCACCAGTTCTTTATCCATTCATCCATTGATAGGCACTTAGGTTTTTTTCGTGTCTTGGCTATTGTAAGTAATACAGCAATGAATATGGGGGTGAATATATCTTTTTGAATTAGTGTTTTAGTTTTCTTCAGATAAATAACCAGAAATGAAATTGCTAAATCATGTTGTAGTTCCCTTTTTAATTTTTTAAGGAACCTCCATACTGTTTTTCACAGTGGCTGCACCAATTTACATTCTCACCAACAGTGCACAAGGGTTTCCTTTTCTCCATGTCATTGCCAACATTTGTTATTTCTTGTCTTTTTGATAATGGCCATTCTAACAGGTGTGAGGTGATATCTCATCGTGAAGGTGCTTGTACTCTTGACCCTACATCATTCTCTTGTCTTCCAACCTTTCTCATGACTTCCTTTCTTAGCCAATCTTCTTTAAAGCATAGTGCTATTCACAGTAGCCAAGATATAGAAACAACCAAAATGCCCATCAATAGATGATTGGATAAAGAAATTGTGGTACATTTATAATGGAATATTATTCTGCTATAAAAAAGAATGAAATCTTACCATTTGCAACAGCATGGATGGACCTAAAGAATATTATGCTAAATGAAATAAATCAGACTGAGAAAGACAAATACCACGTGATCTCACTTATATGTGGAATCTAAAGAACAGACTAATCAAGCAAACAAAACAGAAATAGACGCATAGATACAGAAAACAAACTGATGGTTGCTAGATGGGAAGGAGGTTGGGGGAGAGGGGAGAAGGTGAAGGGATTAGAAAGTACAAAGTGGTAGTCACAAAATAGTCATGGGAATGTGAGATACAGTATGATCAGCAATGTTGTAAAGATCATACAGGGTGCCAGATGGGCACTGGACTAATCAGGGGGATCACTTCATAGGCTTTGTAGATGCCTGACCATGGCACTGTATACCTGAAGCTGAAGTAGAATGATATTGAATGTCAATTATAATTAATAAATATATATAGTCACAGGATGTGGAGTACAGCATAGGGAACAGAGTCAATGGAATTGTAATCGCTATATACGATGTCAGAAGGGTAGTAGACTTGGGAGGGTTATTGCTTTGTGAGGGGTGTACATGTCTAATCAGTATGTTGTTTTGTACACCTGAAACTAATATAGAGAATAAAATTAAGAATAGCTGGCTGGCAATCACTTTTTCTGCATCCTCCTCTCCCACCACACTCTGCTGCTCACCACACCGTTGGATTTACACCCCTTTGACAAAAATGCCCGATGGCTAAACCCAAGGAATACTTCTATTGTTTCTTCATATGCCCCTATGACCCTTTAGTCGTTTTAGAAAATGACCTAATCACGTGGTTTTCTTGACACAATTTTTCTTTGGTATTCTCTTACCTTGAGCTTGTCCTGTAACTGGTGATGCCAAGGGTTCTTTTATAATTCATGTAAATCATGATAAATACTCTCCCTATGTGATCCATTCATGTTTACCATTTTAACTATTGTCTATATATTGATTAGTCCACAATCTATATATTGATCCATGGGATTTTCTCTGAGGTACAGATTCATACCACTTCCTGTCTGGATCTACATATTTGGATTCTCATGAACATGTTAAAATTAGCATGTTAAAATTAATTCCTTCCTTTTAAACCTGGTCTTCTTCCAGTGCTCTTGATCACAGCAAATAGCAACATCACCTACCCACTTACCCAGACCAGAAATCTTGAGCCAATCTAGATCCTTCTCTCTCTCAACCTCTACATTTCACTACCTAAATATGTATCTTATATCCATAGTATTTCCTATGTTTTCATTTGTGTTGTTCAAATTCATCTCTCTAGTGTCCAGTTTTGCCCTTATGAAACCTATCATTCATGCTGTTGCCAGAGTAATTTATCTGACAAAACTCTTCACTCCTTTATTTGCTTTTCTTTTTTTTCAATAATGTGTTTAGTAACCCCAGTTTACCACGTTGATACTACCGTGCTCTCTTAGAATCAAGTCACACAGGTACTTATGTAGCACAAACATAATGATGTCACTTACTTCTTAAGACCCTTTAATGGATTCCTATGGCTGGTAAGATGAAAATTTAAATCTTTCCCTGGCTTCAAGTCCCTGCTGGTGCCTCCCACTTGTGTCTCAGCCTCACTTTGAACCAGTGCCAGCTGTCCTCACTCCAACTACACAGGCCTCCTTCCAGTTTGTGGGACCTGCCTGGCTGCTTTCTGCCTCAGGGCCTTTGTACATGCTACTCCCTCATTTGGAATCTTGCTTCCCCTATCCTGGTATATTAAAATGAAAGCCACATAATAAGTTTTATTGTTGTTATTATTCTAGGGTCTCACAGAACTGGCCCTTTCCTTCAGAGTACTTAATTCAGTTTGTAATCAGATAATCATAAACACGGTAATTTGATTTATGGCTATCTTCCTCATTTCCCTGTTAGGCAAAAGCAACAGCTTTGCTTATCACAGCAACTCCATAGCCATACTGTGAATTTAGTAGGAACTCAAAAATATTAATTGAATGAATCCTTTCTTCAATATGTCTGATGTTTTGGGTGACTTTCTTTTTCTTTGCCGGAGAATCATCTTCAACAATCATTTATCTAGAACACATGGCAAATGAAGTTTTCCAATTGTAAAGAAAATTTGATCTCACTTAAAACATGCAACATGCACATACGCTTATGCACACACTCTACAAGGAGAAACGTGCATGTGGGAAAGGCAGATGTTTTCATAGTTCCCCATGTTTAATTTTATTTGGGATTTTCTCACAGGAGGAATTCTGTTTCCTCTACCATACTTGATTCTGAGGTATTAAACCAGTATCCCTTTTTATATTCTGTGCTCCAAGGGAAAAAACTCCTTCCTTCATTTACTCTTAGCCCTATTGATGTTTTCCCCTTAAAAAGCATTTTCTAAGTAATAAGGAAGAACTGAAGTAAATATTGGAGTTCCCTAGGAACAGACAGGTTGCTGAGCATAGGCTCACTCCAGTGTGAGGATGGCAGCTTGGCTTCCTCTTTCCTCACTTCTCTGATCCATTGGTAGTGGCTGCCTGATGAGACACGTGTGAGAGGGATTATGAGGACATGGCCAATCTCAGTGGGAAAGTATACCATGACTCAGTCATTCAACACATACATATTGAGTGCATGCTATGTAACCCACTGGGCTGGCCAGAGGTGTGGGAGTAGAGTCAGCAAACTTGTTAGCTCTTCTTCACACATGTAGAGCTGATACAATTTTGTACGCCTCTTGTTATTTTATTTCTCCCCTAGCTCAAAGCTTATCCCTCAGTGACATGGCTTTTAGCCACCATTTTGACTTCCTGACCCCAGAAGCAGGTCTAATAGTGAATTTTGTTTTGCCATTAGACAGGAATCAAAGCCCTTTCCTCACTAAAACCTCCAATTTTCATGACTTGTGCCACCCATATACCATTGTTCCTCTTCTTCCCCCCCCCCTTCTCTCGCTCTCTCTTTTTAAATTTTTATTGGGGAATATTGGGAAACAGTGCGTTTCTCCAGGGCCCATCAACTCCAAGTTATTGTCCTTCAATCTAGTTGTGGATGGCGCAGCTCAGCTCCAAGTCCAGTCACTGTTTTCAATCTTAGTTGCAGGGGGTGCAGCCCACCATCCCATGCTGGAATTGAACCCATGACTGTTGTTAAGAGCTCGTACTCTAAACAACTGAGCCATCGGGTCACCCACCAGAAGCTCAGCAGCAGCTCGTTGTCTTCAATCTAGTTGTGGAGGGCGCAGCTCACTGGCCCAAGTGGGAATCAGACCGGCAACCCTGTTGTTCAGAACTCACACTCTAACTAAGTCAGCCATCTGGCTGTCCTCCTGCTTTCTCTTTTGAGAGACATATTATTTTGCTCCCATCTAATTTGTACTCACAGGATTGTGACCCCCTATTGAGCCTGAGTGAATAATCTGGCCCTTAATTCTTGAGCTATGGCGTATCCAACCATATGGTGTTGGTGTGCATCCAATGCCAATTCCCCTCACCTCCTTTCTTTCTTAATAGGGATTCTCAATAAGTGGCCATTGGGTGGGGATTTTTACATTTTCACCTTTGTCTTTTCAGTCCTTGCTAAAAGGTGGTTATAATGACTGGAATTTAAGGAATCATCTTGTGACTTTGAGTCTAGAAGTCATGATGGCACAGCAGAAAGGTAGATAGATCTTGGGTCCCTGCTGAACCTAGTGAAGTTACCCTTCAAACTCTGGGTTGCGTAGTTTTGGACATTTTATGTGAAAGAAGAAAAACCGAATATGTTTAAGCTACTGTAGTCTGGTTTCTGTTGTTTGCAGCTATGCACTTCCTAGCAATATTCAGCTTTTATTTCTCCTGGATTCTTTTACTATATGCTCATTCAGGTGAGACCTCTCTCTTCACCCAGGAAAGAACTTTACACCCACGGTTACTCTAAGATTGTAAGTTCCATGATGACAGGGAATGTGACTTCTGCTCAACAGTGTTTCCTCAGTGTCTAGCACATTGCCTGACACTTAGTAGTTGGCTCAATGATTATTTGATGTGTAAATGTGTGAATAATAACACATACTTTGTTCAAACACAAATCATAATATATTAAAAAGAATTAGCAATCATACAATTATCAGAGAGCCAATCTCTCAATAATTGAATATTCTACTTACCTAAAGATCAATAAATACTATGTGTGGTTATAATTTCTGTGTAGTGAAAAATAATGTTTGACATTAAAACAAACTATAGTTTGACATTTGATAATGTTTGAGAAATTTAGTTATAATAATATTTCCTTAAGGTACCTTAGTTTAAGAATATTTCACACTCTCTCTGGCTTAGAGAATAGAAAGCATATTTAAAATTTTTCATGATGTACACCTGTACTTTATAATTTTAATATTTGTTTAGTGCTTCCTACCTATTCAGTTGAGTTTTAATTGTTTTATATGCACTAGTCGATTTAATCTAAATGATGGAAAAGAACTATGTTATTACTGTCTTATAGTGAGAAAACCAAGTTACAGAAAGTTTAAATAACTTGCTAGTCTTAAAGTTAACAAGCTATATAATATTGTATTTGATATATTTTGGTGATGTGTACATTCACTCATTTGTTTATCCATTCATCAAGCAAAAATTATTGTTTGTATGTTTACTGATTGATTGATTGATTGATTGATTGATTGATTGAATATACTCAGCCCCCTCCTTCACTACCCTACTCCCTAACCCCTGGCAACCACTAATCTGTTCTCCATCTCTATAATTATATTTCAACAATGCTACATAAATGGAACCACACATTATGTAATCTTTTGTGATTGACTTTATTCACTCAGCATAATTCCTTTTGATATCCACACAAGTTGTTGCATGACTATCTGAAAGTTCTGAACTCCAAAACACACTTAAAACGTTTTGGATAAGAGGCTATGGAGCTGCACTGAAAGTCTGCCACTGCTGATAGAGCCCTGCCTGTTCTCTAAACCATTGAGGATCTGGGCTGGCAAGGCCTGAGAGGCTGCATTGTCTTCAGTGAGTTGGGGCTTGAAATAGTTTGAAACATATGTTTCTGGTGTCTGGTTTGAATGTACGTCCTGCTACCCATGTGACATTTGTACCATGTGGTAGCCTGCATATTCAGTGCCCACAGTCATCTGGCTCACTTGCCTTTGCCTGGGTTTCTCATTCTCATGGCATTCCCTCCTAGGCTTAAATTCTAGCTCTAATTTGCAATCTGCTTTCCTTAGTCTTGTTTCTACCAGCCCCTTTCCCTGGGACTGCACCTGGCTTCCTACATCATGGTGATCTGTAATACATCCATGAGTCAGCAGGGTGGAGCAGCAGAGCTCACCAGGCCGATTAGATTCAGATTTGGCCTGTGGGGGTGGGCTCAACACAGGAAAGATGGCGCCTGCCTGCTGGCTGCATGGGCGCAGGGCCCCACATAGGGAAAATGGGGACTGTCCTCCAGTCCTCACCCAAAGCCACACAACTCAGTCTCTCCCCACATGTTTTTGATGCCCCCAGAGTCACTGTCCCTCCTCTGGAGCCCAGGATGAGTGTCTGCACGGACCCTTTGAGAGAATATCTGGGTTTTCCAAAGCAGTCCATCGCACCTGGATGGTTGGAATCCCCACCGTTCCTCACAGCCAGAAGTTGTGGAGGCTCCTCTTCCTGGCACCAACACTCCGGGTTGGGGAGCCTGATGTGGGGGCTGAGGTTCTTCGCTCCTTTGTGGGGAATCTCTGTGGTGGAGATATCTCTCCCAATTTTCAACTGCCATGCGTGGGTGTGGGACTAGCTTTTTTTGTGTCTCTGTCCCTTCCACCAGTCTCCAGGGTGGAGACTTTATATCCTTAGTCATAAAACTTCTGTTCAGCTGCAGATGATTCTCCAGGTTGACTGTTCTATAATTTAGTTGTAATTTTGAATGAGACAAACACAGTGCTTATTTGCTCCACCATCTTGGAATCACCTAGAGTGTGTTTTGATATGAATTAATCCAAATAAATACTATGTGTATTCAAAAACAAAATTCGCCCCCTTTAGGCTGACATACAGCTCAAAAGATACTCTGATAAATTCTGTAATGGAAATTGTCACTAAATGTAGTGAAATCATGTTCTATTCTTGACATTGGACTTAAGCACATCTTTGAGAAGTGTGTGTGTGTGTTACTCTAAAATTGCTGATGGTATTTATGGAAGAGGATACATACATACATAGCATGATGACCAAAGGAGGGGCATTTTACCACTTGCAGTTCATCCTT
Organism: Rhinolophus ferrumequinum; assembly: GCF_004115265.2. Classification (NCBI taxonomy): domain Eukaryota; kingdom Metazoa; phylum Chordata; class Mammalia; order Chiroptera; family Rhinolophidae; genus Rhinolophus; species Rhinolophus ferrumequinum. The sequence continues at coordinate 51,619,722 of NC_046288.1, forward strand.
GCATTCCTGTTCTCTTTCTAGCCTGCTTCAATGGATGATATCAAAATAGTTGAGGTTTTAATGTTATTGTCCCACCCAACCTTGATTAATTTATGTCTTCCTTTTGGAGGAAAGTAAACTGAAGGAGTAGTTGTAGGATCACTAAGATTTTGCTTCCAGCTCTACAGCTATTTGAATAAAAAAATAAAAATAAAAACACACATCCAGGTGGAAAGCAAACACTTAATTCCTAATAATTCACCAAATTTGTTCAGGTGAAAAATTATCTGGGAAATTTCCAGATGTTTGAAGGATTTACTTTTCCATCTGGTGTTTGCCATTGTGCAGAACAGCCGACCATTGTTCTGTGATTCTTTTGGATAGCACCAAGTTGCCAAATTTTTGCTTTGGCCATATCAGTAGGATCCATTGATTCCCTGAAGCCATCAATTAGGAATGAAGAAAAAAAGAGAAGAAAAGGTAATATTTAAACTTGACTTACTTTCTCATCTGAAATATTGTCAGTCCTCTTCCCAAAGAGAACAAGTAACATGGATTTGGCAATGAAGAAGGAAAATAAGGGAAATTTTAAAAGTATAAGGTAATTTAAACAATCTTTTTAACATCTGTACAAAAGAAATGGGAAAACTGAATATGAAAGTTATGCAATTATTTTAGGATGAATGGAAGAAAGAGAACAAAGAACAAACCAGTTGTTTCCCCCTTTAAAAAAATTTTTTTTTAAGTCTTTTAGTCTCAAGGTCCTCCTAGAATTTTTTGAGAACTGAAAATTGTCTCATTTTCCCTAAGAGTCTTCCAGAATAGCAATGCAATGAGTTCCTGTCAATGACTTTACCTTCAACTAAAACAACTTTTTCTTAAGTAAGTGCATTAGCACTGGAGAGACAGCCGTATCAATAGGCCTTTGCTTTTGCTTTGTTCTGTGATTCTTTTGGATAGCACCAAGTTGCCAAATTTGTCAAGTTGTCAAAACTCCTTCCTGAAAAACAGTTCTTATTCTACTTTGCAAATCTGCCCACAGTCGAAAGAGTTGTAAAGTACATAAAATAAAAAGTGCACAAGGCAGTACATGTGTCTGGCTGGTCACTCGTGATGGAATGATGAGGTCAGGGTAAATACACATGAAAAATAAAGACTGGCGGGTTTCTGTTTTTCAGCCTAAATTATAGACATACATATTATATTTGTTGTTTTTATCATTTGTTTATGTCAGATTTTTACATCACAACTTCAAAGAGATAGATCTTAGAACCTTATCGGGTGCCCAGAACAGTGGTTGGCACAAAATGGGTGCTGAATAAATAGTTACCCACTGAATGTATGCATGAATGAGGATTTTAGTATTTATTCTCTCAGGCCTAAAAAAAAAAAAAAAAAAAAAAAAGTAAGGCAGTCCCAGAACCTTGACTAAAGTAAGTATTGATTTCTGAGTTTGGAACTAAACTTTCAATTATTTTTGAAGAATGTTTAGAATGCTTTGCTTATGAAATTTTAGTTGCACATAATATAATATTAACCCACATTTTATGGCTACAAAAAAAGTGCACAAAAATAAAGGTTTTTGCTCTCTGGTTTAATTATCTAATTAGAATGCAGCAAGCGATGGAGAGGCTGCCCTTTGGGGCTCATTAAGCCAGCAGGCTTAGGAGTGCTCAAGTGAAGAAAATACATTTTCGAGTCCAGCGTGTTGTTGTTGAAAGGTCTCCTGTAGTACAACAAAGCTTACGAGCGGGGGCCGCCTTTGGGCCTGATGCAGGCAGGTGTCCTGGGAGGAGAAGGTGGTGCGCGGTGCCACGCTGCAGAGGAGGACATCCGCTTACAGCGCCTTGGGACGCTGCGGCCAGAGGCGGACCGTTTCCAAGTGTTGCTATGCAGGGTCAAAGAAGCTTAATCTTTTGAGCTGCTGACCCCAGCTTCACTGCAGAAACAGGCTGAATCACAATGATCTCTGGATTGAAATTTTAGCTCCTATGCAACATGAGCTTTTTACTGTTGCTGCCACTGCTGCTGAGAATTCAAGCGTTTTAGTCTCCAGGGCCCTCAGGTCGAAATCTTTCTACCAGCTAGAAAGTCTCAGAGTTGTTAAACAAACAAACAAACAAACAAACAACAAATACACACACACCCAACATACGAAGCCAAAAGCCCTTCATATTTAGTTTTACTGGACAGTAAAGCATGCTAATTTGAAAGTGGAACTCACAGCCTATGTTTTAAAAACTGAGTCTTTTGTTCTTTTTTTTCTTTCTTTCTGCATTTTAATGTTGTCATGATTGCCATGCCATGAATTTCTTAACCAGAAAACAAAAAAGGCATTTTGCACCTGGATATAAAATGTCCCAAGTTTTGATAATGTTGCAATGTACTGCTCTCTTAAAACAGGTCAGTTCTGCCGATATTGAGTTCCACTTCCTATCTGCAAAACCACTGAGTTGTCAATGTCTGGATTAAAAAAAATGCAGAACAGATTTGTTGTTAATGCAGACAAGATTTGTCGTTTTGATGTTCCTGAGTGTATAACATGCAGCTATGTGAAAGTTCTTTTCATCATTTGAAATAGTTTTGTTAGTCAGGCTCTCACTAAAATGAAATGCATTTCTATGTGAATTTATTGGGGTTTGCAGCCAGCCCCACACTACTCCTGCCTGCCTTCTTGATTTTGGCTTTACTAACCATTTCTTTTATTGGTTTTTGGCGAGTTGCTGAGGGCATATGTTTTGCACTTTTCTTGTCTGATTTGTGAGATTCTGCTGACATCCAGGAAAGTGCTGCAAAAACCTGTTGTTCATATCCAAGCTTGTGTGTTTTGTGGCAAATCCACTAGCACTGAGCTCAAGTTTCTTGACAACAAGTCTTATTTATGGAGAAACAAGCGTAAGCAATACTTTGTGGGACCATGCTGTTCTCTTCCTGCGAGTAACATTTGGCATGTGTTCGCACAAGGTCAAGTCATTTTTAAACATCTCATATTTTATGGGAGTGACAGAGGAAGTGATGCTGCTGCTGTTGGTGGTGGTGACAGTCACCGTTTGTTGAGTATGTACCGTATACCAAGCAATTCGCATTAACTCATCACCACAAAATTGCAACGGAAATGCTGTTGTATCCATTTTGAAGATGAAGAAACTTAGGTTAAACAGGTTTCCCTGAGTCTTATGGAGTGGTGAAGCCAAATTTAAACTTTTGTTTTTTCTGTCTCTAAAGTTCATGCTTTCCACCCACCCCCACAAAGAAATCTGAGATACAAATACTCACCTTGACTGTATTAGTAAAGAAAATTTTCTTCTGTAATTTCCACTCTATTTTATAACAACTATTAAATGTATACCATTTATAGTAGTTGGTGCCAGGGGTTAGTATGACTAAGACATAGTTCCTGTTCTTTAAGGACTCAGACTAGAGCAGTGGTTGTTGACTGGGAGTGATTCTGCCCCTTCAGGGAACATTTCCCAAGTTCTGAGAAATGGGCACAGGGGGTGAGTGTGTGTGGAGCTATTGGAATCTAGTGGGGTACACATCCACACATCCACCATATTGGCATCTAGTGGGCTTCACATCCTATAATGCACAGACAAAGCCCACAACAAAGAATTATCTGGCTCCAAGTGTCAGCCGTGGTGAGGTTGAGATGCCATGTTCTAGAAGAAGAAGCGTGACACGAAAACATGGTGGGATTTTTGCTGTGCTTTTAATGATGGTGTGGTAGATTGTATTATTCATTCAAAACATTGTCTATTGGGACCTTCTGTGTGGAAGAATTATACCTCCTACCTCATTAATCCCAGGTGTGGCCATTTTACCTGTTTTGACCAATGAAATATGGGCAGAAGCATAGAGAGCCATTGTGTAGTTTTGCCATTGTTCTTTTCCTTCTGTCACAATACTATCAAGTTCCAGGCCTGGGCTCCTTCACCAGAGATTTCCAATGAAAACAACATGGAGTCGAGATTCAGTCTACTCCAAAGAACTGGTATCATAAACAAGAAATAAGTCTTTGTTGAAAGCCAGTGAAATTTTGAGATTGTTACTGTACAGTGACTTAGCGCATGCTGGCTAATATGGATATGGTTAGTATTTCAACAAGTGAGGATGAGGTGGAGTTGTGGCAGGAAGAAAACCTGGAAGAACAGACTGGAGCCGGTGTATGCCAGATAGCAAAGCGTGGGTTATAATTTTCTGTGTGAGAAGTTTTTTAGTAGGGTAAGAAAGAAAATTAATTCTGAGAGCAGAGGAAAAGATTAGTCAGCAAGGGACAGATACAGGAGATGGGAAGTCAGTTAGGCTATGGTAATAGTCCCAGTAAGAAGAGCAAGAGCCTGAACATGGGCAGTGCTCATATAAGTGAGATGTCAGAGGTGTATGTCGGAGTGAGTGGGAAAGAAGAAAAGAAATCATTAGCCATAAAAATTGACTTGGTATAGACAATGAGATGATGATTTAAAGGTAATATCAAGATTTTTGAGAGTGGTTATCTTGGAAAATGGTGTCACACAAGAACATATTTTAGAATGGATTTGATAAATGCCTTACCGAGCTTAGTGAGCTTGGGATAAAGATGGGCAGTCTCGTGGGAGATGTTCAGAGGCAGTTGGTTATCAGGATCTGGAGAGTGGGAATCCTAGTGTGATGTACATATTTGGGTAGCATATGCATAAGGGTGCAATTTGGACAATGTTATCTCGGGATAGTGGCTGGAACTGAAAGAGAAGCCTAAGAAAAAGGAAGTTGGAGTTTGGGCAAAGAATGAACCTGACGGGAGGAATGTCGGGCATTTAGGAGGCAAACGCTGCCATGGCTGGCCGGTAAGGAGCTACGTTTGGATCTTGCTGAGGTCATTAAGAGGGTAAGAGGCAAATTAATGCCAACTCCTTGGTTAACTGCAAATAGGTGCTTAAATGCCTTTGCTATTATTCTGAAGCAGTTCAGCTTTGGTTAAAACAAAACAAAACACAGAAATGAAACAGTGGTACATAGTTAAAAAGTCAGGAATTCATAAGCACTCAACATGAAAGTGTAGGTTTCCTCAGTATAAAAGTGGAGACCAGAATAATAATAGCACTCACTTGAAAAAGTTCTTATACTTGAAAGTTTGTGGCTTTAAACTGTATTTATTACGTGTTTGCTATGCCTACCAGTTAGAAATGAGATCGCTACATGCTTTATTTATTGATTATAATTTTAATTAAAAATGTCCTTGATTAGATCATGACCTATTAATTTTCCTTCTCAGTTCCCACGCCTCAGGGAAACCTAACTAGCAGATGTTCACAGCCAGAACTGAAGGTCCGAATTTCTTGTCCATGCCTATTTCAACCCCCTCTAGGGTTCACAGACAATCTACCCATTAGTTTTGAAGTTTTGCCAAGGTAGCTTGATGGACAAAATAGGTTGGTGATATGCTACATTCCCTAAGAATAAGTCACAACACCACCTATTTCTCTTCCTCTGGCATCATGCATTAGTATGTCAGGATCCTGGGACGTCATGGCTGGGAAATTCTCACTTAATGGTCCACCATCAACTTGCGGGTGATTGTACAAATTACAGACAAGGTGCTGGAGAAAAGTCACAGAGAAGCCTGCGCTTGCCAAGGGAGAGACAGCATTTAACACCCTGGTGTTAAATACCACTCATCTCAGTGAAAATAGAACCTATTTCTCTTCTGAAAGCAGCACTAACCGGAGTGATTTCATCCATCTAGAATTACATTTTCCTTTCATTTCTCAGCCCAACTAGTCTGTCCATTTGTATTTACTGTAAGTAAAGAACTTAGAGCCTTTCTCAGATTTGGAGAGTTTCAGACATAGTCCTCTTTCAGGCGTTTATCAAATAAGTAAAAAGGCTAGTCCTTTGAAGATCTTACAATTTACACCAGAGAAGGCTGTCTAATCTTTTCTTTTCTACTAAAGCCACCCTATCATCATCAGTAAAACATCCTCTCTGATTGCACAGGAATTAGAATTGTGGAGTTAAGTTACGGAGGCTCATGTTTCTAGGTCCTCATTGTCTGACCTCACAACCTGTATCAGGAACCCAGCGTCCTCAGGGGCCACTGCACACCCCATATTTGCTTCATGTTCCTGACCTTTCCTTTCCATCTCTTTGAAAGCTTTGTTCCCATTGTCACATCCATGGCAGCTCTTTGGCATTAGTGGCAGAGTGCTAATTTGATCAGCTAATCACTGGAATTTATTACCGAGAATGGCCATTTTAACGGGCTTTCCCCCAGAATCTTTCATTTTCCTGTGAGTGTAGGCCTTCTGGAGACATAAAGCCTCAACCCAAATAACTGTCATTAACAGAAAAATGTTTAGGAAGGGGGAGGAGATATTTTTGAGAAGACTTTAGACCTCCTGCTAATTGTACAATATTAGCGATCAGCAACTTTGCCTCCCCACTGTGTATGTGTGCAGAATAATAGCTGAATGCCATGGTAATGTGGGTTGAGCAGAGATAAAGCCATGGCCTGTCATTAATATTGTTGCATTTTAATTAAGGATCGGAGGTAACAAGATGACTTTAAGTCACCTAACTTTAAGTAGTTTTCTAGATTCATACTCTCCCATTGTAACCCACATTACAAAAACCTTCTGAAGAAACTGAATAATTCACAAGACTCAATTATGACAGACCAGGAGAAGCATCAGGGAAGGTCCTGGTGAGGAGGGTGGAGTCTCTAATCCTGCAATTTTCTTAGTGACCGTCACTGCTTCTCGACACGGACAACCTAGTAGGGATGATATGGCAAGTCCCTCTGTGAATGGCGGTGGTGTGATGTGCTACTCTTTTGCTTTGAATGAAACTAGGGCAAATGAAGGTAGGGAGATGAGGAAGAGAAAACTGAAAGGGCATCAGAAGAATAGGCCCCTCCTGAAACCATCAAAACTGGTCTGGGGCTGAGAAATAGACGGAGTTAGGGACTGGGGAAAGGGCTAAGGTGAGGGCATCCAACAGTGTCAGGAGTGGGGGCTAGACACAGGAGCCCTGGGTGACACCCGGCTGCTCCACTGTAGGATGAGATGTGCCCTTTGGACCATGTGAAGTTTCCCCTAAGCATGCATCCATACAACACCCAGACCCTAGGTATCTTTGCACAACTAGTGGGCTAGATGAGGGGCTCAAATCTCCACATTTTGAAGGCGAGAAGTGACAGAGGGAAGTGTATACTTCCATTATTTACAGATGAAGAAACGAGATTGGACCGGTTAACTTACCCAAGTTCTCACAGAAAGAAAGAAAAGTTAGTATTTGAACAATGTATATTTTAACTTCACAGTGTGAGCTTTCCACATCCACTCTGTTTTGTTAAAATTGCACAAGATACCAATTCTGCAAATATTAAAACACAGCTAGTGTTCTTTTGTTCATATCTCACATCTAAACATTCAGGAAGTCTTGTTTGCTCTACCTTCTCACCACCTACACCACCATTCTGCTGGTGTGAGCTCAATCATTGCGCATCTGGATTTTTACAACAGCCTTCCAGCTAGTATCTCAGCTCCCAGCTTGCTCCCCTAGAATCTATCCTTCACACAGTAACTAGAGCAATCTTTTAGAAATTAAGTCATATCCTGTTGCTCCTCTGCTCAACGCCCTCCAATAGATTCCCACCGTAAGTAAAGGAAAAGATGAAATCCTTACCTGGTATCATTACCTCTTACAGTTTATTTCCTGTTACCCTTCTTTCTCTTACTCCCTTCCAGGCACACAGCCCTTTTGGGCTTGCGCACTGGGACACTTTTCTCCCATGTAGCCTGTGATTAGCAACTTTAAGGTTTATTCAATTGTCACTTTCTCAGTGAGGCCTGCCCTGACAAGACAACCTAAAATTGCAGTTGCTTCTCCTTTATTCTCAGCACTCTTGAATCCATTTACACTATTCTATTCATTCCTATTTTTCCATAGTATTTATCAACTTTCAACATGCTATATAATTTACTCATTTATAATGTTTATTTTTATTGTCTGTCATTTTCTAGAATGTTAATCCCACATGACATGGATTTTTGTCTGTTTTGGTCACTGATGTTTACAATGCTTAGGAAAGTTGCCTGGTATATAGTAGTTGATCAATAAATGTTGAATGAATGAATGAATGAATGATTTCCTTTACTAGGAGGGCAGAAGCTGGGAAAATCAGAAAATGGAGGGCAAGTGAAGCAAATGGTCCAGGATGAGGACCACAGAACAGCCTAAAGTGGCAGAGCATTGTTTCATGTTGTAGAGGTGGGTTAGTTATCATGAAGCACTGAAAACCTAGTTTCTTCACTCTTCTGCATATAGTCTGGCCTCCAGAAGCCTATCTATCCTGATTGTCCCCTTTGAATACCTTTTAATTTGTTGGAATCCATTTAGAGAATATGATGCTCAAAATTAAACACAATATTCCAGATACACTGAGACCAGCATCCCATTAACGTCATAGATCATCTTCTGCCCTTCTCTGAGCCTACATGTTCAGCAATGTAGTCAGAGGTCATTAACTTCCCAGGGTTTGAGGACACATGACTCAGATGGAGCCTGCTGTCAGCCAAAACCACAAGTTACTTTGTTTATTTTTTCACACAAACCACACTTAAACAAAATCTGCTCAATTCTATTCTTTTAAGCTATGCATATGACTTTTACACTTTTTTCCATTAAATTTATCTTTTCAGTTTAGATCCATTATTCTGAACTGCCAAGACCTCAATCAAACATTTTAGTAAACCTTCACAACTTTTCATTCTCTGGACATCTGGCAATTAAAAAAAAAGTGATTGCTAAGGTATTGATAAAATGTTGTCCTGGACAGGGTCCATGGCAAAATCTGTGTCAAACTGTTACAAACCTTTAGTTTCATAATAACAGGATCTATTTAATATTCAGGATATATAAGTTTAAACCAGCTATTTCTTAATCTTGCCATCAAATTGTTACTGAGTAATTTTTCAAATGCTTTGCTGAGATCTAAATGTGCTATGGCTACAGGATTCTGCTGATTTTCTAGTCTAGCATTTTAACCAAAAGAAAAAGAGGCCCGTTTGGCATAGTTTTATTAGATAAGCCCATGTTGGCTCTGGGAGAGCGTTTTATATAAGCTCACAAATCACTTTTCATTAATCCTGTCTTGAGGTCAGACTTACTATCTCTAATTTGAAGATTTGATCTTCTCCATAGTGACATCTTATCTCTGTTTATTTTGTGACATATTTGGAAGGAGGCTTTCGTATAATCCTTCTGGATAAGTGGTCATTGCCATTGAAAAAACATGAGAAATTTTAATATGTTATTTTATACAACTGCATATATGAAATGTTATCATTGCAGATTTTAGTGTCATCTTTCTTTCCCTATTTTACTTGGCTCTCTTATCTCCTCATCCTTCTTCCTCCACCCACATTGTTCATTTACTCCTGCCCCAGATACTCCATAGTAGCACCTAGTGTATATGGCACACATTTCCATATGTTGTACACAGTCCTATAATCATAGATGACCTTCTTAATGAACTCTCAGGTAGTCTATTTCAAAGAGAATCAGTTTCATCATCCTTCCCTGAGGGATCATATCACCCATAAAACTGTCCTTGAAGCACCTGTTTTATACTTTGAGACCCTAAACTAAAAGTAATAGAATAATTCATTTGCTATTTCTTTCAATAAGATTCACTGAGCTCCTTCTATGTACTAGTCACTGTGCTAGGTTGAGCAGTAATTCCAAGTCTTGCCAACGTGTTGTGTTTAATCCACCTCTCTATCTTTTCTTTTGCTCCTGAGGGGGAAAAAAAAAATTTCTCTTGCTTAGAAGGCTTCTGTTATGGACTGAATGTTTGTGGCCTCCCAGAATTCACATGTTGAAGCCCTTAGCCCCAGTGTGCCTATATTTGGACAGAGGACCTCTAAGGAAGTAAAGTTAAATGAGGTCATAAGGGTGGGGCCCTGCTCTGATAGGATTAGTGTCCTTATAAGATGAGACACCAGAGAGCTCTCTTCAGAGGGAGATAGAGCCTGATGTTTGACAGCCACAGGGAGCCACAGATTTTTACTACAGATTTATATCACAGATTTTTGTGTGTGGGGTGGTGGGGTGGGGAACAAGAGCACATTGTGCAGTATACAGGGAAAATATCATGATTTAAGAAGATCAATACAAATTATAAATAGTCATTATCTGAATATTGTTACCTGTGTGGCCTACTTCTCTCAAGATTCAAACATGCAGATTACTGCTATAATATGCAGCAAGCTTAAATATTAATGTACATGTTACGAGCTGATTTGTGTTTCCCTTCCCAAACCCAATTACCTCAGAATGTGACTATATTTAGAGATAGGGACTTTAAAAAGGTGATTAAGTTGAAATTGGGTGATTAGCGTGGGCCCTAATCCAATCTGATTGGTGTCTTTGTGGGAAGAGGAGGTTAGCATGCAAAAAGAGACACAAAGAATGTGTGCACAGAGGAAAGACCAAGTGAGGACACAGGGTGAAGGTGGCCATCTACAAGTCAAAGAGAGAGGCCTCAGGAGAAATGAAGGCCTGTCAACACCTTGATCTTGGATTTCTAGTCTCCACAACTGCGAGAAAATGAATTTCTGTTGTTTAAACCACTCAGTCTGTGGTACTGTGTTATGGCAGCCCAAGAAGACGAATACAGACAGGATATAAACATTATATTTCTTTTGTTTTTCTAAGCCTCCCTTCTCCTAATATTCCCATAGGCACTACAATTACCATCTGGTTTCTTTGCTGTTTGGAGAAATTCTCCTAGTCTGCTCTCAGCTATCCTGAACACAGTATCATTTCTATGAATCTTAAGTACTGGCAAATTCACGTGAAGAACATGATTCTCCTCTGCTAAGCAAAAAGCTGGTCATCGTGGGGTTAACTAGTCATTTTGGAAAACATGCAGAATGCAACATTATGTCTATAAAAAATTTGTTCTTCTAAAGCAACGCATAACCTTGCCTAGAACACACTCTGACAGTATTTTTCATTTATTATGAAGTTTATTGTTCTATTAACTTCAATTTTCCTTCCAAGTTCTGCTTGTGACATTCTCCATCTCCTTTTTATAAGGACAAAATAGTGATGTACCCATCCAGATGGTGGGAGGTTGGTAGAAACAGATCCTAGAATGAGCCTGTGCTCCTAAACCCAGTCTTCAAGTTTAGTCTTCAAGGCCAAGGTGACTCAATGTAGCATGCAGAAAGATGAAGCAAGGGTCCAGGATCAGGCCATGTGGTATTAAAAAAAAATAAATAAATAAAAGGATAGAGACGGGAAATAGCTGGACTGACTCAGAACTTACTCCCTGGAGCCTAAATCTCCTTGAGGTTCCTTAGCTAAATTCCCACACTTAGTGTATTTTATTGAGCCAGTTTCTAATCTGTTCCCTGCTGTACCACAGAGGCCTTTGCCCCGCAGCTGGGGCTCGTTTGGATTGGATTTTCATCTACAAATTGTTGTCAGCAAGGATCTTTAGGAACTAATTGGTGAAAGTGACCTAAAAAGGGAACCCCAGAAGAGAACCAGAAAGACTGAATTTTAATCCTTTCTTTCTTCCCCTAAGAATTTGTGCTACACTTTGCCAAGGAACAGCTAGCTTTGAAACTTGAGTAATCTCTTTTATTGAAAAGCTAAAAATCACCTTAGATGAGAGACCATCAAATAAAAGTATGTTTCTTAGTCTTGTAGTTGAGGAGTAAGGAGCAGCTAGTGTTTTCAGTTCCGTCCCGTTTGAACACACTTCAAAGGTGGACTCCAGGCAGAAAAGCTCAAGGCTCTGTCAGCACCAGGACATACAGATTTCCAGTCGCTGGGGTCTGAGCTCAGTTCCTGCATCTGAGAAGGATCATAATTGCTGTCCTTTTAATCTTTGCAGGCTATCAAACGGAGGCCACTTCTCAGCAGGAACGTAGGTTCACAATAATAAGAGCAAAAGTTATAATGATTTGATTTCCCTTAAAAAAATCTTTGCAGCAATACTGGGGCTTAACACAAGTGCAGGAATTTAAATTGGAATAAAGGAGTTCAGGAACAACTCAGATGATGGAAAAGGAAGTCTGGTGTCTTAGAACAGGTACTGTAACAGGTAAAGTAGGTGTGCGTGTCAGCTCAGAAATTAAGGCGTACAAACGTATCATTATCCATTTTACATAACAATCAATTTTTATCTAGATTTCATTTCATGAAGGTGGTATAGTTTGATCATAGTCTGTACAGGGTCTTTAATGTCCTAATGGTTGCTCAAGGTCACCTGTACAAATCTCTCTAACAGGAAGTGTTGAGGTGTTCATTTTCTTTCTGGGGTGTGGTCATTGGCCGATATGGCTCACCATCTTGCCCCTGGTGCCTGTGCCCAACCCCGCTGGCTCTGTTTACTATTTCCATGTATAGTCTGGGGCACAAGAATCATTAGGCCTCTTGACGTAGGGCATGAGAAGCTTACCATGGGTCTGGACCAGCCAAACAGTCAGTACTTTCCCGGGGTTTTGCCACTTCCTTGAGGCTCTACAAAGAGAGCATTGTTTCTTTTGTTTTTCATACCTCTCTAGCGTTTGGCCACATTTCATGGGTAAGAGCAAGCTCCCTCTTGACGCCCAATATTTATACCCTCGTCATTTTGTCACCAACTCTCTTTCTCTGCCCTGAATGGGGTATTTTCTGTTTGAGGGCATAGTGAAGAACTCTACCTCCCTTGATTTCCCTGGGTTGGAAAGCCCAATATTCCTCAAATCTCTTGCTTTTAAATATCTGTCTATGTCAAGAGTCCTTTCTGCACCTAAAGACTTTGGAAACAATATCTAGGAATGTAGTCCTCCTTCTTTGCTTTTTTTGTTTGATATGTCCTTCCCCTAAGGCAAGTAGTTCAGGCTTTGTAGGGATTGGGGTAAAAAGGTGAGGGAGGTAAGAAGCAGAGGAGGGACAATGGGGAAATTTTTCAGGAAAAATAGTATTGATTAACATTTCAAAAATATGATTGCACCTTAGTAGCTTCCTGTTGTAATCTCAGGGCTAACAGGAGGCTGCCCTGGGATAATGCCTGGCAACTCACCTTCCACTTGTAATTCAGAGGCTTTCCTTATCTATTGTCATGCCCATGTCTCTGAACATATCTGCCCCACTCTTATGCTTTATTGGTCTTAAGCTGTTGCTTGGTTGGATAACCAGTACTCCAAAAGCCTCATGCTTTAAAATGTCTTCTTCCCACATGCATGCACTCCCATTCCTGAAGTCCTTTCTAACCAATCCCCAAGGGACTACAGTAGCCTCTCCTCGTTGTTCACTCTTTGGTACTCTATAGTCCTTTTACAGCCCATGTCACAACAGTGGTTATTTAATTGTACCAGTATTTGTTAAATATTTACGTTGCCTATTGTGAAGATAGGAGCCATTCTTCCTTATTCACTGCTGTGCCCATAGCACTTGGAATATAACAAGTATGTAATAAATATTTACTAGGTAATGAATTGATGAGTGATAAACCAGCTAGCTGTTAAGAGGGAGGGGAATAGAGGTCCAAATGTGAGTTCCTACTACTCTGGGCACTTTCACAGATACCTTATCTGTATCCCCACCTCAATCTTCTGAAAAAAAGCTTCATTATCCCTATTTTGTAGTAAGGACTCTGAAGGTCCAGAGTGAAGGGAGATTCTTCCCAAGATTATTCAGTTAATAAAGAGCAAATGTTTCATTGGCGTTATACTTCACAGGTGTTATTAGCATCTGGCTTGTCTTTGAAAATAACTTCATAGCTTCTATGAATAAGTGATATCTTACCAAGTGATACTTGCTTTTTTGAACAGAATGAGTCTCTAGTTAGGTGAATATTCTGTAGACAGCATTTTAGGCAGATTATGGTGCCAGCATCAATCAGGTATCCCTCCCTAGGTTATTTAATCATAGGGATGTACCCTTGTTCTGTACACTTTTTTCATTTCTCCTAAATACTAGATTTGTTCCATTTTAGGGCTTTATTTTTAGAATATGAGTCTGCTATCAAGGATAGAGCATCTATACTCTACAAAACATTAAAAACAAAGCAGAATAAAAATTTATAAGGGAAATATTTCTATTATAATGTCTTATATTGTCAAAAGTAAAAACCATGTGATGACGTAAATAATTAGTATGAGAAAAATAAGATGGATTTTGTGACTTAAAAAAATGCATTGGGGGCAGGAGATGATTGGCAGAGGAAGATTAACACAGAGGGGACTAGAAGGGTTTTCTGAGGAGAGGAGATTTGGGCTGGGCCTTGAATGAAGTATGAAATTTCTACAGACAAGGGGTGATCGCAGGGCTAATGGGCATTCCGTGAAAACCTAGTGGTTTCTTCTGGCTCTATTTCTTCAATTTAGAGGACTTCCAAGAAGCACAGGTGGCCCAGGGGTCAGTTTACAAGTTGGAATATAATACATAGGGTTTGAGTTTCTTTGAGGTTTGAGTGTATCAAGGCCAGCTTAGGTGTACCTCAAACAGAGCCAAAACTCTAGATTAGTTTCAGAGCTCTCCTAATCTCCTGGAAGTGCTCCTGACCACAAGACCTCTCTTGGGTCAGAGCAGATGTGATCAGGAAGCCCTCCCCAACAAACCTCCCACCCACTCCAGATGGACGTAATAATTGCCCCCATCCTCTGCAACCCTTGCTTGCTCACTTGTTGCAGTCACCACATTGTTCACTTTGTTTACCGGGTCACCTTTCCTCCATGCTCTGGACCTTGAGTGCAGGCTCTGTTTTATTCTCAGTGTCCCCAGGTGTCTTCAGCATCTAGTACTCCCTTAGCACCTAGCCTAGGAAGGACTCAATTAATTGAGTAGAAATGAAGACACCACTGCCAACCCCAATTCCCTGCTAGTCTTTATGGAAGCAATGTATTTTTATATAGGTTGTTCTGAATCTCATTTAGTTCTGTGAGTTAGATATTCTTATATTACTATTTGACAGATGAAAGAATGGAGCCTGAGTGATTAAATGACCAAGGTTGCATAAGTTAATAACTGTATACTTTTGGACTTGAATTCTATTTTTCTTTTTTCTTTTTTTTTTTGCCAGCAAATATTGTTTCCTGCCTTGTAAAATTAGTTTTGTGCTTAGAAAGAGAAGCAAGTTCTGAAAACGAGTTTGATGGGACCTGTAAAACTTCCTAATTATGTTACTCTCACCCACCATTTGCCATGTATTCAGAAATGGCGTTGTTTAAAATTTTATTGTGGCTAAAGCATAAGCTTCAGAAGATCCCTTTTAAATTTCATGTTTTCTGATAGTGATTATTTGATAATAGAATTTACATGATGTGGATCAATTATTTTTCCAATAATAATAAAGACTTTATTTGTGCTTTTCTAATTGCCTTATGTGTTTTTTTGAATTAGTCCTTACAACAAGCTAATGAGACATTTGATACATGAGGAAACTGAGGTAAATGTAGATTAAGTAACTTTACAAAGATGACGCAATATGTGGCAGAGCCAGTATCCCAACCCAATAGCCATCCAATGTCATCGAGTATTTATTAACGGTCTGCCCTAGGTCTCGTACTGCCATGTGCTGAGAGATAGAATGATGCACCAAGCATATGCGTTTCTATCTTCATGGAACTTTTATTCTGGAAGTGGATGACAGGTTGTAAACTAATAAATAAATATCATAAATCACACAGTGATAAAAACAATGAAGCAAATAACTAAGGTAATGTAATAAAGTGTGACCAGGTTAATAGAGAAGTGTGGCTGGTTCAGATAATATGTCAGGAAAGGAAGTGACAGTTGAAATGAGACTTAAAGAATCGGAAGTCACAGCCTATCAAAAGTTCTATGGGAAGGGAATGTGGAAGAACTTGTTCCTTGTTTCTGGAGCTTGGGAGGGAGCTGAGCAAGGGTAAGAGAAAGGGGTAAGGCCATGCTTTATATATCATGGTGAGAGTTTAAATTTATTATAAGCACAGCGGGAAGAGTTTTCTGCATGGTAGTTAAGTGATCTGATTTATGTTTTATAAACATCACTCTGTTTTAATAAGGATGATCTGTAGTTGGTGTAGATGTAGGAGTAAACAGAGCTGTCAGGAGGCCAGAGCACAGTGCTGGCCAGAGGTGATGGTTGCTGGAACTAGGGTGGTGTTGGTGCATATGAAGAGAAGGGAGAAGGGTGGGAAATATTTTAAAGGTTTGTCTACAACTCTTATTAATGGATTGTTTGTGGACAATGGCAAAGGAAGGAAAGTTGGATGACTGCAACAGTTTTTACTTTAGTCACTGTTTGAATGTCTGTTTCATTTTACTGAAATGGGGAAGAACTGAGGGAGGAACCAGTCTTGAGAAATGAGATGGAATTCAAGAATTTTTGTTTGAAATGTGATTTTGAGTTCCTTTTAAACGTCCATTGGGAGTATGAAGGAGGTAATTGTATATGGACTCAGGAGCTCAGGGGTTGTCCATGTTAAATGGAAGCTTCTAGGCAGTGAGATTTGATAACATCACTTTTGTGGTTAACAACGTTTGTGGTTTCAATATTTCTGCTCCAGAGGAGAATCTACTTTTTCACAAGTATGCCTTGACATTGGAAGTTTTCATTCTTATCAAAACAAGTAGACTGCAATTCCCATCACCACCTCAGGGCGGCAATAATGTTAACCTGGAAGAGCACAGAGGAAGTAAGCATGTAGTTGGGAGATAAAAGTTACAGATGTGCGTGCACCATAAACAAACCTACTCACACCATTCCTGGGAAAAGTAGGTAACAGCAAGTATGGTATACTGGAAGTCAATAGAGCCTCTTACTAATAGGACTGCTTAAGATATTGCTATTAAAATCTGAACTTTGAGCAAATACAGAGACTACACATGGTAATACGAATGCATAGAACAGGAATAGATGACGTTGCACAGATTAGCAGCATGTGACATACAGGGAGACAAATTCAGACCAAATCAGAACTGAAACCGTTCTCTCAGCCATACCTAGTAAAGGATTTTCACCAACCTGTGGTGATGAGCAACTAAATTTATATCAGAACCCCCATGGCACATCCTTTATAATTTTTTGAATGCATTTATGCCTGAGTTAACTGTATAATAAAATACGTATCTAATTCTATTTTTGGTTTCATCTTTTTAGAGTAATCCACTTTGATTTTCTTACTCATTGAGTCCAAGATAAAGAGAACCCTCAGATTTTATTAGCACCCTGCTGGCTATTAACAGTTAAGATTTTGGTGTTTCCAGGGTGGGCAGAACCAGTTGGTAAAACCACTCACATGATGCTTTCTTAGCCAGGTTAATCCCTCTCTGGATATGCTACAACTATCACCTTATAACATAAACACAGAGAAGCTGGCCATATTTCCTGTGTGACAGCTAGCAGAAGACAGTCCTAAGCAAGTGGGACGTAGCCTAGGTAGCATTGCAAAGAGGGGATGTGCAAAGGTTCGGAACAATGAGCACTTCTAAAGATAAATGGGTGCAGGTGGACTGTCTTAGCTTCTGGAAGAGCAGATCTCTACTTCCACTACTCAGCTCTAGTCAATCTATCCTCTGCAACTAGAGAACCCAACTGCCTCCCCTTTAGACCTTGCCCAAGTCACTGCAATGCTCAGGAGGTTGAGCAGAATTATTCAACCTTGTCAGTTAATGTTCATGGCTCACTCATTGTATGCTGGCCATTTTACTGACCAGGCAACTTGCTGTGAACCATGCTCCCAGAGACGGTGAGGATTAACGGAGCAAGACAGAGCATCTGGCAAAGTTGGGACCAGGTGGTCTGGATATTAATCTGCATTTTCCAGGGTCAGGAGAGCTGCTGGGATGATTACTAACTCAGAAGCTCATCTTCCATAGAGTTCTACTTGGTTCCTATTATTTTATACCAGTGATTGCACTCTGCATTTGTAGAGTGTTTATTTGACTACCTATGTGCCTGGGAACAAACATGAGAAAATGTATCACAAAACCCATTGGGCAAAAAACCATGCCAGGCCTTATAGAATGTATTCATGAAAGCATGTAGACATATAAATATATATGGGGCATGTTTGAATATTAATGAGAAATGCACCCTTAAATTATACAAAGAGATACCAAGGACAAAGATAACATGTAAAAGCTAAAGGAACCTTAGAGGTGATGCAGTCAGATGTTTGTCAAATAGTTTTAAACCACAGAACATTTCCTTCAACTGAAAGTTTATGCAGAAGCCCAATAAAGTCAAGCTTTCCTGCATAAACTGGGTGGGCTTAGGGCTTTGCCTTTCTTAACCTCCCCTGGTCACTTCCATAGATCTGGAAGAAGAAGGAAAACTGTGGTCCAAAGGAGCCCCCGGTTGATTGGCCCAAGGTCATGCTATAAATAATTTAAGTAATTATAGCTTGAACTTGGTTCTACTGGCTCTGTGTCCAGTGCATCACATACTAGAAATCAGTTTTTCCTGCTCAAACATTATGGGGAATCAGTTAAGAAAGGACTGTATGGCTATTGTTACTGCTTTTGTTTAGATCTTTCTCATTTTCAAAAAAGAGTTGGATACTTTTATAACTTGGCCTTTTCTATCTGGTCTTTGGGAAAAGTCCATCTTTCTTAACTAAGAACACGAGTTCCTCTAGTCTTTTCCTGGGTTGTCTCTTCAGCCCTACTGACAGCTCCACAATACACCCACCTGAGCACCAGCTTCTCAGCATCCCATGCTGACATCCTTCCTCTCCCTGGACATCACATGTCTGGGCTGGTGCTGACTTGTCTACCCTGTATGCCTTCCTTCCATATCCCTTCCACTGATGTATAACATCTCAACTCTTTTCCCAGGCTTTTCAGATGCCTTTCTGAGCTCTCATGCTCCTTCCACTGTTTCCCCAGGTTAGCATCTATCAGAGATTGCCTGTTATTAGTGTTACTTAGTGTGTGTCCATCTCCTTCCTCATGAGTTGTGAACTGCTAAGAGAGAGAGCTGTAAACATGTCATAGTTAGAGCGTCAGGCAAAATGCTTGCCCACACTAGAGGCCCCCAAACTATTAGTCAAATAGAATTGCACAAAATATATAGAAATAATCTTACTGCCTAATTTTTATTATATATGACAATGGAGTTATGGGATGGATAATAGAGAAAACCCCAATCATGAAAGTGTTATAAAAAACAAGGCTTTCAAATTTTGTATTTACAGGTAAATGTAGAGATATTCAACATTCAAAGAATTGAACAGTATAAAAACTGTTACCTGAAATTTGGAATATGCAGCATTTGGGTTGTTCAGTATAGTTCTGCAATTCTCTAGTAAATTCTCCTCAGTTTTTTTTATATATATATATTTTTTGGGAGTATTGTGTCTCAGTTGATAAATAATTTCATAATTAGAAACAAATGTTTTTATTTAAAAAAGTACTGTTTTTCTGACTTAATTTTCTTCGAAATAATGAAGGTATTGAGAGTTTATGTACATAAATATATACATTATATATTCTATTTATCATCTATATCTATCTATCTATCTATCTATCTATCTATCTATCTATCTATCTATCTATCTATCTATCTATCTCATCTGTCTATCTTTCTTAGATTGTCAGGAGCAGGTTTTAAAATCGTGTGGTTTTCGTTCCTGCTTGATTATAGACTTTAGTAGAAGGACAGTCACTCATGTTGTTGGGCCTTCTGGAATAATCTTTCAAATCATTCTTATTTGCAACAAAAGTCCATATGACATGATAATTAAGAGCATGAATTTGGGGATGTGAAATATAGTATGGGAAATATAATTGATAATGTTATAAAGACTATGTAGGTTGTCAGATGGGTACTGGACTTCTCAGGGGGATCACTTCAGACGTTATATAAATGCCTAACCACTGCACTGTACATCTCAAACTAATATAAAATTATATTGAATGTCAATTATAAAAAAAATCCAATTTTAATTAATATTCTAGTTATCTTAGAGTTACTTTTAGCATAATTACAGTATGATCAGAGAATATGTTCTCCATAATTTCAATCTTTTCTTTTACTTTTTGATCAAGTTTATTTTGAGTTTTTGTGTTTTATACACTTGATAGGAGAGTTTACTGAGTATTTGGGCTATTTACAGAGCTTTGTATATATTAATAAAGGGATTTTTATTAGTTGAAAAAAGCATGAAGTTTGGAGTTAGGCTACCTGGGTTTGAATCAGTTCCATGGTTTCTCAATTATGTGAACAAGGGAAAGTTAGTTTAACTCTCTGTTGTTTCCTTGACTTTGAAATGCAATAATAATAGTACTTACCTCCTAGGGGTATTGTAAAGACTAGATAGGGAGTATTTCAAGTGCTTAGAGCAGTACCTGGTACTAGTTCTATATACTAGTTATATAAGTACTAGTTATTATTTTAGAACCCTCTTTTCATCACTCTCCGCCTACTCCCTTCCCCCTGACACATTCTTGGATATCTTCTTGAGTATTAGTTATATGGCTGAGATGAGCACTAGTAAATACAGGCATATCGTACACCTCAAAGAAGTATTTCTGCAGAGTGCATGTTAATACCAATGAGAAAGTTCTTGTTTCAAGAGTATTATTAAAGACTTAATGGCCCTGCTTATAACTGAGAGTAGAATATATAGAAAAGTGATTAGAAATGTAGTCACGACATTCACACATTTTCCTGTAATATAGTATGGGCTTTACAATAGGCAACTTTGGTGTATTATTACAGTATGAGCAGAGCTGCATACCTCGAAAGCCATTCTAGACTGAGAGGTTTGCTGACATTAAAGAAGTGCAAATATATACAATTAATGCGGAGAAGAGTTTGCTGATTCAGCTAATATTGAGTTCCATTTGATTGCTATTATTTATAGCTCTCCGGGAAACAAGTCCTCTTGTGTGCTCTGAGATGGTTTTAATGATTCCTTTGCTTGCCATCAGTTTGCATAATAAGACTAACCTTTCTGGGTATTTCCCCTGAGTTTTGAAACTCTGCAGGATTTTTCTTTCTTACCCTCTTTACATTTCTAAAGCGTATGTGTTTAGTAGTGAAAGGCTCCAAATTGTGTTCATGGTGCTTGATTGGACAAGTATTTTTTCTACTTTGGTTTTAAATAGATTTGCAGATTTAAGAATCTGAGAGGTAAAACTGCCCTATGCCTTCCTGAAAGAACTACCTATGGTCTCCTTTCTCCAGATAATCTAGTACCCATCAAAAGTTTCCAGTTATGTTTTCCATGCTTATTCATAGATGCCAATCCCAAACCATATGTTTACCTTTAAAAAAATATATATATATTATTGCCTACAGAAACAAAATTATAGATCTTTCATTCCCAGGAACTGTAATAGGCAAGAAAAGGGTAAGAAGAAAATGGGATTTATATGTAAATATAGTTATTATTTTTTGAATGGTAAAAGTTGTGGCATGACTAAGGAGCGTGCAGGTAGTTGTATGGAAAAGTATAGGCAAATGCCAAATACCTAAATAAAAACCAAAGAACTGACATAAATATTCAGACATCCTGTGTACATACTATCAGCTAGCCAGATGCATGAAAATATCTACATCATGGACTGAGTGTTCTAGATTTTATCTAACGTGTGTTGTCAGTTAGAGGTAGAGCTGACTCCAAATGATTAGATTTGTTCTTGGAGGTCTCTAGTGCTGTTTTATTCATTTATTACCCAAGAAATTATTGGAGTGGTAGAGGCTGATCTAACAGCATTATACACTAGGAGGTCTCTACTTATCCACTTAACCTGCCATGATACCACCTTGAAGAACGGATCTTAGTGACCTAAGTTAATTCATCTCAAAAGATAAACAATTGCTCCCAGAGAATAATTTGATAACAATGGCTCTGGAAATGATATAAAAACATCTGGGAAAGTTGGGTTTTGCTTCTAGAAAAAAATCAAGGAAAATCTTGTGTTGTGTTTGTTATCTAGGGGTACTATTACTATTAAGCATGACCACACAAAGGCTTTTTAACCAATCTGAACCTCAGTTCTTTCCTAAGTAATGTAGGCATAACTATACCAATTTTGGTAAAATAAGGTTAAATAAGGTTAAATAAGAAAATCCGTGTTAAAATACCTCGTCTAGGACATGACACATAATTACTGTTCTGTAAGCAGTAGCTGTAGCGTGGTATCAGATACTTAGGCTTATTTATAAAGCTTTGAGATATGTAACTGCACTCAATCACACAGTAGCTGTGACATGAGTGTTTGATGCTTTTCTCTCCCATTCCTGAGTAAAGTTAGTTTTATTTTTAATGACTGAGACTTGAGGATGCTCCATTCTGCAGAGCCTTTAGTTGAGAATGCTTGACTAAAGGGCTCTCTCCTTGAAGGAGCTCAAGTTAATATTTGATAGCCCTTCTGTTAGTCTCTGCTGCACAGAGGAATTTCTCTCTGCTCTTAAAAGAGTTAAGAGAGGCAGATGCAATGTTTTATTAGATTGGGAAATGATTATTGAAGGTAATGCTTACTACTGCATGATTTGATTTTCAACTTGCCAAGGACTTTGAGGGATTTAAACTTCTAAGTATTTCCATCTATTAGATTTTTTTTCTATTTAAATAATTATTGGGGGAGTAAATAGCATATATATATATATATATATATATATATATATATATATATATATATATATATATATATGGATAGGTTACTTGTGTCTGTATGAGCTCAGGACTATGTTCTACCATGTTTCAGAGAATGCTCAGAACAACATTGGTGGATATACTGCTAGGAAACAGACATGAGTGAAGTGTGTCACGGTGGTTTGAACTATGGACTTCTGAACATTGATCCCAATAACCCCAACATGAGGGTTAGAACTTGAATTCTGAATTCTCTTTCCTGTTAAGAGACAGTACAACAAAAGAGGCTGACTGTTACTTGGAGACACACTTCCATTTCTCCTTCACCAGGAGGCACAGAGTAAGACCTTAACTTGGAACCAGTCTCAAGGAAGAAGCTGCACTAGTTATTTACTTTTTTTTCAAACTAACCATTTTATTTTATTTATTTTATTTTATTTTAAGGAGGGCACAGCTCACAGTGGCCCATACAGGGATCGAACTGGGAACCTTGGTGTTATTAGCACCATGCTCTAACCAACTGAGCTAACCAGCCACCCCTGCATTAGTTATTTTAGCAGAGAAACTTTAATGTGAAGAATTGTTAATTTGGTATTAATGAACTGAAAATGCCAAAAATGAACATTAATGTATCAGAGAGATCGTCCCTGTCAGTGGTACTAGCTTCCTGTGTGTGTGACCCTGCATTCACAAAGGGTCTCTCATTTGGAAAGGCCTCATGCTTGATTTAATACTCTGATGTCACCATCTTGAAATTTTTAGTAATTTTAAACAAGAGGTCCACATTTTCATTTTTCACTAGACTCTGCAAATTAGGTAGTTGGTTCCACCTGTAGGAGGCAGCTACCACCTTTAGGAGTAGGGGAACAAAGGTAAGAAGTTGAGACTATTAAACAAAACAGTCTTAGAGATGGGGCCTCTTAGGTGTGGATGCCACCTGGTGTTGGAATCTCTGAGTTCAGAGAGGGGACCCTGTGAGGCTGGCACACAGACTTCTGAGAATGGGTGCTATTGTACCGGTACTGGTCGGCTGGTGCTGGCCTTTCTTGGAAGGGGTGTGCCAAGATTGGTTCTTAGAATCTCTGAAGTGACACCATGAGGCTAGTTCTGAGTATTAGAACTTCAAACTTCTATTGAAAAGGACTGCCATCACTGGGCTACAGAAGTATTACAAAGCGATGCTAATACAGGCAAACTCAACTGAAGCAGGAAACACAAGAGATTCAGGAAGCAGATCAGAAGGAGCCAATGCCCTCTTCCTCTTCCAGTCATCCCATTTTCCATTGTCCCCTACTGGCAGGGTTTAACAGCCATCGAGATGGCAAAGTACCACCGTGGGCTGCTGAGTCTTAGTCCCAGAGTCACAAAGTAAGAAAGCTGTGAGTGAAGGGAGAGCTTAGTAATGTTCATGATCAGTAAGAGCCTAGAAGACGTGGACAAAAGATCTCAAAGTCTGTCCTCCCAGCTGTGTTTGCAGTAGCCTCATAGGTTTGTGGTCAAATGAACCCTTGGAAGACTCAGCTAATGTGATCTTTCCAAATAGACCTTACAATATTTATAGCTTCACTTTGCCTTGCAAATTTTTTGATAATTTATGCAATACATAATTCTGGTTCAGGCCAGTAAATTGTTCAGATGCACATATGTTAGAAAAAGAAGAGAACAGTTCACTGCAGAATATTGACTTTCCCTCTGAGTGCTTCCTGGAAGAAAACATTTTATTTTAAGTAGACATCAGACTTAAGACTTCTCCCTTTGTCTTCACCCAAGTTTGGAGCTGTGTTTGTCCCAGTGCTTGGGTAAATTTTGATAAACATGAAGTTTACATCTAGTACAGTCTTTTTGTTTAAAGTGAGGATTGTTATTTCATGAAATAATCATTTCATTATTTCAATGAGAATTTTTTCATTTAAGGGTTCAGATTTTCTATAAAGAGGACCACATTCCAGATGAGTGGTTGTGCATTTTTCATCTTGCCCCCATTTCATCGAGCTGATCCATTCCTCCCATCCTGCTCTGGCAGCCAAAGCTGTAGCAATGAGAACTTCAGCTAAGTAGGTTAGTGGGTTAGAGAAAAGTAGGTTCCGTGGTGGCACTTTATAAGAGTGGAATCCTCACTGTACATTCCCTCCCTGCACCTTTTATTTTTGTAACCACTTCTTTGATGAAGATTGAGTGTCATGGTTCCCAACATATGTATGTATTAAGGGAAAAGAGTTTCATCAGGATGATGATGTCAAACAAGGTAACTATGAATTTAAACTTAAGCTTACCTTCATAAGGCTATTCTCCTCCTCTAGGGCTATCTCCCTAGCAACAGCTTTCAAAATCCAATAAGTCTGTGATCACTAAAGGGCCAGAGGTATGGAAACTGTACAGGGGAGAGAGAAAAGGCCTGGGACGGAATTATTTTGGTAGAGTTGTTAGTAGATGAAGAACAAGTATAGTAATAGTTTATAGACTTGTTATCCATCGTCCACCTCAATCTTCCTCAAAGAGGATTGTAAGGCACCGTATAATAGGATGTCAAACCTCTCCCTTGAGCAATCCAGCCAGGCCCAGCTGACACGCTCAGCTTAGAGCTGTCATTAAGGGGACATGCACGCAGGCTGACAGGTTAACTTGATACGCTTGATTTCAACATCATTGTTGGATCAAAGACAGACACAGCAAGGGTGCTGAATTCAGAAAATTTAATGCTTACAAAATGCCAAATGTGGGTTCTTGACAAAAATATCTAAGGGAATCCATCTGTGAAATGCATTTTCTTCATAAAGTGCACAATCTACCACAAAGCACTCAAGAATAAAGCTACCCTTTCTGCTGCTTTGCTCATTTCTTTTTCATTTACCAGTAAGGATCCCCAAATTATATAAACATGCAGGGACTTTGGTGCACTTTTGGAGAAGGGAAGAAAATGATCCAGCTGAATCAGCTTCCTAAACTACTGCGTTATTTTACCCCAATGGTTTTAATTAGAGAAAAAAAAATAACTGCATTGAGACCATCTGCATATTCATAATGTAGAGCATATGGCTGGTTTTCAGGATTTTGAAAAAGAAAATGCATTAATAACCATGCTTCTTTCCATTCATTTCTCACATTCCAGGTTATTTCTTTGAGAAATAATATATTTGAAAAATCTGTTTACTCTTCACATGAGCCAAATGTTCTTATTTCTTTAGGCTTTGGTGTGTTGTGTCTGCTCCTACTGTACATTTCAGCAACAAATGCTAAAACAGAATGTGGTTGTTTATGATTGATAATGCCCCGTACGTGAGTTCATTACACTTTGTAGAGGTGTATTTACATCAACATATTGTCTTTTGTTAGGTATAAGTTACTAGAGTTACATTTATGGGAAAGTCCTGTTAGAATTTCCTGAGAGCATGATAAGGACTCAAACCAAGGTAAGTGTGTAGTGTGTGTGCACACAGCCATATGTTTGTGTGCCTGTGAGGGTATGTGTATCACAGATAGAACATGATAACGTGTGTATAATTTTGACCGACTGAAGTAGTCAATTGTGAAAACTAAAATGATTAAGTATTTCGGATTTAGTGTTATTCTGGTAAGATAATAAATAATATGGGATAATTTTGAATTTTAAATTCTCCGCTACTTTGTCTTCCAAATCACTGATTCGATCCTATGCTTCATCTAATCTGCTTTTGATTCCTTCTAGTGTATTCTTCTTTTCAATTATTGAATTCTTCAATTCTGACTGGTTCTTTTTTATGTTTTCTATCTTCATTTTTATGTTTCCTATATCTTTGTTGAAGTTCCCACTAAGTTCCATGAGCATTCTTATAGTGTTTTGAACTCTGAATCTGATAGGTTGGTTGGTTCCCTTTCATTTAGTTTTTTTTCTGGCGTTTTCTTCTGTTCTTTCTTGTAAGACATGTTTCTTTGTTTGCTCATTTTGGCTGCCTCTCTGAGTTTGTTTCTATGTATTAGGTAAATCTGCTATATCTCTCAGTCTTGGCTGAGTGTCCTGTGGGGCCCAGTGATGCAGTGTCTCTGATCACCTGTGCCAGGTGCTCCAGGAGTGCCCCTTATGCCTCTCCCTTTTGTAGTGTGCCTCCTTTTGTAGTTGAGCCTTGATTTTTGCTGGCACACCAGTGAGAGGGATTGACCCTCATTCTGTCTGGCTGTGAGGATTGGCCACACCCACAGCAGATGAGCTGCTGTGTGGGGGCTGACCGCATGGAGTGGGATTTTCTCCAGTGGGCTCTGGTGTCTGCTTAAACCAAGCTTTTGATGTGCCACTTGTGGGGCTAATTGGGTGGTACTCTGTTGTTTTTTGAATACTACCTGTAAGTGTGTTGGTTCTGAGACTACTTGGGAGGGGCTCCCGTGCAGGCCAAGGTCAAGTCTCTGCCTTTGACTGGACCAGGGATACCTGGTAGAAGCTACAAAATGATCCAGGGTTGGTCACTGCCTGTGCTGGAACTGGAAGTACGCGGGAAAGGCCACACTGTGAACTGCCAGTACTGGGCATGGGGTAGCTCAGCAAAAGTTCCAAGGTACCTGAAGCCTGCTGGTACCTGTCAGGTGCCCATAAGATTCAGTTGCTAAAGAGCCTCAGGAGTACGAGTTGGGTGAGGCAAAGTTTCAGGGACTCACAAGGATGGGGTGACTGATGTTCACCAGGTTAATGCAGATTCAGGTATTGTGTCAGGGCTGAGCCTGGGGTAACTCAGCAAAAGGCTCAGAGCACCCTGAGGCCAGCAATCATCTGCACCAGGCCCACGGAACCCCAAGAGTTGTCCAAGAAAGATTGCAGTGCAGGCTGGGGCTGGCTGCCCACTTCTCAAAGAGCCTCCTGCAGTATGCAAGACAAGGCCAGCTGCTTGCTCCTGAAAAAGCCTCCTGTTGTGCGTGGCCTGGGCTGACTATCTGCCACAAAGTGCCTCCAGCAGTGCCTGAATTATGTGGAGTGTAGTCCCAAGGCGTCCCCAGGGTGTAGTGAGTGGATTTCACAAGGGTAATGCAGATTCAGATTTGACTATGTGTGGAGAGGGCGCAACACAGGAAAGATGGAACCCATTCATAGGCTACAAAAGAGGAGGGCTCAACACACAGGCAAGGGTGGCGGTCCTTCCAGCTCTCACTCTGAAGCCACACAACTCAGTCTCTCCCTGTATGTCTCTGGCACCTCCTGAACCACTGTCTCTCTGCTGGAGCCCAGGGTGAGTGCCTGCAAGAGAGTCTGTGCATGAGCCCTTTAAGTGGATGCCTGGGTTCCCATCAACCTTTCATCTCACCCTGACAGATGGAATCCCTGCTGATTTTCACAGCCAGATGTTGTGGGGGGCTCTTCTTCCTGGTACTAGTACACTGGGCTGGGGAGCCCAGTGTAGGGCTGGGATCACTTGTGAGATATCTGTTCCTCTCAATTTTCTACTGCCTCACATGCGTGTAGGGCCAGACCATTTTGCATCTCTATCTCTCGTACTAGTCTTGCTGTGGCTTCTTTATATCCTTAGTTATAGACCTTCTGTTTAGCTAGTCTTCAGATGATTCTCTACATTAATTGTTCTATAATTTAGTTGCAATTTTAATGTGGTCATGGGAAGAGGCAAACATAGCATTTACCTACTCCACCATCTTGACCAGACACCGTTGAATTTTAAATTCTCAATACAAGGAAAAGCCATCTCTAGTTATATTAAATGAAAATAGAAAACCAAAAGAACTTTTGCTGTCTTTGTCTGGCTCTTTGCGTAATTACTGGATCAATAAATCCTATTCCCAGTGTATGGTGACAAACAAGAAAACAACCAAAGAACTAAAATTGGCATTTCTACTTTAATAAAAAAGCAGAAAAGGTGTAAATGGGGAAAAACAGATTAGGAAAGAAATGAAATTTTGCTCTGCTGAGACCAAGCTACAATGTTTTCAGAGCAAAAGTAAAAGGAAACAAGGGAAACAAATTTAGATGGCAGAGAGACATGCATGCTGTGAAGAATTGGAGGAAATCCACCTGTTCCCCAGGAGAATCCCTCTGAAGCACTTACAGCGTGTGAGCCTCGGTGTATCTTAGTCTTGGTGCTCCAAGGCACTTTAGGGCCTCCAAGGGCTCAAAGATGCAATTTTTTCCTTCTGTGTTGCCACACTCTTTCAGAATTTAGCAGGGGATCTTAGGGGCTTGCGTGAAAAAATTTGCAACCTGTTGTCCAGTTTGGAGATTAAAAAATGGAGTTATTTGGAGCAGGCATTGTTTATTAAAAAGAATAGATTTCAAGTCAGTGATCACCATTGAAATAAACAATGTATTTGTATCAAAATTATGCTTTCATGAAATCGGAGTCTTTGTTTTAGAAAAGAAAACAATCTGATACATCCATCTTTTTTAGTGGGGCATTAGAGATTTCCAGTATTTCATATACTCTATTATGATGACTGTCACATTGGGAATTAGTTTGCTTTTATGGATATAGTTAGTGTGTGGATGGAAATTGCCATGATAGAGTCATTTATGTCAAGTGAACTAAAATGGAGCTGGGAAGCCATGAAGACGTTTGTTTTATGCTCAACCCACACGTGAACTTTTGAACAAACCATGAAACCACGTCCTGGATTTTATTTCCTCCTGACCATGGCAACCAGACCATCCGCACCTTGAAAAGAGCCAATCCATTTCACCAGCCAGTGTCCTCCATTTCCATAGAGGACCTAAATGAGGTTTGAACTCTTAGTCTTTCATGCTTGCCTTGGAAGCACATCTTGGAATTTGCTTACCTTAAAGAATCACCACCAAAGACCTGACCAAACCTTTTGAACTAGTCATCCCACCATGTTAGACAGTTAACAGGAACGTTTCTTTTGTTACAACTGGTAGTTTTTTGCTTTTATGAGCTCTGGCTTTCTTTGTCTTCCCTGGAGCAAGTTTCCCTTGAACCTATGACTTCCAGATTAGAATCCTTTAATCCCCCAAATAAATTTTTAATTTGTTTCACAGTTTCAGATTTTTATTGGTTGACAGTGAGTGATTCCATTTCAAGGAATTGACTTAATTTGAATTAATTTTGTCTTTTTTCCCCTTCCAGTCCAAATATCACACCTATAATTTCACCAAGATCCTGTTTTGAAATAGACTATTAACTCAGTTCAACTGCCACAGCTCTTTGAATAGAAGAAAGGATGTCTTCTGTGTTTTATATATCTTCTAATTTCTAGTGATGATGATACAAAGTAAATAATTTTCTGTATATGGTTTTGAAGTTTGCTTCATATTTACTGTTTTCATACCTATCTAAAAATTCCTTTTTCTTCTTTGCTGTGAATATGAAACTTTTTTCACAACACATTCAGCCTAGTGTTTCTTGTGCATATAGTTATCTTAGATATAAGCAGTGTAATAGAGGTATTCCTTTTGCTCTGGGTCCCATATTATTTATTGATCGTACTTAATTATTTATTGATCGTACTATGAATTTTATAGTATTTGGAACTCAGTTATACAGAATGTACTAAGACAGAGTGTACTTAGATATAGCAATGCCATGTTTTAGTAAACTATGACAATTTGATAGCCTTTCTCTCTCTCTCTCTTTTTCTTTCTCTCTCTCTCTCTTTGGTTGAATGCCAATCCCAAAGTGACCATGGAATAAAAAATCTTCACCAATAATTATTCTCCTTTCCTTACTGAATTGTGATAGAACTTGATACATATCTTTCACTTCTGTTCATTTAACAATTCCTCAAAAACCTCAGTCAAATCAATTATTCAATTTGAAATGACGCAAACATTTCAATTAAATTTCCCTTTTTCTTTTACTGTGGTAAAATACATTAATAACATAAAATTTACTATTATAACCATTTTTAAATGTACAGTTCTGTGGCATTAAGTACATTCACATTGTGGTGCAGCTATCACTACCATGCATCTCCATCCAGAACTTCATCATCCCAAACTGAAACTCTGTATCCGTTAAATAATAACTCTTCATCTCCTCTGCCCAGCCCCCGGTAACCACTAATTTACTTTCTGTCTCTATGAATTTGACTA
Source organism: Rhinolophus ferrumequinum (assembly GCF_004115265.2). NCBI lineage: Eukaryota > Metazoa > Chordata > Mammalia > Chiroptera > Rhinolophidae > Rhinolophus > Rhinolophus ferrumequinum. The sequence continues at coordinate 51,650,283 of NC_046288.1, forward strand.
TTCTGGGTACCTCATATAAATAGAATAATACAATATTTATCCTTTTATGTAAAATTTTTCTTTTTAAATAGATATAGCAGCATTAAGGAGATGGTTTAGACACCAAAAATTGCTCCTCTACTTATCTTCGGTCTCCAGCTCTGTTACTAGTTAAAGAAAAATGGTGGGAGATCCTTCCAGGTTTCCCTATGAGCCCCAGTGATGATATGCCTCAATTAGCTCTGTCAAAGACAAATTTATTTCATGTTTTATCAGATTGATAGACTATATTACATTCGTCTAAAAATACTTTTAAGTTACATGAGCTAAAGAAATAAAAATACAGATGGTGCCAAAAAAATGTATACATATTTTAAGAAAAGAAAAACTGTATTAAAATTGTAATACTCAATATATACCTATAACAAGATGAATACAAGTCACGTTTGACTTCTGTAGTTGGAAGAGGTGTTCAAAGTGGTTACCATCAGCATCCAGACACTTCCGATTATGGTGAACTACTGCTTGAGCAACGTTGACCAAAGTGTCCACTTGTATTGCTGCACATGCCATTTTAATTTCTTTCTGAAGTACCACCAGTTTAGCCAGTTTTCTATAGTACACCACATCCTTTAAGGTCCCCCATAGGTAGAAGTCAAGGGGTGGTAAGTCTGGAGAACATGGGGGAAACTGAACCACATCTCTTCATCCTATCCATTGTGCTGGCAAATTCTCATCGAGGTAAGCTCTCATGTCTCGGTGGAAGTGCTGAGGGGCACATCTTGTTGGAAGTAAAATCAATCATTCCTAACAAGTGTACAAATTGCAGGTAAAACGGATGTGCACAGCATTCTAGGTACACTTGACCAATAACTGTACCTTCAAAAAAGAATGGTCCAATTAGTCCCCTTAATGACAGTCCACACCAGACATTGAGGCCTAGCACATTAACTTCTTTTTCCACATAAACGTGTAGATTTTCTGGAGCCCAATATACACAATTATGTCGTTTCACTGTTCCATTCAATTTAAACTGCTTCATCAAACCAAATCATTCTCCCCACAAACTCCTCATCCTCTTGTACCATGTTTTGGAACCACTCACAATACTGTACTCTTTGATCAGGGTCATCTTCATTCAGTGCATGTAATAACCTTGGGATGAAAACTTTCCATTTTGCTCTTTTAAGAATGCATTGTATGCTTGTTCTGCTAGCTCCTGTCTCACATGCACATTGTCTGATAGACTTTCGTGGTGAGTGTGCAAACTGTTCCAACACCACAGCATAAGAAGCAGGACTGGTTGCTGTGCGAGGCCTCCCGGCTATTCCCTTGTGCACAACACACACAGCACCATGCATCTCAAGCTTATCATGAATGCATGCAATTATTAGGCATGTTGGAGGTTCTGTAGCATACTGATGCCTCCATTGTCATTGTACTTCCACAACATTCAATTAAAACATGTAATTTTAATAACAATTGTCACCCCAATAAATTTAAAAAAAAATGTGTATACATTTTTTGGCACCCCTGGTATATTGAAATAATGAATTAATTGAAATTATATTCTCTGTATCTTATGTGTGTGGGGGGGTGGGTCTGCATGTGTGTGTGCATGTGCACACCTGTGTGTGTCTCTGTGTGTATCTACTCATAAAAGAAATGATTTTGCTTGGTAACATGAATAACTAATCTCCATCAGTCATATTGTAGTTTACAAAGGACTTTTTCACAGATGCTTTCCTATCAAACAGCAGCCTTGAAAATATTAATGTTTATTCCAACGTTCAGGTGCTACAATTCAGGCTCTGTGAGATTAACTCCCTCACTTTCACAAGGCAAGTGAGTGGTATTGCTAGGCCCCAAGTGCAGACCCATTGTGTGTGTACCACATCTCTCCATCTCACTAATTATCCCCCAGTGGCACAGGAATCTGTCTAGGCTGTGTGGAGTCAGCAGATGCAGGGTTCTCCTTTTAATTTGACCTTCCAAAGAACTTTCCCTGTGTCTAACACTCTGCTACTCATTCTAGGGTCCAGAGATTGACCTACACATTGTAAGGTTTGGTGAGTCAGAAACTTCCAATGTTCGGGAAAGAGCTTCCCCCAAGCTGCTGTAATTAAGGATCAGGAACTCTTTTCTCTCGCCCAAATTGGGTCACATTACAGGCAGTGAGGGGAGATAGTGTGGAACTAGTTCAGAGTGGCAGCTGACCAAGTTCCACAGCTGGCAACAAAAATGGAAAATGGCCTTATGTTAAAGTCCAACATGAGATCGCAAATGAATAAATAATAAAAACAATGCTGCCAATAGTATTTTTTAAAAAATTCAAAATTTGAGGAACATAGTATAAAGCATATTGGTTTACTCTGAGATCTCTCGGCTATATCTCCGTGTCTGGTCTGTGCTGGAAACACAGCAAAGGAAGGAGGTTGAAGCAGAAACCTCAGCTCTGTGCTTTCTTGACTCTTGGAATCTTGCATCCTCAAGAGTATTGTCAGAATGATTTCCAAACTTTTTTTTTTTTTTTTAATATAGCTTGGCAGAGTTGTAGAAGTATTTTATTTCTTGAACCCTTGCTGGACACATCCATTGACAGAACGACGTTTGGCTGGTCCTGCAGAGCTGCCAAGGCAGGGAAATGTGTTATGCTGCATGGATTCATCTTACTTCCTTCTCGTTCACTCCTATTTTCCATGACACTGTGGTCCTTTCTCATTTTCCACTCCATATTGGTCCTTGTGTATCCCGTGCCAATTGGCACATTTCTGTTAAAGAAATATTTTGCTAATAATATCCTAGCTGTTCCGAATTCTCCTCCACAGTCTCCTTCATCCTTTCTCAGTGTAACGTTGATTGCTCTAAGTTTCACTGTTGAATCTTGCTAAGATAAGCTTGACTGTTTAGTTTTATGTTCAAATTATTTATCTGTAGAGTCACCAAACATCTTTATTCTAAAAATTTCATTTTTTTTCCAAAAAGTTATTCTTATTGGATGTTTCATTTTAACAATTTGGTAAAAAGATAA